>NC_141691.1:337918091-338439484 GCF_964263255.1 Lissotriton vulgaris
TGGTGGTGTTATTGCCTATTTCCTGATTAGAGGGTGTGGTGCTCAATGATCCCCCAGCCGGGCAATCCAAAAACATGGAATCAGCTGCCTCAGCTCGGCTACGCAGTCTGTCGGCGGACATATTGTGATGCGCTTTGATATATGGCAAATGTTATTTATGCACTTTTCAAAACGACTAAATGGGTGAAGGGGATTTAAATATCCAGCCCGAAGTCGCGCACACTTCCCACTGCAGATTCCAAACGCCTACCTGGGTTCAAAACTCAGACGTCTGCTCCGGGACACCGAAGCGAAGGACTCTGGTTGCCGTCCCACGAAGGCAAATTAATGGTATTGCAGGGGCGTTGCGGCTTTCTCCTCGCCGGAGACTGTATTTTCTGATCCTGAAACGAATTCCGGAGCAGTGACTTCCTGCCGCGTTGCCCTGAGTCGGGAAGGGGTTCCACTTGTACCTGGAGAGCTTCGGTACTCAAATATCCATGAAGTTCGTCACGCACCACAGAAACGTACTGCCAAGTTACCAAGTGACGAAGAGTCGACCCAAAAATTGCTGGTGCAAACGTGATTTATTTAGTTGATGCCAGCGCTGCCGCCATGACGCGTTTCACCTACAAAGAGGCTTGATCATATGACAAACTGCTAGCCATAGCGCGGACAATTTAAAGTGACAGTGCAACATGTTAAGTCATAGACATGGTAAAAATACAGTGCAAAACAACGCCGTTATCTCCTTATTTCTAGACACATGCTAAAAATACAGTTAAAAACTGTTTGTCGGTATAAATAGTATTGAAATTATTAATGTGCAGCCCCCAAGAGGAAGAGGCGTTCTGCCTCGAAACGCGTCGGGAATCAAGCAAGGAATCAAGAAACGAAATGGATGCAAAAAACTGCAAGCAGCCTCGAGGCTTCTAAACCGGATGGTAAAGAGCTGCATTGTGTGACCCTTGTAAAGCTCAGGGCATTTGAGAGGAAAATGTATATATATATGTATATATATATATATATATATATATATATATATATATATATATATATATATATATATATATATATATATATATATATATATATATATATATGTATATCTATATATATATATATATGTATATATATATATATATATATATATATATATATATATATATATATATATATATATATATATATATATATATATATATATATATTTATTTATTTATATATTTCCCACAGCCTTGCTGCTGTGGGAAAAATTGAGCGGTTGCGAGGTAATTTACCTGGCTATGGGTGATGTGCATGGACACGTTTTCCCCCGCGGACATTGAGACTGCAGCATAACGGCTGAAGCGGTAAAAGGGGACTTGGAGAGACACTTCGATGGCACTTCAAAGACTCACCTTTGCACTTCCACAAACCACAAATCCTATCACCGCCCACCCCATCGGGTTTTAATTCCTATCACCACCTACCTGGGATCCTGGCAAAGCATTCTGGGTGTTGGAGTTTGGCGCTACACGGCGGGCTTCAATCAGGTGGTGAACCATCTACATAGGGGGCGGAGCCGACTTTCTGCAACAAAGAGGGCGGCAGGATTAACCATGATGCAACCTGGGAAGCTGCTGTGAACATTTTTGGGCGCTGAGGAAGGCATTCAAAGCCGAAATGCATTCGCCAAACTAAATGCCATTAAAGCTGCTTCTCCACTGTTCCCCGATGTGGTCTCTGCTCATTTTCGAGAGGAAAGGAGGTTTGGTCATATATGTATATATGTATATATATATATATATATATATATATATATATATATATATATATATATATATATATATATATATATACATACATCTTCTATGTCCAAACCAGCATGCAACCAGGCTGAGGCATTCAGTGTTACACAAATGTATATCTCATGAACTAAACAACTACTATTCTCTAATGTAGAAAATGTGTATACACGACTACTATTTATAAATTATAATGATGTAATTACATAGTTTAAACATGATTTTTTTGCCTTATATGCCACAATGACTTGCAATTTTAAGCGCTACCAACTCTTCTATGTTTGATGTCACATGGTCTTGTATGTCACATGGTGGTTCTTCTACATGTCAATTAGGCACTAGTATAAATAAAGCTCACTAACATGGTGCAAGCAGATGTAGTGAACAAGGTGGACTTGTCCACCGACACGCGTCTGATCGTGTGTATTGATTAATAAAAACCTTTGATTTTCATCCACGGAGTCGGTGCCTGTTCTTTTGGAAAGCCAAGCCAGGATTGGACTAATATGTATATATATATATATATATATATATATATATATATATATATATATATATATATATATATATATATATATATATATATATATATATATATATATATATATATATATATGTATATGTATGTATGTATATATATATATATATATATATATATATATATATATATATATATATATATATATATATATATATATATATATATATATATATATATATATATATCCAAAGTGTGCCCGCTACAAAAGAACAGGCGGAGGTCTCTCGGGCAAAACTTCAGGAAATCCTTTAATGTGTCAGCATTGCATTATGCATTTCGGCATCTCGCCTTCGTCAGATGCTACTGAATGCAAGGAAATACTTCCCACTCCACTTTTGAAATGTCCAGTGTCACTCCCATTGGCGGCAGTCGGCATGACGAAAGTCACGTGATGGCAACTCCGCTGCAGCCTGAACACAAACTACAGCTCCCAGAATGCTGTAATGTCGGGTAAGTGTTGCAGGGATCGGATTTGCACTGTGGGTGTTCAAATCCTACTGGCAAAAACGTGGGATGTTGCAATTTAGGAAGTCCTTGCAGTAAATTAGCAGATGTCCCTCGGGTCCCCCTGATACGTTCACACCAAACAATGCGTGTGTCAGTCGGGTCTTGAAACAGCAGGAGCAGTGACTCTGTCCCTTCGTTAAGTAACGAGCTGCACCAGCAGAAACCCAAACGTGACGTACAAAGCCTGGTGGACTGGAATCCATTCGATACCTCGAAAAAGAGTAGCTGCGCCAGCAGCGTGTGCCAGAGATGCTCCAGCCACTTGTTAGAACGGGGCCTCCTACGCGCTTCTGGCTAGCGTGAAATAATCCAAAGTGTGCCCGCTACAAAAGAACAGGCGGAGGTCTCTCGGGGGAAACTTCAGGAAATCCTTTAATGTGTCAGCATTGCATTATGCATTTCGGCATCTCGCCTTCGTCAGATGCTACTGAATGCAAGGAAATACTTCCCACCCCACTTTTGAAATGTCCAGTGTCACTCCCATTGGCGGCAGTCCGCATGACGAAAGTCACGTGATGGCAACTCCGCTGCAGCCTGAACACAAACTACAGCTCCCAGAATGCTGTAATGTCGGGTAAGTGTTGCTGGGATCGGATTTGCACTGTGGGTGTTCAAATCCTACTGGCAAAAACGTGGGATGTTGCAATTTAGGAAGTCCTTGCAGTAAATTAGCAGATGTCCCTCGGGTCCCCCTAATACTTTCACACCAAACAATGCGTGTGTCAGTCGGGTCTTGAAACAGCAGGAGCAGTGCCTCTGTCCCTTCGTTAAGTAACGAGCTGCACCAGCAGAAACCCAAACGTGACGTACAAAGCCTGGTGGACTGGAATCCATTCGATACCTCGAAAAAGAGTAGCTGCGCCAGCAGCGTGTGCCAGAGATGCTCCAGCCACTTGTTAGAACGGGGCCTCCTACGCGCTTCTGGCTAGCGTGAAATAATCCAAAGTGTGCCCGCTACAAAAGAACAGGCGGAGGTCTCTCGGGGGAAACTTCAGGAAATCCTTTAATGTGTCAGCATTGCATTATGCATTTGGGCATCTCGCCTTCGTCAGATGCTACTGAATGCAAGGAAATACTTCCCACCCCACTTTTGAAATGTCCAGTGTCACTCCCATTGGCGGCAGTCCGCATGACGAAAGTCACGTGATGGCAACTCCGCTGCAGCCTGAACACAAACTACAGCTCCCAGAATGCTGTAATGTCGGGTAAGTGTTGCTGGGATCGGATTTGCACTGTGGGTGTTCAAATCCTACTGGCAAAAACGTGGGATGTTGCAATTTAGGAAGTCCTTGCAGTAAATTAGCAGATGTCCCTCGGGTCCCCCTGATACGTTCACACCAAACAACGCGTGTGTCAGTCGGGTCTTGAAACAGCAGGAGCAGTGCTGAAAATACCATAGGTGTCACAGTGATGTCATCAGTGATGTCATTTGAGATGTCATCAGTGATGTCATCAGTGATGTCACTGACCATGTCATGAATGATGTAATATGTGACATCATCAGCAGTGGGTTGCAGGTGCGCGATATATAGTTATTGCATCTAACTATATATGCGAATTTCTATGGTTTTGTGCGAGTAAATTAAGGTTTTGTAAATGCTAATCCCTAACTATATATGGCCTAAAACCTATGGTTTTTTCAGTGAATTTCAATGGTTTTTTAATAGCAAATATCTATAGCTGTAACATATATTCTTATTCTAATTCACAAATATATTTTATATATTTTTTTTTAAGCAAAGGACCCAGATATGTTTACAGTTTATCACTAACAATGTTCCAGGCTAATGTATTTTCACGAGAAATTAACAACTGTCCTGCAAGTAAAATATTCCTATTTCGTGAAAAAGGGCGTTTCTTCGTCTCATGAGGGAGCCATTGAGCAAAAGAGACTCAACCTGCTGTCTTAGTCGCTGATAGGCCTGATTATCGGATTTTTATCGATCACTTTATGTTGCAACAGTGGAAAACAAAACAGCCCTTGCCCATTTATTTTTACAGCATTCCTGCGTATTATACCCTACCCCCAAACAGTATTTTGCCTGTTACCATAGTAGTAGTTCATGGAACACTTACGTCAGCACATAGGTTAAAAATTTCACCACAATGTGTTGCTAATGAGTGACATTCAGCATTATACTTCAAATTATAAATATAATTTCTATTGATGACTGCTACCCCCACAAAAAAACAGACGTATGTACTTGTTTAATTAACTTTTATTAAAACAATAACTGGAACTATAACTAAAATATAACACTACAATAAATAACTAGAACTATAAGTAACAAAACAATATAATAAACAACATATGATATGGAGTCCAAAATAAGTATTGTAGTTAATCTGCAAAACAAAAAGAAAATTAGTGTTTAAATTTAGATTGAAGTGACTAAATGAGATCAAACATCACAAGTCAAAGTAAAACTTGACAATATTTATATTTTTTTAAATCTTCGCAGTGTGCCTGAAACGCTTCCACTGGCATTGTACATGCAGACTTTGGTCCACCCTCTTTATCAATTTTTGCAGTTTAAAATATAACGTCCTACATGTGTTATTCATCTCCTACTTTCTCCTTTCAAATTCTCTTGTAAAGACCTTAACAACAAATAAAGGGAACATTTTCTGCATATTTTTAATAAAGCATATGACACAATGCATAGTAACACCGTATTTATTGAATGTTTTGAAAATAATTTTCACAAGTCTTAAAAAAGGTGAATGCAAGAAAAGTTACTTGCCGCATATGCAAGACTGCTTTCAAGAGGAGACCCCAATAAAAAGGACTTGTGTGGAACTGCAAGTATGCTGAAGCAGTTGCAGACTAAGAATCTGATCAACTTTGCAAGGGAAGAGTTAAGGAGATTGAGAGCGGCTCCTTCTGCTTCATGAGAAGGCCCGAGTACCAGTGGAGCAACACCGTCAACCTCTAGAGCACAGCCTAATATTTGTCCCCAATTTGAAACCCTTTAAGAGAAAAAGTAAGAAGGTTGGGAGCTTTGTATGCCATCCTAATATCTAATTATCCATAGTTATACAGAGATCCGCCCTGTATCAGACTCATATGTACAAGTGTATGTACCTGTTTTTCTCCCCACTGATTGATTGATTGGCTGGACATTTATTCTTCAAGGAATACTTCTCTAGAGGTATTCTTTGTTTGTAAATAACGTGGAATAGAAATATTCTGTCTAGTCTTTGCAAGTAGTGAAGGGTGGGTAATGCGGACCTTTGTCCCCCGTTGTAATCTGTCATACCCATCTACTTCCCACTGATTGAGAAACTAGTTCCACCCGGACCATTTATTAGAGGTACATCATCTGGCTCAACCGGAGAGTACCCCTAATAAAGAAGACATATGTAAAAAACGAAGTAATCACTGAATCCTGTTAAACAGAAACTTTAGCATGAAATACACTTGAAAAGAAAGGGAAAGAAATCAAACAAAATCAGTAGGCCACTGATGAGTTTTTGACTTCGCTAGAAATAAGAAACATGAAAGTAGTGAAAAAAGCCAAGCTTGACGTTACGGCAGCCACGAGGTAGCTAGGCTCCGCCACCCCCCCACTGCTCCAAGCATGTCTGTCCCACCGCCCGCCACGCCCATTAACGGTAACATGAAATAGATATAAATCAGCAGATACCTACCCCCATTCCGGAAACTCCCGATGTGCAACAGGGCCACGGTTACGCCCATCCGGAAGATGAGGCCTCGACACGTGCAGGGCGGGGCCCAGCTAACTGCCATCAGCCGTGGCGTGGATGGGCCGAAATGTACTGGTCTCCCGATTCCCTTCTTCTTCCGCCTTGCAGGCCACGGGGGGTGGGGGGATTGTCTTGCCTCTGCCTCCGACCCCCCCGCCCCCTTCTTATCGCCTGGTCCGGACATCACGGATATCAACGCTAGGTGTCGGCATGGGGTGCGCTGGGAGGGAGAGGCGGCGCGAACAAGCCTCTCCCACCCCCCCAGGTGGGGGCCCCTCAGCTGCACCCCCAACGCTCCACTCACCCATCAAAAGGGTCGTCGCGTAAGGTGCACCAGGAGAGGAGCCGAGGCCGACGGTATCTTCTTATTTTTTCAATAATGGCTGGGACAACACTGGGGGGGATGTCTTGCACATGCCTCCGACCCCCCCCACCCCCCGGGCCAGGAGAGGAGCCGACGCCGACGGGATCCCTCTTCTTTCTTTAATGGCTGCGACAACACTGGGGGGGATGTCTTGCACATGCCGGCGCCGGCCTCAGTCTTGAAATGACCAAAATCCAGCAAGACTACCAACTTGATCAGTTCCGGTGGGACACCAGTATGACCCGGTAGGAGAGATTGTTGCCTCCCACCCCACTTTGACTGATGGTTCATGTCGGCAGTCCCCGCTGCTACCCTTCAATGAAAACTTTTGGACTGCCGAAAGAGGTCCCGGTCCAACCACGAGTTGGTGGAGACATTTTGACTATACTTGGACCTTCCTGACCTCACCCAAAATGGCGCCGGTACAAATGAAACTCTCAACTCCTTGTTGTGCCCCGATTGCTCAGCCTTAATATCATGAGATATGTATGCAGTTTTTAGCACATGAATTGATATGGGATAAGACTGATTACACGTTCGAACAATGAATTGATATTAAGTTCTAATACATCATTGATTACTGTATTTATTATTGAAGGTTGGAATTGTCGACACTAATGGTACTTGCTCACAATGAATTATCGATATGATTTTGTTGCACTTGTCGCACTTTTTACTATGAAATCAACGACCACTGACTCTGTTATGTTTTCCACAAATAAATACCCCCCCCCCCATTTACAGTTCCAGCCTGCTCCGTGGCCGGCCCACGGGGTTGTAGGCCCGTATTTGGGCACCAACATTTTTATTAAAGGTTTTTTAAAAAGCAAACGTAGTTGTAACGCGTAGATTGGTAAGTTTCGAAGAAATGGCCACTGTTTCCGATTTTTTTTTTTTTAAAAAGCAGGTGAAATCAAGCAGCTCAATTAGTTAAGGGTTAAAAAGTATAGTACGCAGAAACATTGAAAATATGAATGGTCCAGGTTTGTTGTATGTGTTTTTAATTTTTTGTACAGCATAAAGCTATCGATAAAGATCCTGGTATTTACCCTCTACTTTATATGCTACCTGTATCAGGGAAGTTGTTTTAAATGCCCCTAAGCCACCCCGAAGGAATGTCACCTGGCCCCCCTAGTTCGAACGAAAACGACCCCGTACCACTAAAGGTTATCTCTCTTCCTCAAAAATGACAAAAATTACTTTCTAGGACGTTTTGGACATTGATGATTTTCATATGATCTATTTATTAAAGTAATACTCATCTCTCCGCATGAAATTAATTTTCAACATGCTACACAAGTCAATCTCATCTTCCCAAAGTTCTATTGCAGATTTGGGACCGTTTCCCTTGCCTCTGACTCACTTATTGCTAAGTCATTGATGGATGTTTTTGCCGAAAGGGGATTATCCACCAAATCTCGAAATTGTGCTTTAGAATAATTAAGAGGGTGCCACCTCTCCATGTGCCGATGCATGGTATGATTACCATAGCTATATTTTTTTTAGGTCCCTCTCGAGAGTTTTTTTTTTGCAGATGAGGCGGGTAACGAACCTGGCATTAACTTTCTTTTCATGAGAAGGAAAAGAAAAAAATTGCCAGATAAAATTCACTTTCACATGGGACGTTCTTGGCATTTCTTTCAGAAACTTTTACATCACTGTGTCATTTCTTTGTCTATCCTGGTTAAAGCAATGTCATATAAATAGTTGTTTAAAAAGTTTTTTTTAAACGTGTTTACTTTGTTGGAGCGTTGTATATATTTATAAGTTATTAAAGTGTTATAATCCTACTACTTTGTTGGAGTGCTATATATTTTTAATGTGACACATAATTGTGAAGACTTTCATGTACAAAAAGGCATCCCTGGAATCTTCCGCTTCAGGCTAGGTCCCACACACCCTTACAGTGAGAATCCCCTCCCCAATCATAATACAGGATGTTTATCAATACGGATTAATTTATAACAAATATTTTTAATAATATATTTACTCGCAGTGTCAAAATGGCGATCAACACTTCCTAATTTCCTTCGAATCGAATGTTAACAGAAGTCAAGTGGCAAAAAAAAAAAAAAAACGATCACGCGCAACTGCTGGAAGACAAGTATCAACATATATGAGCCTCCTCAACCACCCTCAGAAAACATAGGGGGTCAGGATACGTCTCCCATACCCCCTTATACCCAATACTCACATTGCTTTTCCTCCATCTAGTAATTTAATTAAATCGAAACACAAAATGGCGAATTCACGTTTCGCTACCAGTTTGCGACCCGGTTCGCGAACCGAGAAACGCTTCTACCGCGAAAAATCAAATTTTTATTATTTGCCCCACGGGACCCTTTAATAACCCCAACATCATTTCCAGGGGGTCAAGAGGGGTCTACCTTGCCCCCTTTCATTAAATTCCCCCTTCGTTTTTCTCCTCCTCTTGTCTCTCGATCCTACCGAGAGACAAGATGGCGGCCGCACCGGACTGTTTAGAATGTTGACAGACACCGGAGAACCAATCAGCTTCGCTACGCAAAGCTCCGTTACGCGAAAAGTACGCGATCTGGAGCGCAATCCGGGACGCTGTCACAGATATATCTGTTTTTTTAAACGTTAATTTCTCAAAATCCACTGGAACACATATATTAAGACCCAGCAAAGGCACATCGGGCTAACAGTCCCTATAATTTTGTCAAGTTTCGTGTAAATCCATTCAGCCGTTCGAGCTAAAAGTGAGGCCAAAGGCCCTATGGAAAAATGAATAGGAAAAACGCGTTTTGGGACCCCCTTTTTTCTCGGCCCCTCCTTGACGGAACCCCCCCAAATTTTCAGGGGCTGCTCAGAAACAAAATGTGCCATTTTCCTGAAAATGTCAGCCGATTCCGTCCACAAACGCCAAAGTTATTAGACATAGAATTTTCAAAAGTTCCATAGAGAAAAAATCCTAACTATATATACCTACTGGCGACCGCCAGTAGGAATATATATATATATATATATATATATATATATATATATATATATATATATATATATATATATATATATATATATATATATATATGTATGTATATGTGTATATTTACAGGGACATCCCATTATCTCGGCGATGAATAGCACTTTCGAAAGCACATCGAGATACGTTGACTATTTTTTTACAAGAGTTCGTGGTCACGTTACCTACGTTCATTGACACACCAATAGAAATTTCTAAACACCCACTCAGTTATTCATAGAACTATACACACATCTAATCACTTACCTATAGATTCAGTGTTATATGCAGTGAATAATCAACAGAACACTATCAAATATACTTATACGCCTATTTCAACATTACACACCAGCACACATTGTATTCACTAATAAAGACATCCTTCTGACTTATGCAAACAATTGAATATACTTACATTTGCTCACCTACACACTTATACAAACACCACTTCATCTATTTATATAGATAGTAACTCACACTTAGTGTGTTATAAAATCACTATTACAAGTATACAGTTATCCATATAGTGACTCATACAATCATTAAGTCTTAGGCACACTTAATTAGATATAACTGTCACATACACTGCCATTTTTTTTCAAGTTTAATGGAGATGTACCATTGAGAGAAATATTTCATCACCACCACACCCATAAACATAATCACTCACTGAAACAACTGTTATAACATGTAGTCTTAACCTCATATACCTACTGAATGAACTATTCACACATTTTTTGGCAATCACACACCCCCCACCATACCACATAAACATTCATTTACCCATATAAATACTGAGTTAGGAAACCAATAACAAATATAGTCTTTAACATAGCAATTAATACAAAGCAATAAAGACTTTCACACAGTTTAGTAACTACACATTATATATAGTGAGTCAAGGAAACAATCAATGACACTTACTAAATCCACCATCCACACATTTATATTTATATATCCACTCATTCTTCAATGCAAAGTAGTGTATTTATAATACATGTTTAAATATCAAAGCAAACCACATTCACTGGATGATGTCATCAGTGATGTCATCAGTGATGTCACTGACCATGTCTAGAATGATGTATTATGTGACATCATCAGCAGTGGATTGCGGGCGCGCGAGTTATAGTAAGTACAACTAACTATAACGGGGGAAGTTCAATGGTTTTGTATGAGTAAAATGTCCAGCTAACTAAAATATATATATACTTATATATACGTGCGCGGACCTTCGCGTGCGCGAGCTGCATGCTGATTGGCTGCCAATGTCTGTCAACACTCCAAAACAGAAATTGTTGGCAGCCATCTTGTGCCTCGGTAGACTGAGGCAGAAAAACAAACGTGTAGAACTCAAAAAGGGGGCAGGGTAGAAGCACCCTGACCCCCTAGGCCTGCTCAGAGGGCCCCACTAGGACCCCCCCAGGCAAAAAATAAATAAAAAAAATTCTAAAAATCACGGGGTGCGCGTACAGTGCGCGTACGGTGCGCGCACGGGTCCGTGTACGTATGCGTACGGTACGCGGACGGTGCGGATACCTTTCCGAGGAAGCTGCATGCTTATTGGCTGTCATCACTCCAAACCAGGAAGTGTTGGCAGCCATCTTGTGCTCATTAGACTGAGGCACAAGAAAGCAGAAAAACAAACGTGTAGAACACAAAAAGGGGGCAGGGTAGAAACACCCTGACCCCTTAGGCCTGTTAAGGTGGTCCCACAAAGACCCCCAAGGCCAAATTGTTTTAAAATTAAAAACAGGGTATTTTTTTTTTAAATTTACCCCCAGGGGGACCAAATCGCGGGGGCATAGTGATAAAGAAGGTTGGGTGGTGCCCAATCCCCCCCCCTACACTGCCCCGGGGACCGTCGCCCTCCGGGGCAAAGCAACACAGCCCCCTGGCGCATAATGGAGGCTCCTGGTGGGCTGGTTGGCCCCCAGGGACCCCCAGTATGCAAGGGGAATTAGTTCCCCCTCTTCAAACATGCACGGGGGCTGCATTGCAGAGAGGAGTAAAAAAGGGTGTGGCCTCATTACACCTCTCTGCAGTGCAGCCCCCTGGCGCATACTGGAGGCTCCTGGTGGGCTAGTTGGCCCTCAGGGACCCCCAGTATGCAAGGGGATTAGTTCCCCCATCTGCAAACGCGCCAGGGGGCTGTGTTGCAGAGAGGTGTAACAAGGGGCATAGCCTTATTTCACCTCTGTGCAATGCAGCCCCCTGGCGCATACTGGAGGTTCCAGGTGGCCTAGTTGGCCCCCAGGGTCCCCCAGTATGCAAGGGGAATTAATTCCCCCTCTTCAAATATGCATGGGGGCTGCGTTGCAGAGAGGTGTAAAAAAGGGTGTGGCCTCATTACACCTCTCTGCAATGCAGCCCCCTGGCGCATACTGCAGGTTCAAGGTGGGCTAGTTGGCCCCCAGGTACCCCCAGTATGCAAGGGGAATTAGTCCCCCCCTCTGCAAACACGCCCGGGGGCTGCGTTGCAGAGAGGTGTAAAAAGGGGCGTGGCTTCATTACACCTCTTTGCAATGCAGTCCCCTGGCGCATACTGGAGATTCCTGGTGGGCTTTCAGGTCTTATATAGTTAGGAATTAGCAGTAAAAAAACCTTTGAAATTCACTGAAAAAACCATCGGTTTCAGGCCTTATATAGTTAGGAATTAGCATTTAAACAACCTTGCAAATTCACTGAAAAAACCATAGGTTTCAGGCGTTATATAGTTAGGAATTAGCATTTAAAAAACCTTTCAAATTCACTGAAAAAACCATAGGTTTCAGGCCTTATATAGTTAGGAATTAGCATTTAAAAAACCTTTAAAATTCACTAAAAAAACTATAGGTTTTAGGGGTGTTATAGTTAGCTGGACATTTCACTCATACAAAACCATTGAAATTGCTCCTATAGAGTTAGTTGTGCTAACTATATTTTGCGCACCCACAATCCACTGCTGATGATGTCACATATTCCATCATTCATGACATGGTCAGTGACATCACTGATGACATCTCAAATGACATAACTGATGACATCACTGATGACATCATCCACGTGACAATCACATACACCTTTTCATACACTAGTAAAATCTTTCATTACTCTTTGTAAAATACAGAGTATCATATTTGAATCTATTGTCACAGCAATACAAGTATCTAAAAACCCACTCAGTGATTCATAGATGTATACACACATCTAATCACTTACCTGTAGATTCACTCATACATGCTGTCAATGAACAATAGAACACTATCAAAAATACTTATACACCTATATCGACATTGCACACCAGCACACATCCTATTCACATATGAAGTCATCCTACTCACTTATGCAAACAATGGATCATACTTACATATTTACTTAGCTACACACTTATACAAACACAACTTCATCTATTCATTTAGATAGTAAGTCATACTTAGTGAATTATAAAATCATTATTACAAGTATACAGTTATCCATACAGTCACTCACACAATCATTGAGTGAGTTCTATGGAGCTCTATGAAATTCCAATTGAAGCTCATGTTAGATGTGAAGGACATTAAACATGAGCTTCGATTGGAATTCCATAGAGCGGATTATCAAACCCATTATCGACACTTTAGCGACACTTTCCTGCCGATAAAGTGGCGATAATTTTGTCGCCCAGGCTTGATATTATGGCCCAGAGTTTTAATGTTTTCTCTCTCACTCTCTGTGACATCATTTCTCTTTCTCTCTTAAACTTAGACACTGCTGTCTGCCTGGACGTGTAGAAGACTTGTTGAAGTGAAGTTGTGAAGTCTACTTTCTTATGTGTTTTGCCGCAAGGTTTATACAACGGTAAGCACAGAGGCCTAGATCTACAAATCCTTCATAGGAATGCATTAGAAATAATTCGGCATAACAGGCGTTAGTGATGCAGTAGGCACTTCCATATAGACACCACTTGAACGCGGCACTTTAACAAGTAAAATGTACCAGGTACACTGCACTCGTAAAACTGTAGTATTAGCTTTATTTGTGAAACGAGAGAGGGCCATATTATCAAGCCTTGGCGACAAAATGTTCGCCACTTTATCGGCAGCAAACTGCTGCTAAAGTGGCTATAATGGGTTTAATCTATAATTACCTCCAAGCAATGACAACAGATAGGTTACAACAGTCTGACAAACAGATCCACAACCTTATTGCGCCACTTTTGAGTCACTTTTACATGAGTAAAGTGACACAAGGAAAAAATCTCAACTCCAGACTCTGCGACACAGTTTTAATGTTGTTTTCTCTCTCTTTCTCTTTCTCTCTCTCACTCTCTGTGACATAATTTCTCTTTCTCTCTTAAACTTAGACACTGCTGTCTTCGACGTGTAGACGTGTAGAAGAATTGTTCAGAATAAGTTGTGACATCAACTGCCTGAAATGTTTACCCGCAAGTTTTATACAACGATAAGCACAGAGGCCTTGATCTACAAAGCCTTCACAGGAATGCATTAGAAATAAGTCGCCATAACGGGCGTCAGTAACGCACTAGGCACTTCCATATAGACACCACTTGAACGCAGCACTATAACAGAACTGGAATGTACGAGTCACACTGCACACGTAAAACCGTAGAGTTACCAAAACTTGTAGGGGCATAGTATCAAGAAAGGTAATAAAATGATCGCCGTTTCAGCAGCAAGAAACTGCCACTAAAGCGGCGATAATGGGCTTGATAATATGCCCTTGTAAATTCCCATAGTAGCCTAGGTTAACACCAGAACCTGCACTGCTATGGGAATTCACAACAGCATAATATCAAGCCCATTATTGCCGTTTTAGCTGCAGTTTCCTTCCTCTGAAACGGCGATAATTTTATCGCCGTTCTTGATAATATGCCCCGTAATGCTTCAGCTCATATACTCACATCTACATAATTCTAAACTCTAATTTTCTTTTTTCTTTTGCAGATTAACAATCAGACACCTTTTGGAATCCATTTCACAATTCGTTTACAACATTGTTTGTTATTTTTCCAGTTCTAATATAGTTATAATTGAGTTTTGTTTATATTTATTGTTTAATAAAAGTTAAATAAAAAAAAAATACATACTTCTTTTATTTTGTGGGGGAGGGGTATGACGGCCCACAATAAAAAAATAATGTTGAAATACTATAGTAAGATAGTCAAGACTAGGATTGAAAACTACAGAGTTCTAACTAACCGATATAATAAAAAGAATGGTGAGAAACTACTAAAATGGCGGTGGACGGAGTACGTAATCAACGTTTGGCTCCTCGGCACTACCTGAGCCCAATTGTCCAGGGACTCGATAATTCTCGCTTCGGTGCCTGCTCGAATCACGGGCTCACACTCTGCAACTCTGGGCAATAGCTTGCTTAATCTCCACAATGGCCCCCCGCGGCGGAATGCCTGGCTTTCACCTTGGGGATACACAGTACGGGTTATCTCACGGGGAAAAGCCAGGACGGGTTCCCAATGCAAGCGCCGAGATGACCTAGGGAAAGCCGAGCGCTATATAAGAACACACATACATTCATACATACATACCTTTCAAATAAATATATAAAAAATATGACTATTAATACTGTACAAAAGTATGGTTATTCACAAGGGCATATTACCAAGCCCATTATCGCCACTTTATCGGCAGTTTCCTGCCGATAAAAGCGACGATAATGTATCGCCTTTTGTTGATAGTATGGCTCATTGCTCTTTTTTTGACTAGTAAACTTAGGTGAATATTATCAAGGACCGGTGTTACAATTATCGCCGTTTTATTGGCAAGAAACTGCTGATAAAACGGCGATAATGACCATCATAATACGACCTTGTTATTTCCCATAGAAGCCCATGTTAACACCAGAACATAGGCTTCTATGGCAATTAACAAGGACATATTATCAAGCCCACCCTCCCAACATTAATAAAAAACCATAGGTCCTATTAAATTCCCATAGCAGCCCAAGTGCTGATGTTAACCTGGGCTGCTATGGTTATTCACAAGGGCATATTATCAAGCCCATTATCGCCGCTTTATCGGAAGTTTCCTGCCATTAAAAGCGACGATAATGTAACACCTTTTGTTGATAATATGGCCCATTGCTCTTTTTTTGAGCAGTAAACTTAGGTGCATATTATCAAGGACCGGTGTTAAAAATATTGCCGTTTTATTGGCAGGAAACTGCCGATAAAGCGGCGATAATGAGCTTCATAATACGACCTTGTTATTTCCCATAGAAGCCTATGTTAACACCAGAACATAGGCTTTTATGTGAATTTACAAGGACGTATTATCAAGCCCACCCTCCCAACATGAATAAAAAACTCCAGACAATGCAGGTACCCGGAGCTGGAAGGTCATTTTACATATCGCTGCCCCAGAAATGTGGCGTTCCCCGCGACGTGTTCGGGGACAAAGAGAGAGCTCAAAACATATTTTTTTTTAAAAGACCCGAGGGGTGCCGCTCACTGAGACTGCGGGGAGTACGACCGTAACCCCCCGCATACTTCAAAATAAAACCAGAGGAGTTCCGTTCCCCTGTGCTCGGGGCACCATACAAGCCCCCATTATGCAGACAAATTGCCCCCGTAATTTGCCCCCCCCCCGGGACCTAATGAATAAAATGAACAAATGAACTTTTACTTTTTTTTCACCTTTTCCACCGCGTACAAGTACTGCACGAGTACCCCGCCATTTTTTATTTAAAAAAAAATAAAAATTGAGCCTAAAGATCCATGTACCACCCCCTGACCAAGACTATAGGCTCAGAATGTTTCTACCCTGCCCCGTTTCCTTATTTCTCAACTTTGTTTTACTGTTTTCTTCTGACTCTGCTCTCCCAACAAACAACACGGCTGCCAACACTTCCTGGTTTGGAGTATTAACAGCCAATCAGCATGCGGCTCCTGCTCGCAATTGTATGTATTTCCATACGCGTACACCACGATTTTACTTTATAAAGATTTTACTTTATAAAAAAAAAAATAGAGCCTAAACATCCATGTACGACCCCCTGAGCAAGCCTAGAGGGTCAGAATGTCTCTACCCTACCCCCTTCCCTTATTTCTCAACTTTGTTTTACTGTTTTCTTGTGACTCGGTTCTAGCGAGGCACAAGATGGCCGCCAACACTTCCTGGTTTCGAGTGTGACAGACAGTTCACAGCCAATCAGCATGCAGCTCACGCTCGTAATTGAACCGATTTCAGTATGCGTGCTGAACTCCGTCTCTAGATATCGCTATGAATTTACTTGCAATTTTCTCAGAAACTACTGAACGGATTTACACCACTTAACATAAAGCACAATCTGCAAACAGAACTCTACCTCTCTGCCAAATTTCGTGTAATTCCGTAGAGCCGTTCGGGCTGTAGCCCTGGCTAAAGGTCCCTATAAAAAATTGCATGGGGAAAACACATTTTGGGACCCCCTTTTTTCTCGGCCCCCACTTGACGAATCACCCCCAAACTTTCAGGGAAGGAGCGGAACCGAGCAGGCCATTTTCTTGGAGAAATTCACGAAGATTCGTCCACCGTGCCAAAGTTTTTCCAAATAGAATGTTGTGGATTTCGCTATGGAAACTAGGTCCTAACTAGAACTACCTACTGGCGACCGCCAGTAGGTGATGTGTGTGTATATATATATATATGTGTGGGTGTGTATATATATATATATGTGTGTGTGTGTATATATGTATGTGTGTGTGTATATATATATATATATATATATATATATATATCTATATATATATGTGTGTATATGTTCTTTCTGCAAGGGAAAGTATGGTGCTTATATTCAGTGGCTTTGGTTCCGCCGCAGAGCAACGCGCCGCCAGCAAGTGTGCCATCATTACCCCTCCCTGAACCATGTTTGATGCCTCGGTAAAACGAATAGGGTAACGGACGCTGCCACGTGCTGGAAAATAGGACTGTGAAGGGGTAACACTGCACAGGATAGACTTTGCTTCCTGGGAGACAGCACAAGAAAGTGCCACCACCGACTGGGGGTTAACATCAAGTCCAATTTGAAACAAACCACGGATACCAGCATGCACCAAGAACCAAACATCTAAAACTCACCACCAGAGGGCTGCAAACAATTAAATGTGCGAACATTTCCGTGGGCTCACAATTGGTTCCGGTGGCCGGGCTTACCTTTGAGAAAGGCACTGGATGCATGTAACGCGTCAGGACTGCACGCAGCTGCTCATTAAAATGGTATGAAACCATAGTGTTACGAGCGCTGCACATTCTTTCTGCAAGGGAAGGTATTGCGCTTATATATATATTCACTGAAAAAACCATAGGTTATAGACCATATATAGTTAGGAATTCGCATTTACAAAACCTTATTTTACTCACACAAAACCATTGAAATTCCATATATAGTTAGTTGCACTAACTATATATCGCGCACCCGCAATCCACTGCTGATGATGTCACATATTACATCATTCATGACATGGTCAGTGACATCACTGATGACATCACTGATGACATCTCAAATGACATCACTGATGACATCTCAAATGACATCACTGATGACATCACTGATGACATCTCATTTGACATTACTGATCACATCACTGATGATATCATTCATGTGATAATACGATGAACCTCTTCAGACTCTAATATAACCTTAGATACAATCAGTGTAAACAGACACTCACAGACTGTCACTCATCCATGGAGTTACTCATACACCTAGTCAGTCATGCAAAGAATCAATCACACCTCCATTTCCTCAACTATACAGTTATACAAACTTTACTTATTCAAACATATACTAACACATATTTACTCTCTTATACAATCCCTGATACAAGTTCACAATGATCCATACAGCCACTCACACATTCACTGCCTCTTATGCACAGTTAATTATATATGTCAACTCTCACATGTACTGTGTTTACATATGTACTTACTTTGACATGTAGCACTGAGATATCCATTCACTCACCAATACACTCATGCACACAGTCAACCACCCATACAGCTGTTTCCACATGCACTTTTGAAACCATACATCTAGTGAATCATCTGCTCACACATCTATGCACAGAGTCATACACCTCCCAGCCACCCACACACACACTCAGTCTCCCATACAAATACTTGGGCAACCAATCAATAACCCATATAGTTACTCATATAGCTACTGATCAACACATGCAGCAGTTTACAGAACAACAGACATAATGATGCACAAATTAAGACAGTTTAGTCACTAACCCATGCACTCAGTGAGACACATTTAATCACTCACTCATACAGTCAGTCATGCACCTACTAAATCCTTCATCCAGACACTTATACATCCACTCATTCTTCAATATGTAAGACATATTTTAACTTTACAGAAACATACAGTCACTGGATGTTGTCATCAGTGATGTCATCAGTGATGTCATTTGAGATGTCATCAGTGATGTCATCAGTGATGTCACTGACCATGTCATGAATGATGTAATATGTGACATCATCAGCAGTGGATTGCGGGTGCGCGATATATAGTTAGTGCAACTAACTATATATGGAATTTCAATGGTTTTGTGTGAGTAAAATAAGGTTTTGTAAATGCGAATTCCTAACTATATATGGTCTATAACCTATGGTTTTTTCAGTGAATTTTCAAGGTTTTGTAAATGCTAATTCCTAACTATATATGGTCTATAACCTATGGTTTTTTCAGTGAATTTTCAAGGTTTTGTAAATGCTAATTCCTAACTATATATGGTCTATAGCCTATGGTTTTTTCAGTGAATATATATATATACATACATATTTAAACATATATCATCTGAATATCTATATAAATACAAACATAAATGCATGCATACATATACTTATATGCATACAGATGCATGTTATTTACATGAAAGTTGAAAAAACACTAATAAAAGCAAAGCTAAAAAGCCACCTCATTACAAACAGAATGGCTTTAACTTAAACGAGGGCGAGATCTATTGCATTTTCAATGCTTGTTTACTTTGGTTCCATCAAGAAGGCATTCAGATGTGTCACACATTTGCCATAAATTCTGAATGTTAGCACTCTAGTTGCACATTAGATCACTGTAGTAAAGCTACTGCTCATCAGGGACGTCTGCTGCTGGTATTCAAAGTGCATGTTTCAGTCTGCATGTAATAATTTTTTTAATGAAATAGAAGAGGATTTGAGAAGTCACTCAAAATGATCCCTAATTTTTCTTTCTGAAGCACTAATGATACTTTCTATGGCAAAATTAACCCCCTCATGTTGTTCCTTTTTAAATTGAGTGTTTTCAGACTTACCACTTCATTCCAATCAAGATGGCTTCTGGTGTGCCATACTTTTGTCATAAGTAAGACTGTTAGCGCTCTAGTTGTTCTTTAGAACACTCTGGGACATTCTGTCATTGGGCTATACTTGGGGTACATCTGGGTGATATTTGGGCTACATTTAGGCTCTTTTGTATCTGGTGGCCATCTTGGGAGACTGTATGTCAGAATTATTTAATGAAATTGAAGAGGGTTTGAGAAGTCACTCAAAATGTGCCCTAATTTTTCTTTCTGCAGCACTAATCATAATTCATATGGCAAAATATACCCCTTCATTTTGTTCCTTTTTAAATTAAATCTTTTAAGAGTTACCACTTTATTCCAATCAAGATGGCTGCAGGTGTGCCATACCTTTGTAATAAGTAGGACTGTTAGCGCTCTAGTTGTTCTTCAGAACACTCTGGGACATTCTGTCATTGGGCTATACTTGGGCTACATCTGGGTGATATTTGGGCTACATTTGTGCTCTTTTGTCTCTGGTGGCCATTTTGGGAGACTGCATGTCAGAATTTTTTAATGAAATAGAAGAGGATTTGAAAAGTCACTCAAAATGTGCCCTAATTTTTCTTTCTGCAGCACTAATAATACCTTCTATTGCATAATATACCCCCTCATTTTGTTCCTTTTTAAATTAAATGTTTTAAGAGTTACCACTTTATTCCCATCACGATGGCTCCAGGTGTGCTATACCTTTGTAATAAGTAGGACTGTTAGCGCTCTAGTTGTTCTTTAGAACACTCTGGGACATTCTGTCATTGGGCTATACTTGGGCTACATCTGGGTGATATTTGGGCTACATTTGGGCTCTTTTGTCTCTGGTGGCCATTTTGGGAGACTGCATGTCAGAATGTTTTAATGAAATAGAAAAGGATTTGAGAAGTCACTCAAAATGTGCCCTAATTTTTCATTCTGCAGCACTAATCATACTTTCTATGGCAAAAAATACCCCCTCATGTTGGTTCTTTTTAAATTAAATGTTTTAAGAGTTACCACTTTATTCCAATCAAGATGGCTTCAGGTGTGCCATACCTTTGTAATAAGTAGGACTGTTAGCGCTCTAGTTGTTCTTTATAACACTCTGGGACATTCTGTCATTGGGCTATACTTGGGCTACATCTGGGTGATATTTGGGCTACATTTGGGCTCTTTTGTCTCTGGTGGCCATTTTGGGAGACTGCATGTCAGAATGTTTTAATGAAATAGAAAAGGATTTGAGAAGTCACTCAAAATGTGCCCTAATTTTTCATTCTGCAGCACTAATCATACTTTCTATGGCAAAATATACCCCCTCATGTTGTTTCTTTTTAAATTAAATGTTTTAAGAGTTACCACTTTATTCCAATCAAGATGGCTTCAGGTGTGCCATACCTTTGTAATAAGTAGGACTGTTAGCGCTCTAGTTGTTCTTTAGAACACTCTAGGAGGCTGCAGTAGAACACAAAGGAATCAACTGACAGTCTCTGTCCTTGTTGGATGTACATGTTTTACTGAGAATGTCAGACTTCATTTTCACATGACTGAGAAAGATAATGTGAATTTACAGAAAATATGCTTTCAGTTTAGCTTATAGATCCCCTTCCAAACCACTGTGGGAAAATCATGAGATATTAGTTTTCTTTCAAACAATATTCATGATATCACAGCAGAAGGTTTTTTCACATGGTAAAATCACCTTAGAACCCACCACAATTCCTAAAACGAGTATGGTACCATCAACAAATGATTTATAATGCAACTAAAGTCCTAAAACCCTCTATTAACTACAATGCTTTTTAATGAGGTGCTATCATGTATATTGGCCCCAAGATGGCTGCCAACACTTCTTGGATGAAGTGCTGACAGCCAATCAGATCAGATGTGTGGTTAGGCTCCGCCCAGATATATATCTTTTTTTGAACCTAAATTACTCAAAATCCACTGGAGCACATATATTGAGACCTAGCAAAGGCACATCGAGCTAACAGTCCCTACAATTTTGCCAAGTTTCGTGCAAATCCATTCAGCCGTTCGAGCTAAAAGTGAAGCCAACCGCCCTATGGAAATTAACATGGGAAAAACGTGTTTTGGGACCCCCCTTTTTTCTCGACCCCCCCTTGATGAAACCCCCCCAAATTGTCAGGGGCTGCTCAGAAACAAAATGTTCCATTTTCCTGAAAATTTCAGCGAATTCCGTCCACAAACGCCAAAGTTATTAGACATAGAATTTTCAAAAATCCCATAGAGAAAAAATCCTAACTATATATACCTACTGGCGACCGCCAGTAGGTAATACGTGTATATATATATATTCACTGAAAAAAACATAGGTTTCAGCCACATTATAGTTAGGAATTAGCATTTAAAAAACCTTAGAAATTTACTGAAAAAACCATAGATTTCACCCATGTTAGCTGGACATTTCTCTCATACAAAACTATTGAAATTCCCCCGTTATAGTTAGTTCAGATAACTCGCACGCCCACAATGCACTGCTGATGACGTCATATATTACATCACTCATGACATGGTCAGTGACATCACTGATGACATCTCAAATGATATCACTGAGGACATCATCCTTATGAAAGAGTGGCAGACCTCCTCTCAGCGTAATATAACACTTGATACACACATTCAAAAATAGAAACTAAAATTTAAAAAAAAATGGAGATACCAATACCAGTTAGAACAACCTATTCAGTAATTGCAAAATCTACATACAAATCCAGTCATTCCCTAGTTCTATATAGGCACTCATGCATGCACTCACTCATCCTATGTACTCATACACCTATACATCTTATTAGACACTGACACTCATCTATAGTTACTCGCACACAAACTGACACATGCAAATAAACTATCAAACTACCATTTACTTGCATATACAGCTATACACCCACCACTACACTTACTTCTACAGAATTGTACACATACTTACTCTCTTAAACAATCACTTATAGAAACACATACTTATTTATACAGGAACACTTACAATTTCAAGCTCTCACATATACATCAGTATATACCTCAGTTTTATACATCAATACTCACATACACTAGTTTAACACATATGTAGTGACTCATAAAGATACTATTGAGACAGTCGTTCACTCACTAACACACCTACACACACACACTCATCCATTGATAGAGTCCTGTACACATGCTGTCTTCAAAATACATACAGTGAGTCAGTCATTCATGCATCTATGTGCTAAGTAATACCCCCCACTAAACCATACAGACACTCATACTGATACTCAAAAATCAACTAAAAGCCCATATAGACACTCATATAGCTACTCACCAACCCATGCAGCCACTTATTCACAAAGTGAGACACTGATACAGATATTTATATATTTAAACATTACTCACTAATACATGTATTCAGTAATATACACTTAATAAGTCAGTTATACAATCAATTTTACAAAAAAACAATCATTTAGACACGTATTTACCCATTTATTTTTCCATAGACCTTTAGATATACATATATAAAAAATATTTACTTTCCAGAAAGACACACATTCACTGGATGATGTCCTCAGTGATGTCATCAGTGATGCCATTTGAGATGTCATCAGTGATGTCATGAGTGATGTCTCTGACCATGTCATGAGTGATGTAATATGTGACGTCATCAGCAGTGCATTGCGGGCGCGCGAGTTATAGTTAGCTGAACTAACTATAACGGGGGATTTTCAATGGTTTTGTATGAGAGAAATGTCCAGCTCACTATAACATGGGTGAAACCTATGGTTTTTTCAGTAAATTTTCAAGGTTTTTTAAATGCTAATTCCTAACTATAACGTGCCTGAAACCCATGTTTTTTTCAGTGAATATATATATGCACTGGAAAACTAAACACCCACTTCCTTTGCAAAGAAATGGAAAGTTTGCATCTCTGCAACCTCTCTAATTTTTCACCTTAGTCATCTTCCACTCAATCAACACAACAACCACAAATACACACACCTACTTGCTACCATTCTTGCCTAAGCTTATCAATTATTCTTCTGTAATTCAAATTCAAAGTGCAGGCCCTTTATTCAGCCTTCTTGGTAACTACTACCTATGAATAGTAGTGGGTAATTTGCACACTTCTGTCCTTTCTTGCGTCTTTTCTACCACACACTGCGGCAGGTTTACAAGCCAACCCTTTGCGCCACTTTTGCATCATTTTTCCCATGACGTTGTAAATCCGCCCAACTATGTGTACTTTATGCACTGGCTTTCTTCCTTAGTTGTTGTACTAGTTTCTCTTGCTCCCACTGCGGAATCCAACACCCTATCTGTGTAATGACCTGGAAATCCAAAGATCCACTTCACTGACAATGCAATGGGTAGTTTGCGTCTCTCCGACCTTTCTTATTTTTTTTACGTTTTTCATCTTCTACTCAATCTACATATCATCCACAGATACACACATCTAATTTCTGCATTCCTTAGCTGTGATTATCAACTATTCTTCTATTTTATATTCATGTTCAAAGTGCAAGCCCTTTATCGAGACTTTTTGTTGTAACTACTATCCCAGGAATTCTGCTCATACACAAAACTGTGCATAAAGACTTAGGACCTCAGTGAATTACGGTGTACCAAAACCCACCTTACTACACAAACCCCCTACCAAACTAGCAATCAGTGACTCATTGGTTCTTCACCCTAGAGCAAAAACACCAATGACTAGTCAACCCAGAACATGCGACTTAGATTACTTGAAGTAAAGTGGATAACGAAAACACTCTTTCAATATACTCTTACACCAGTCAAAAACAAGATGTAAAAAAAAACACGTGCAACTTTGAAATGTTTATTTCTAACGCCATAATCTCATGCGCAGTACCTTAGAAAATACAACCAAACATATTATCAGCAACGAGGTTGTCAGCATTGTTACTATTCTATGAAATACAAAAGGAAAAAGCATCCTATAATGCTAAAGGTAAACAAATTTGAAATATACCTACATTTCACTCTTCCTACCTAGCAGATTAGTTTATAACTACAGAAAGTCTCATATGATTACATGGGCACACCCATACTTCTGGTACTCAGCAGTAATGGATCACATTCAGTGCTCCACAAACTGTCAAGATATGAATGTTCTCCAACTGTGTGTAACTTTGCCTCCACAATGGATTATAAAACGCGCAAGTATCAGAGGTGCCCACAGCTCCATATGTGTTATGGCTTGAACATGCGAGGATCATTCTGAATAACAGACACAGTATTCAAGATAACCTTGATGTTCCATGCTCTCACTATACACACAAAACTAGCGAGGCAGTTTACAAATCTAGCATACCAAATTATTCTCATATAAAGCAAAATACTCCGCCTTCTCTAAACAATATCACAAGTACGTGTCGTGTGCAAAGCAGAGCAGGAAAGCAAAAATAGCGTGTAAGCTTCTAATAAACCCATGCTAACTTAACAGGCTGCGAGTGCAACGCTCAGCCCCATGGCACCCTTTCTTGATCAAAGCACGTGATATAAACGTGGGCGAATTTGGAACGCACAGTCCAAGCCTAAAAAGCAGAGTCAAGTTCACATTTTCCAAAAAAAGTTATTCGCTCTTTGATAGAAAACAGTAACTAAATAATAAAGAATACGTAGAAAAATCAAACAGTCTTAATCCAACAGTGTGTAAGCACAGTATGTAGCAACAGACTCCAAGAGGAAGTCATTGTTCTCATCTGAAAACATTTTAGCCATCCAATTCAATAGTGGGAATGGACATACATGTTCCTCAACAACCGGAGCCTCTATCACCATCGGAGGAAATCTCGGGTCATCTTCAATGTAACTGCGTGCCAAGAACTCAAGCGCCGCTGCAAAAACATTCCAACGTCCCATTATTCCATGTGTCGCTGCTAAGGCCGTAATCCCGCCGCCAGAACAGAGCAAGTCATGAACCACTAAGGAGCTCATCAACTGGTCATATTCCGCGTTGGGAGACACCGTACTGCAGAGACACAAATCCAGGGCCCAGTCGAAATCGCAGCTCAGGCAATGGAACACAGGTTGAGCGCATGTGAAAAAGGAAAATCGAAACGATAATCCATAATCTGCACTCAACGTTGCAAGAGGCAGCGCTCCATAGTAACTAAGCATTCAGTTGCGGAGCAGCAACAGCTGGGACATATTAACGTCTTCTGCAGCATGTGCATCCATATTTATGTAAACAAATTAATAAAAGCACATCGGCAACTAATGCGAGTATTAAGCGCAATCCACCAAAGATGCTGGAAAAAAATCCAATGAAAAAATCCCAAAAAGACAGCAAATGTGTTTTCTACAGAAGTCACAAGGCCACTGCTTCTAACTTTAAAAAAGTAAGGTAACCCTGTAGTCAAAATTCAAGAGCACGTCTGTATTTAATAAATCATGCACTTCTGTGCGGGTGTTTGCTACATAAAGGACAAATGTTTCTGTACCAGATATAAGAGCGACCTCTTTTTGAGACACTAGCACTCTTATACGACTCATTTGGTTGACTCTGCTTTCAAGGTCGAAATCGACCGCCAGATGGAAACATCCAGCTTCCCATGCAGAGGAGTTAACACAGCTTTTTTTTATCAAACCACACGTTCAGTTACCGTAATCATGTAAGTGATGCCTGCTAACATTGCACAACAATCTCCATTATTTCAAAGTAAATAACTCCCATTTCCAGTAAACTGAACGTTGTTATGATAGCAGGTGTCGGACTACCTTTCAAAACTCAGTCCAAATCAGGCGCATCTTGTATACAAGAGCCATGCAATTGTATGTGTCTACAAATTAAGGAGTGATGTGGTACTATTGTGCAATCCTCGCCATTCACATAGACTTCTTTTCGCTCCCTCAGGCACCTATATGTAAATGGTAATAACCAAGCTTCATGGACATAAGAGCTGCCAAAGCATCCATATCTGCCTATAGCATAGTATTTCATGCAAACCTCAAACTTAACCAGGTTAAAAAATAACGTTATTATACTGTGGATAAGCCACACACCTGAATTGGATCTCCAATAAATGACCACTTCTAACCATTCTCATAGCGCGCCCTGTGCTCTGATTTGACAGTGAGAGAGTGATCGCACCATAGTTTATACTGCTAATCATTCTCAGCATACGCTACGAATACGCTTCGAGGTTACGCGTCGCATCAAAGCCTCTGTGTGACGTCATGTATGGCGCCCCGTACAAAAAAGAGGCGAATGTTTTTAATCTTTTAAAAACATATATTCATGTATTTAATGAACATACTAACAGAAGACTTAATCTAGGATAATTATGGAATAATTTTTTTAAGTTTTAAAAATCCTATATTACTTCTATATTGTATGAGTGCAGCTGCGTGCCCCTCCGCCTGGTACCCTAGACTCCACCACGCCCAGACCTGGTTCATAAGCACGCGTGATCGTCACCACAAAACCATTAGCACGCATATCGCTTTTCCACACATGCTTTTACAACTAGTATGCATTTTCCACATATGATAAATGCATAATCTTAATAATGTTTTTTTGTTGACCAACACGTGTTGTAATGCCTGTGCCTTACGTCCTTCAAATTAGTTTCTAGGTATACGTGTGACCAACTCTGATAAGATCAGTGGCCAAGGACAAACACCGTGGTATCTGTAGCATCAAATCTCATCGATCACAGAGAAAATATACGCAGGGTAAAATGAAAGTAACAGGTATAATAAAAATAATGAAGGAAAACTACTAAAATGGCGGTTGGACGGAGTATGTATCAACATTTGGCGCCTCGACACTACATTTCGAATAAATATACATACAATATGTTTATTAATATATCACAAAGGTATAGCCCCGGAAAAAACACATGACCCGGGAAAACAAAGCAGCAAATTTAATACCCAAAATCAGGAGAGGACCAACACTACCAATACCACCTACAATGCCACCATCAATACCACCACCACCACCACCACCAATACCACTACCACAATGTAATGCCACCACTAAAACCAATACCAATACCACCACCTCAGCGCCTCTCGATCACTAGTACCAGCAGGGGCACTGTACAAGGCTAGAGCTGTTAATACCACTAATATCACCACCACCACCTTCCACCAATACCACCAACAATACCACCACCACCGCCATTACCTATACCACCACCACCAGTACCAGTTTCACCAATACCACCAATACCAATACCACCAATACCAGTATCACCACCACCAATAACAGTATCACCACCACCAATACCACCACCAATACCACCACCACCAATACCACCAACACCACCAATACCAATACCACCACCTCAGCGCCTTTCGCTCACTAGTAATAGCAGGGGCACTGTACAAGGCCAGAGCTGCAGCCGAGACCATCCCTCCATCCCTCCATGCCTACCATAAAGCACAGCCTGCCCTGCACCAGGAGGTGAAGCCAGGGCCATACTGCAGCTGGAGTGTTTTTTATTAGGCCAAAGATAGCAATGACATCACGCAATGCCACACTGCACACTCAAATCACGGAGAGGGCAGGAATTAGCCCCGCCCCTTCTCGCTCTTCCTCCTGAGCTGCGACAAAAGGTGTTAGAGCACTTTGTGGCTGTTTATAGCTCAGATCATATGTAACTCTCACTTCACACTTTGTATCTGTGTAATTTACGGCGCTTACACATCTTCTTCACTGCACTATTCATCACTACTTTTAAGACATCACAGGCCGGTCTCTTCCTCTGATATTTACAATCTAACAAGCGGTCGCAAAGGCCCTTTATTACAATGCTATATATTTCTCGCATTTGCAAGAGTTTAAGCTATTAGCTTTGTAAATGAAAATGCCATTTATTTATGTTTTAAAACCCAAAACATAATTAAAAGGCATAGTCATTTACAATGCCAATAGCTCAAACTTGTGTGAATGCGAGACCTAATGCATTGCAAACTTGTTCTAACACCCAGCACTGGCGCACTTTTGACTGCCATGTGCCCACTCAGATACCCTTGCACAATAGTGTGTGCATTCTGTCAAGCACAGGTTTAATACTATTTCTGATGCAAATCAAGATTTTCGTTGCAAAGTAAATTCTGACTCAACATTTTGCACTCGGTTTGCATCTTTTTTTTTTTTTTTGCAGAGTTTTATATAGCGCAAACTTGACCCGAACCAAACTGGGTATCAGAGCGCTTTACATAGCACCAGTTATGTTACACAAGGACACACATTAATTTTGTTAGGCACGGGAAGATTAAGTGATTTGCCCAGAATCACAGGAGGTTTAGCAACATTACCGAGACTCAAACCGTGTTCCCCAGGTCCGAGATCGAGCGCCCTAGCCGCTAGGCCAACTCATTTCCTCTCTTTCTGGTGTAGATTAATTTCCCCCTTCATCCCCCTTCATTTCTTCCTTTAGATATTCAATTAACATATATTTAGCTTCTGTCAACTTTTTATCCTCTATTTTCTGCTGGAATATCACTGTCTGAGGTGTTGTCAGATTGCTGTAAGTTGTAACTAATAAAACAACATTCACTGGAAGGTGGCCAATTATTTCACTAAACATGCTCATGTGTGTTCCAGCTGAGACGCACTGGAAAAGGCCCGAACAATTAAGTCATCTTGTTTTATTAGGGGCTGTCCATCGTGAATCAAGTTACTATTCATTAAATTGTTCACAACAACTTTAACGTGAGCTGTACAACAGCTGTTCATGCCTCGTCCTTAAGATGTAGCAATCCAGTCAGTCATTAGAGGGAGAAAAAACCTCAAACATTCCATTGACCTTAAAATGCAAAATGCTGTCTGAACACAAAGTGATGCTTCAGTGCTAAAAGAGGTAAACTCTAGGGAGCATAAGTGTTGGCAGGGCCGGACTCGGAACTGAAAGCAGCCCTGGCAAATTTTCCCAGACCAGCACCCAGCCGGCATGTAGCGAGCGAGCTTGACCACTATTAGGGAGGTTTGGGGGGGTCTCACCCCAAGAAAACTTTGAAAAAAGACAGACCAGACCAAAATGGTTCATTTTACAGCACATTTTTCATTACTTAATTGTATCAACTTGCAAAACACAGTAAATAGTAGATGATGACCATAAAGAGCACCAGGTTACCCACTCAGTCATATGTGCCCATAGACATTCTTACAGAGATCACCAGAAATAGACACGAAGAGTGAATCAGAGAAAAAAAGTAAAAGTGAGACCAGCCCCCATATGGTGTGTAGCTTTACTATTAAGAATATATTTCTACCCAAACAAACCTTTTTAGCAGCATTTGGATAATGAAAAACTGGGTAAAAAATAATGTTCTAACCTATAGCATGCAGTTTGCCTGCAGCTCTTTGATGACAGTTTATTGGTCATTGCGCTATATTAGGATTGTAATTTAGGAACTGCTGGTTACAAAAACATCTGTGGCAAAAGCAGTAACCCACTGAGCTATGCACATAAAATACAGTTATGTGATTTACATGGTACATGTTCTTTGCAGCAGATATAATAACCATTTGTGCTACTTTATGAGAAGTCAAAACTGTCACTAGCCCAAACTCTGATCTCTCTCCAGCAGAAACATTAACCACCAGAGTTAACTTGGCTTTTATTGTTGCCTGAAAACTGCTGGACACACTACACACAAGATACTTTGCAGCAGGTGCTATTAAACCCATAAGTTATTTCTTAACACAGTGCCCCCCAGGCCAGCATCAGGTGCGCTTGCACCGGCCAGTCCTCCCCAAAGAGGTTGGTACCTGAGGCACAGGGGCAAGGGAAGGAAGTTGGAAAGTATGATGAAGTGGGCATAGTAACATTCACACTTCATTGGTGATAGAGGCCCTGGGCACGCAATGTTTTAGAGGACCCTAATTCAAACAAGGATATGGGCCCCTCTTACTATTGCTTAATCGTCTTTGCATCCTCCTCATCATTACCTTGGCTCTAGTCTGCACCGCTGTTGTGAGTCAAAGCCCATAATCCTCAAAAACCCATAAAAGAGATGAGGCTGTGAAGAGGCTGTACCTCTGTTAACAGCATGGTTGGTGCAATATTAGGTTCATGACTGACTGGACTTTACCTTGCACCAAATCTTCACATTTGCCCGTTTAAGGCTTACTTACACTTACCAGCCGAAAGCAAATGAATCCCCAGATAATGAGCATAGCTGGTCTCACTCGTATATTTCATGCGGCATAATGATGCAATTGATGTGATCCACAGGTTCCTGCGGTGCACAATAATTACATCGCTATGCTGCATTATATATGCGAGTACAACAATTAGATGCCTAGTATGAGGGAAGCTTAGCTGACAGACAACAAGGGCACCCAATAAGTCAGCAAAGGACCTCGGGTAACATACGTTATATCAAACAACAGTGGTCCCATGCAAGGTTAAGATTAAAAAAGTAATAATATAGACACAATGGAACTATATTGGTTTAGAGTGATTTGTCCAGCCGGACAGTGATCACAGAAATTTTTACTATATATAATGAACAACGAAAATTCTCTTACATTCAACAAGGAGTGAGACACAAGCCTGTGCCTTCACAAAATGATTTGGCTGATTTCTGTCCATCTCAGTTGATTCTCAGAATGTCCTTTTTCCAAGAAATGTTCGACCAATGGTGCATTTGCTGTTTTACACCTTCCTGATTCCTTGTATTTTGGCTATGGAATCGAAACGTCGTCGACCTCTTGTCACACCATACATGAATGTGTATATTGATTGAGATATGCTATTTATGGTGTTGTTGAATTTCTGTCATCACTATAATTAACAGAAATCGCTCACTTTCTGCCTAAGTATCTTTCTCTCCCTTTCCTTTCACCTTGCCAATCTGTAAGCGTGAAGGCACAGGCTTGTGTCTCACTCCTTGTTGAATGTAAGAGAATTTTTGTTGTTCATTATATATAGTAAAAATTTCTGTGATCACTGTCCGGCTGGACAAATCACTCTAAACCAATATAGTTCCATTGTGTCTATATTATTACTTTTTTAATCCTAACCTTGAATAGTATGAGGGAAGATCATCACAGAGTCTCTACGTGACTCATCAATAGGGTCTGGTCAGTGGGCCAGGAGTTGTTGTTGTGGCCAGGTTCCGAAAGTAAAAGTGCCTGCCTGCACAGTAATTTAATAGTGCGTGTGCACACTGCGCAGCCAGCAGGAACTCCAGGGAGGATGACTGTGGCCGCGCCCCAGGGAGAAGATGATGGGGGGTGGTGGTGACCATGTGCCAGTGGCCAGGACAGTGTAACGAAAGTTCAGGGGGCCCCCCTGCAATGCACATGGAGTCCCCCCTATCAGGCCAACCCGCTCCTCACTCAGGCTCTCACAATCACAACTGGCCTGGCAGTCATGTTAGTCTCCACTGCTGCGCATCGCAGAACCGGGACCGGGGCCGGGGCCTGTATTTATTTACAAATTACCTTCGCCCTAAAAGGTAATTTGTAAAATAATACAGGCCCCGGCCCCGGGCCCGGTTCTGCGGTGCGCAAAGCACAGTGCACAGCAGTGGAGACGACCGTCTTCTTCTACTTTTAATGACGGGCCAGTGTCAGGGAGGGGTGCCATGCAAGGCGGCGAAGTACGTCAACTATAGAATGTCCTTGGTTTGTTTTGTTGCCAGCCTCATGCTGCATTATTGGGTGAGTTCAAGCTTTAAGTGCTTACTAAAGAGCTCGAGCTAGATACTCCCTCACCAGAAATCATCAGCGTCACAATATACTACTCTGACTAATCAATAATTAAAGTAGTCTTTTTGAACACGAGTGAGGTAAAATCTCAAAAACACTTTCTTTTTTTATACAGACAGTGCACATATTCAGACAGGAGATGGGAGAGAGAACAAAGGATATAAACTTTGATTCAAATACAACGGGGCTTGTCATTACGCATCAGACTCCACTCCACAAGATTTCTCTTGTTCTCACATTAAGCAGACGTGAGACTCCATGAATCCTTTTATCAGTTCAGTTCAAACAAGCTTTATTCGACAATAGTCATAAAAGCACATAAAAACATATATACTATTTACAATACACTGGACAATTACACAAATATAATTAATACTATTTACAATACACTGGACAATTACACAAATATAATTAATACTATTTACAATGCACTGGACAATTACACAAATATAATTAATATATAATTAATTAGAAAATAGTTCATAATATCCCAGGAACAATCTCTCGCACACCAGATAATCAGTCCTGGCACAGAGCGTTTCATTTCATTAAAAAAACTGTGTCTAAAAAGCGTGGAAAATATCATAGGCAGGGATTAATACTGTTGGGGAACACTGTTTTAAAAAGATGAACATTAATGCTTGTTACCATTAAACCAGACAGATATTTAAAATCACTAGCATGCACATCATTAAACAGAGATAAGTTTCAACCTGATTATCCACATCCACCCTAAGTATTTAGCAACTGCTATGTAGATTGGGGGTGTGGTATCAGTACGCAGGATTCTTTCAGCTGCCAAGCTACTTCTTGTCTCTAAGAGTTTGCATATGGGCCTTAACCACACCCTTTGCGGGGTATAATACGCTGGACAGGCAAATAACATGTGCACAACTGATTCAATGCATGCGAGACAGCTTGGACACTTATTGTCAGATGATTTGTTCCACCTTAATGTAAAAGACCTTAAGGGGAACGTACCCGCTCTTAGCTGGAAGTAAAGCTTCCTGTCTAATGGTTTTGAAACAGTGTCCCAATATAGGTCTAAACGCGTGGTAGATTTAAATTCCAGGAAGGTTCCTACTAAAGAAGTTGAATCACTGACTCTTAGGGTATGTACCGTGATCACCTCCCAATATTTTTCTTTTAAAACCTTCTTTGTTGGAATACAAGCGGTAGTGGGGTCATCCCAAAGCATAGACATACTAATTTTGGCTAGGATATCTTCGACACCACGTAGCCAACTAATTTTATGAAAGGTATCAGTTTTAATGATATCCATAAAACCCTTAGCGTAAGGTTCCAATTCTGGTGTTGTCCACAGCCTACGCCAATACAACACAGTACGTAGCTTAGCAATGTCAGGCAGGGGTTTTCTCCCAAGGTCATAAAACAATGGACACAAGTGAGTGCTTTGTGGGAGATTAGTAATACCCCGCAAAAATGTATTTTCTGACACGCTAAGTTTAAGTAGATTCTGTAGACCCCATAGTTCAACACCGTACAGAGCAGAACTAACAACTTTTGCGTTGTATACTTGGAGTACCGGTCTAATAGGTTTCGTAAGGGACCTGCTATGTTCAAGACATAGGGCTCCTGACAATTGACGATGTTTCAATGTTGCCATGTCAATTTGGTGATTCCACTTTTGGTCACACTCTAGGTTCACCCCCAGATAAGTGAATTCCCTCACTTGCTCCAGGGGCCGATTGTTCATTAAAATAACACCCTAAAAAACTCTGTGTTGGTTAAAAGTCATAAGTTTAGTTTTCGATACTTTAACTTCGAGAACACGAGCTGAGCAGAATTCCCCAAATACAATCAGTGTTCATTGGAGTCCACTTGGGGTCTTCGAAATTATTAACGTGTCGTCCGCGAACATTAAAATCGGGATTTTGATCCCTGCTAGAATCGGGGCATCTGTGTTCACCCGTGACATGCAATCAACTATCCCATTTACAAATAAAGTGAACAGAGTCGGGCCATAACACATCCCTGTCGCACCCCACGCTCAACAGGAAATGTATCATTCACCTGACCCTGAGACCTCCATAGTTTTTAGGCATAATTACCCTCATGCAATCTCATAAGGAGTGTCAGAAGTTCGATAGGTAGCCCTAGTTCATAAAGTGTTGCCCAGAGCTTGGACCGTGGAACAAGGCCGAAGGCCGATTTCACATCCACAAAGGCGTCATACATGCTGCCTTTGCCTAGGACCACCACCTTCCAGTGCAGTAGGACAAACCGATCAATTGTACTTGTGCATGTGCGAAAGCCGGCTTGCTCGGGTGACAATATGTTATTCTCCAGAGCCCAATCCTGGATTTTATTCAGGATTAATCTCTCCAGTACTTTTTGTACTGAGTCGATCAGGCTAATGGGTTGATAATTCCCCGGCATTGATTTGTCACCCTTTTTATACACGGGGATAATTTTGGCTCCCTTCCAGGAGTCAAGTATTGGGGCTCCTCGAGCAATTGCATTTGCCAGTAGCATGGTGTACTTTCCCCATCTGGATTTGTCGTAGAGGAAAACATCAGCAGGAATGCCATCTTGGCCGGGTGCTCTCCCTCCAACTACTGCACTGAGAGCTATCTCTACATCTTTACTATGAAAAGCCTCATCTACATAAAAGACATGGCTTATCCCGCCCTCAGTGAGCTCTAGTGGGCAACATGCGTATTGTGGTTCAAAGTGCTTGACCCACTGTTCCTGCGAAACAAAATTATGCAGAGATTCAAGGGTGCCCTCTCTGTCCCACTTTATAATTTCCAGAATAGTTTACTGTCCTTTTTGTTGCTCGCCTCTTTAAGATCAAGCCATCTCTTTTCATCCCAGGAGCATTTTGCTATGTCCATGGAATGTTTGTATGCCTGCCTGGCTGTTCGTACTGTGGCTGGTTCCCCACTTTTAATGGCCTCCAAAAGAAGAGCTCTTGTCCGCCGACAATCTTTATTGTACCAGCGGCAGGATTTATTGTATGTTACCTTCTTGGGCTTATAAGATTTGACAAAATAAGTTCCCATGTGTAAGAAAAAGCTATTGTGGGACTAGGTGATTATTTCCAAACCAATACTGCTTGAACATACATTTTCCAGCATTATTAGGGCATGGTCAACATCCTTTACAATTTCCTCTAAAGACCCTGGATTTTCAGATATGCTTGACCACTTGAGTCATCTCATATCATTTGTAGGGACTACATACCTAGTGTGTAGTTCAGCTCCATTGCTTGGCGATCCCTCCGGCGACCACCTGCTAAAAACTGCACATAGGGGATTGTGGTCACTTTCCAATTGGGCCCTTACTTCCATATCATCAACAGTATACCAGAGTTTCAGACTCACAAGTATATAATCAATTCTACTTTTATTGAATCCGTTATTAAATTTGTTTGCCCCCAGCCTGTCACAGGTGGTCCTACCATTTAGTGCCCTAAGACGCTTCTCTAAACAAATGGAATTTATCTGTATGACCGGCTCTGTCCATTTCTTTAAGGGAGCAATCTCCAACTTTTGGATTCCCCACTGGGCGTCTTCCTCTTCGGTGAGGAGCCAATCCTCACTAGCAAGTGGCTCAAACGTTGAGTTAAGATCACCGGCTATAATTATATTACTTTCTTGAGAGTGGGAATCGAGGAGTTCTTCTAAAGCCGCTAAAACTTGAGATCTACCCCATCTTGTTCCCCTCACATAGATGTTATAGATATCAGTAATACCTAGCAACCCCATATCTAAACTTATTGCTAGGATGTCATTGTTATTAGAAGGAAGTTCCTTAATGTTGATACCAAAAGATTGCCGGACCCATATAGTTAGTCCACCCGAGGGACGACCTTTTGCCCCCTTTACTGCCGGTACATAATAGTAGGAAACCTACCCGATAAAATGGAGTTAATGAAATGGAGTTAATGATCGGGTTTCTGGTCGGGACAACAGATGTCAAAAGTGTCAATGAAAGCAAGCCAATCTGGAGATAATAGTTTGGAGTATCTCTAATAAAAGAGAGGGACCCAAATACCAAAGGGAGTGGGCACCAAAAGACAAATGTCAAAAAGTAGAAGTCCCCTTGGGTACATAAACTTGAGTAAAGCTACTCACATCAACTTACAAATCACAGTATGCTAGGTATATATGTAGTAATCAAAGAAGGCAATGCAGCTATACTGAATACATATCACAAATGTATTAAATACAGCAGACATTAAAAAAGACCAATATGGTCCATATCAGAAAAACATATCAAAATACAATAAAATTGCATATAGTTAAAGAATCATATATAGTGATTTGTAACGGACAGAAATATAAGGAGAAATTAGGTTCCTATTGGTAAAAAAGGAGACACAAGAAAATGATGAGCACAATTAAGCTTTGCGTCAGAACTGTTTTCTCTCACATTATAATGTGTTTCTCCTTAAGCATCTTAAGGAGCATATGCAATTTTAATGTATTTTGATATGCTTTTCTGATATGGACCATATTGGTCTTTTTAATGTCTGCTGTATTTAATAAATTTGTGATATGTATTCAGTATATTTAGGATTGCTGCATTGCCTTCTTTGATTGCTACATATATACCTAGCATACTGTGATGTGTAAGTTGATGTGAGTAGTTTTACTCAAATTTATGTACCAAAGGGGACTTCTACTTTTTGACATTTGATGATAGTTTGGAGCCAATACCTGCAATGTTCCACGATAACAGGGTGTCTCTTTTGGGGTTTTGAGTGCTAAGTGGACGGTCTATATGATTCCATGTGGAAGGAATACCCAGCCCTTTAAAGCCCACAGGTTCAGATAACTGCAAAATTAATTGTTGGACCTGCTCAGTCGAACTATTAATGACTCCACAAGATGGAAACATTGTTTGATCACTCCCCCCATTTTTAGCAAATCTTCACCACTATCAGTATGGGGTATTGGCTCACCAGTCAGTCAATCGTTACATTCAAGGGTAGAGCTACCTATTCTAGTTGCCAAGGAATCATAATGGTAATTTGGTTTACTAGCAGGCGGTGACTACCTAAACTGGATGGATGAGTGGTCAGGGGAGCAGGTTCTATATTCAAGTGCCAGTAGATTTTCAACTAGTACGGCATTCTGGAAGGACTAACTCAATACAATCCAGGGGGTTGGTAGGGGAATTAAGCCTACGCGCTTTCACAATGTCATCCCTTATAACAGAGTGACAGCCCCTTACATGCCGTATCCAATGTCTGGCCCTATTAGTCAGTGAATCAGCAATTTCCATCTTATTTTGCCCCAACTTTGGGACATTCACCATGAAGATTCTATAGGTTTTGTCTAACTTGGTGATTACCCAATCTCCCCTCCCTTCATGGCTAGCACATTGCCTTATTGATGGTATTCCTACGTGTGGGCTCCTACACTGCTGTAGCTGCTTACTGGATGTGTTATAAGGCAGAGAGCCATTTGTAGTTCTGGTAGAGGGCGATGTGTTACTGTTGGTAGGGAACGCTATGAATGGAGGAATCTGCTTAACTACATCGCTACATGGGGAGAACACTTTACTATGTGTCTCTTTGACTAAGATGGATGATGGTTTTGCCTGGGCTAGTGACTGCTTACATAGAATATTAACACTACATGCTGAGCAGTAAGTGCTGGGAGACTTTTCTTATGTCAAGAGCTTAATTGTTGATGTTAATTTCTCCACCATAACCTTCAAAGCACCTAGTTCTGTCTGAAATGATTGAACTACGCTAATAACTTCTAATGTGTCTGCAGTATGAATCTTGGTCTAATGTTTGCCCTGCTCTGATCTTCTGACTACTGGTTGATCCGGGCACTGCGTGCTATTCTCCCCTTGGAGGTTCGACAGCAAGGCAAATCTATTAGTGCAGATAACTAAGGGATTGATAGTTAAGGATTGTGTGCCACCATTTTCCATGGAATTTTGAACAAGCTCAGAGGGTGCTGGCTTCTTACTAGCTTTTTTTTTTCTCACGTCCCTACGCTCTGTGTGGCCTTTTTTTGTCAGGGATCACGGAACAATTTTTTGGGCTGTCTCTAGTGTGCTGCAAAGGACTTATCAGAGCCCTTTCTTTCACATGTGAATCTGGCTCGCTTACTAATAGGTCCTCACATTCCTCTATAAGTGAGTCAATGTGATCTAAGACACAATTACTCGCTGAGTGCTTTAATACTTTCCTAGCTTTTTTCCCTTTGAGTTTTACCGCACATACCACCATCACCCGCTCCTCCCTCAACGCGCATAACACAATTGGTCACCAGGCAGCCCCAGCCCCACACTAAGGAAGACCGAGCGAGCGCTGACCCAGAGACATCTGCGCGCTGTGCACCGACACGGCTGTGGGCAGGGCAGGGCAGGGCACCTTATTAATATCACTAACTGACCTGCCTGCCTCTGCCTGCACCGAAATCAATGCCATGATCAGGCCTGGCCAAAGAAATGCCATCAGGATGCCAATCATGCCAGTTGTGCTTTTTCCCCCGCACTATGGTCACTGACTCACGGAGTAACGTGGGCCCGAAAATCGGCCCCAGTAAAACCGGCCCCATCTGATAAAACCGGCCCCCACACCATCTGGCCTACCGGGGTATTGCCCGGTGCCCAGAATCACCAGTCCAACCCGTAGTGTTGGGTTAAGCAGCTGAAACGTCACAGTCTTGAAATGTCATAAGGTTAATACTGGGTGTCTTTGAATAGCTTATTCTGAGTAACACAGCAGTTCATGTGGAAAGTGTGTGGATCTCTTGTATGAGACAAACCAAACTAACAGCAAGACATTTAAAGAAGTAGAAACGTAGGGTTCTACAGTAAGATTAATGACAAACGATCCTGATGCTCTCTACACTTCTGCCATCTTCGCCATTTTTCCTTTTTCCCTGGAAGTTCTCCGCTCTTTTTGTTTTTTGGAAAACGTTGATGGGTCCCTCCTCTTGAAGAACCTCCAAACTGCAAATTGGTGCTTCTCATGAACATTCTTCATGAGTGCTCTGAGGATGAGACCCACCTGTTGCTCTCCCTAGCCTGCAGTCTCATGGAGTAGCCACTTTTCTCCCTCTCAATATGATTGTATGTCAGACTCATGGTTAGAAATCCTTTCATAAATATCAATTACAAATATATAGCCTCTTTGGATGTAGATTTTTTTTATTATTAACTCCAATGGGGTTCGATTTTTGAAAACAGTATTAGGATACAAGTATTAAAATCAGAGGATATCCTGACTACAAAATTCTGGTTCTACATCCTTTGCTTAAATCCTGGCTGGTGACAGTACTTCATATTTTTTTGGTGCGAAATGAAAACCAAGAGGAGATGCCTACCGGTTTCCATCTGTATGTTCGGTTCAGATGATTGGGATAGTTGGGGTCTTCTTCATATTTATTTTTTGAATATTTGAAATGTTCACAAACATTATGGGGCCGATTACGATACGGCCCGACGCATCGTAATGGGCCAGTCCGACCGGTCATTCTGGAGAGCCTGTCCACCAGTCGGAATGTGGCATGTAATCTAAAGGGCGGCTCTTTCTGCTTGAGAATAGAAAGCATGGTTTCCGATATGGATGTGGTTTCCATGCTGGTCTGTCCGACGTGGAAACCATGTCAGAAAGCGTGTGAGGGGGCCCCCACATAACAGCATACAGTTGAGTGTTATACAGTGGAGTGGCATAGAGTGCAGTGCTATACAGTGGAGTGGGGTTAGAGTAGAGTAGGGTAGGGTGGAGTAAAACAGAATGGAGGATCGTAGAGTGGAATGACATTGAGTGGAATAGCATACAGTGTAATGGTGGGAGTGGAGTAGCGTACAGTTGAATAGTTTAGAGTGGAGTATCGTCACGTGCAGTGGCATACAGTGGAGTGACATACAATGTAGTGGGGTAGAGAAAAGTGGTGCGTAGTGGAGTTTGTACAGTGTAATGCCATACAATGTAATATCATATATTAGAGTGGCATACAGTGGAGTGGCGTAGAGTGGAGTGGGATAGCAAAGAATGAGGTGTCACACAGTGGAGTTCTTTACAGTGGAATAGTGTAGAGTGGATTGGTGCACATTGTAATGGCGTAGACTGGAGCTGTGTGCAATGGAATAGTGTGCAGTGGAGAAGCAATGCAGTGTCATACAATGGAGTATTTGAGAGTTGAGTGGTGTACAGTGAAATAGCATTGAGTGGAATGTTGTACAATGGAGTGGTGTACAGTAGACAGGACCAGCATAGAGTGGACTGAGGTACAGTATGGTGGTGTACAGTGGAATAGTGTAGAGTAGAGTGGCATGCAGCGGCATACAGTGGAATAGTGTACACTAGAGTTGGGTAAAGTAGAGTGGCGTAGAATGGAGTGTGTAGACTGGAGTGGCATACAGTTCAGTGGTGTGGAGTGTTATAGAGTGTGTTGGAAAGTGGATCATTAGTGGTGGTAAATATACATCTACCACTGACAATAAGGCCACTAACACAATATAGAGTTCAGAATAGGTCTCAGAAAATTATTTCCGTGCTCAACCCTGGGCAGCTTGTCTGCGAGCAGACAGGCTTAACTTCAAAGAAAGGTATTTAAAGCATTTAAAAACACCAATTCAGTATAAAATTAAGATACAAGACACACTACAAATCCAATACCACTTTATAAAAATAGGAAATATTTTTGTCTTTAAAAAGACACCAAAACGAAAGAAAATCCAATGTAGGAAGCTGGAGATATGATTTTTAAAAAGATCTAGCACTATATAGCACATGGAAACCTATAGCACCTATTGGGACATCTGGTTGTGTTAGACCAGGACAAAGTCAAAGTTTCAGGCCGACCGCGATGGAGCCCTGAACGGCCACCCCTAGCGGTAGGCCTCGGTCAAAGTTTTTACCTTCTGACTTAGGAACTTTTCTGGGGGTTTTCTTCCCAGGGTCCCTTGAAGCTCTCAGCCATTCCAAATAAGGTTAGGGTTTGCAAGCTTGCCTTGCGACGAGCTCTCGGTCAAACTTATGGAAGTCAAACCTCTGGAGCTTTCCAGTGGGACAAATCAGAGATCCAGGCTGGCTGGCGGTTGAAGGTGAGTGTCTTGACTCTCACGGTTCGTCCCGGTCACCTTTTCTACGTTTGGACTTAAAAACCTTTACAGAACTTTTTCTCTTGGCGTCCCTCGAAGCTCTTCACCATGCCAGATTCGATGAGGGTTTAACAGCTTGGATTTTGACCAAATTCCAGTCAAACTCTGCAAGTAGAACCTCTGGAGCTTTTCAGCGGGACAAACATGAAGCACACGCCGGCTCACAGTTGAGGGTCGCCGACTTAGCTGCCCAGGTCGAGTCAATCCACTTATGGAGCTTTCTTCCAAAGTTGCTCCAAACTTCTTCAAAATTCTGGAACTTCTTGCTGAAGTTCCTGTGAGGGTCCTGAAGTGTCCAAAAATTACTACAAGGGTCTGGGTAGTTTGGATCCCACTGCCCTATTATGTATGATGGTCTTATAGGGAAAGTCATGCCAATCATAGGGGTACCCTAACCTATAGTGTAACCTAGTGCATGTAGGTGTTTTCACTGTATCCTGTGTGTTTTCAGCATAGCACTGGCCCTAGGCCTGATTAGTCAGAGCCCAGGGACAGTCAGAGTCAGTTTAGTTGCCTCCAGAACCAGTCAGCAAAAAAGTATATGGGTCGACCAGTGCACAGGATGACTTTTCAATAGAGTGGAATACCGTAGACTGGAGTGTTGTAGAGTGGAGCAGGATAGAGTGTAGTGGGGCAGTCTTTAACAACATACAGTGTAATAGTATACTGTGGAGTGGAGTGGAGTGGAGTACAGTGGAGTGACATACAGTGGAATAGCATAGAGTGTAGTGCTGTAGGGTGGAATGGCATAGAGTGGAGTGCAATACAGTGGAATAGCATACCGTCCAGTGTTATAGAGTGGAATAACATTGAGTTACAAGGAATAGGCCCGGACCACCTAAAACAGCGTTTTCAATAGTACATCCCCAGAAGAGCCCTTCACTCCTCCGGAGCCCAAGGGGTGGTTATGCCCCCAGCTAAAAATGCCAACTGGGGTGGTAGAAGTTTCGTCACATGTGCCGCCAGGGCATGGAATGAGCTTCCTTTCCACCTTAGGAATGCCACTGAGCTGATGACATTTAGGAAAGGACTGAAAACCTGCCTTTTTGCTACATAGGTCAACACACACTTTGCTGATCGTAAGGTGTTAGCTAGCCCCAGGTCACCCTTGGGTAACCGTTGCGCTAAAAAATTAGGTTAACATAACATGATAACATGTATTTTCCATGGGAGAGATATAAATATTTGATTCATTTTTGCTATAAAACACACTAGCTCAATATGCTTTGCTCATTGTACAATTGCTTATAATTGACTTTAAAAGTTGGCTTATATTTGTTCATTAGTGTCACCACCAAATATCTGCGAAGGAATACTTCTCAACTGTCTCGTGGGAGAATTTGTATAAATATTTTAGGATTGTAACTTTTTTTTTTTTATGAAGGAGAAAAGGAAAAGAGATTACTCAGAAGGTATGACTTACATTCCATTGGTGCAGAACCAATTAAAGCCGGTGATCATAAGAGAATGCCAGGAAGAAGTAATACCATATTCCTGCAGAATAAATCTGACAGTGCAACTAGCAATTTACTCTCACACCACAGCTCATATTAGATGTTCCTTCCATTAGCTTTGACATAAATTAAAAAAGCCGCTTTACAGCACTTATTGAAGCCAAACTAATAAAAGCAAATTAAATTATTTCATGGAAAGACACAGTCGATCAATTACGTTCCTAATCTTGCTAGTTTTTTGGAGCTCTTAAGTCAGAAAAAGGAAGTCAATTGCTATGGCTATCAGCGTTAGTAAGTAACAATAAAATGTGTTAGAAATAAATTAATTCTGGTACAAACGTCTATCATCGAATGCTGCCAACACTATAGGCAAGAAACACTTGCAATTAATTGTGGATAGATGCAACTACCTAGTGATATGTTGAGAATAAGCTTGGGTTAGGTCATTAGATGTTAGGAGCTCTGAAAAGATAGAGAGGGCAGAGAACTTGGGGCCAGATGTACTAACATACGATTTGGAAAATGTTGTCGCAATTTTGCACCAAACTTTTGCGAATATCATGGTACTTTGCTAAATGATCGATGTACTAATAGGTCAGTTCACAAAATACTGAATCACACTGGGTCGCTATTCGATCTACCTCATGAATATCATTGAGATAGATCACAAGTTGCAGCCCACTAGAATTCGCTGTCATCACAGGGATGGTGGCCTGCTAGTATCAGTAGACCACCATATCTGTGATTGCTTTTAAATAAGACAATGATTTTTTTTAATGCAGCCCATTTTCCCTGAAGAAACATCAATACACATCAAAAGCAATTGCTATTCAGAAGGGACAAATCTAAACACACCCCTTCCAAATAGCATATTCCTAGTGGTTTCCTAAACCCTTTTTCAGCGATTCATTAACATGTTACCGGAACACTAAATGGGTTTAGTACATTTGAAAAACACATGTTCTTATCGCAATCCCCGCAATTTACTGAATTGCAGGGTTTGTGATCTGAAAATATGTTCATACACCTGGCCCTTGAGAATATTTACCAGACTAATTTCTTAGTTCTTAGGCTAGGTTGCCGAACCACCTGCAGATGGGGGATTTGATTGGTTGGACTGCGCACAATCTCCCTGAAGAATCAGGGACGTAGCTAGGGGGGGGGCGGTCCGCACCGGGAGGCGCTGTGTTTGGGGCGGCGGCCCGCGCGGCACTGGTGGCCCGTTGCAGCGGCCTTTATTGTTTATTTGGGGACACATGTGGATTGTTGGGGGCGCTGCGGCGGGCCACCTCTGCCGCGAGCGCTGCCCTGGTTGAGTTGCAGGCGCGCCGCCACCTGCTGCTTGCGGCTGCCGCTTGCACCTAGCACGTGCCCGTGACGTTCTGCGAGCGTCTGCGGGCTTTCGCTCGCGCCGGGCGGTGGCGTCTGGTGTGCGCGCCGCCTGTGTGGTGGGGCGCAGGAGACCGTAGGGGGCATGCGTGGCGGCGTGTGAGATGCAGGTGGGGAGTGGGGGATACTGGGGCGGACACGAGCGGGAGGACACGGAGGCAGAACAGGCTTGAGGGAGGGGCAGCGGGCCCGGTTCTGGCGGGTGGGCCAGGTGCAAAGGCATGGCGAGGGGGAGAGATCCTCTTTGGCGCCGGGTGATGTGTGCACACTGTCCTACTGAAGCAGTGACTTGACCTATCCAGCTAGAAGACCTCTTGGGAAGATTTAGGTCTGCATCTGCCTGGCAATGGACAATTGAATTCACTGTCGTGAGTTTGGAGATGTTCCTATCCAAGTGCCTGTCTCTGCAGGCGAGAACTTAAGGTACTTTAAGGCGAAATGTTTAGTGCAAATTCCAGAGTGGGTGTGAGGCGGGATGGAATTCTCGTCACCTGATGTGGATAAAAGGAATATGCATAGCATATTGGTCCGGATTCACCTTTCCTGACCCCTTCGGCTCTTTGTGAGATCGGGCTCTGCCGCAGAGTTTTAACGGAGCAGTTGGGAGAAAGTGTAGCTATTGTTCCTTTTTTTTTATCTGCAGGGGCCCAGCATGACACGTGCTTCGTGTGTGATGTGTGTATTTGATATCGTTGAGTCGTTGTCATGACGGTGCAAGACACGGCTACTGGAATGTCCAGTTAACTCTGGTGATTGGTGATCCTGCTATAGAGCAGTATTTTGTCTGTTCCTGGTTTTTAGATGCAGATAAACTGTGTTTGTGTGGATGGCTCAGTGGGTTGCTTGCAGTACAGAGGTTGCAGTCCTGGAATTGGACAGTGGCCTGTGGGCTGACGTCGAGGAGCTGCATGCAGGCTTGAATGGTGTGGTTGGTGTTTGTTGTTTTTGGTGTTGCAATGTGGTTGGAGTTTGCCCTGTCTTTCATTGCTCTGGTGTTGCTGTGGGGAGTTTGTTTTGGCAGATATAAATTTTGATCATTGGGGCCAACTCGGCAACCACTGGGGTATGCTTTGGGTCTGTGTTTGTGCTTCTCCAGACCAAACCCTCTTGAGATATGCTGCCCACCAGTGTGGGTGACGTGTGGTGCCTGCACCTTGCAATCCTCGTTGGCTTGTGTGACATTCCCTATGGACTGATTTGCATGCTTGTGTGGTTCATTGTCGCTGCGTGATGTGGGTGCTGTGACACCCTACACTGTGGGTGGTGCTATACAACAGGTGAGATCGAGTGTGAGAGAGGGGCTACTGGGAGATGGGGGACGCTGTTGGAGGGTGACAGTCGGGGAGTCCGAGGAGGAGGTCATGGGGGGGTGTGGAAGGATGGGGTGCACTGTTGGACGGTGGTGGTGGGGAGGTGTGGGGAGGAGGTGATGTGGGGGGAGAGGCTGTGGAGCTGTGAGGGGCACTGGTGGAGGGTGGCACTGAGGGAATCTGCGGAGGAGGTCAATTGGGGGAGAGGCTATGGGGCGATGAGGGGCACTGGTGGAGGGAGGCAATGAGGGGAGGGAGGTTAGTGGTGGGGCGCCAATGGGTAGCTTTGCACATGCTCTGTATACACACGGAAGCGGTCCTTGTGTCTTGGTGACTGTTTGCAAGTGGATGTGATGTGGTCTGTGGCTTGTGGACACCTGGGGGCACCCTTGGCCCATCCAGGTGGAAATTCCTGGAGCCGGGCCTGAGGGGCAGGTCAGGGGAGAACGGGCAAAGACAGGAACGTAGAGAGAGTGGAACAGGGGCACGAAGGGAGGTGGAGTGGAGAACGGGTGCGGGGACGAAGGCAAAGGAGTGACTCATAGTTGGAGGTGTAAAGAGAGGGGCACGGGAGTGAGGGACCAGGGGAGGCGCAGGAGTGGGTGAAAGGAAGGAGCACGTGAGGGTGGTGGGGCAGCGAGGCTGGGCTCCAAAGGGCCTTGGTCTGGTCAGACGACCAGTTCAGATGGGTGGGAGCTGGGGCGATTAGTCTTTTACCCGATAAGGGCTCGAATTGTACAGACCCCTGCATTTGTTTCTATTTACTTGTGCCTATGCTCCATCAAAATTTGGGCAGTAACAGAGACTGTTATGATTTGCGCATGTGCGGCACACCTATACAGAAATGTTTTGCGGTGCATCGCCATTTACAGGCAGTCCCATAGTGGGTGGCGGAATGGTACTTGAGGCGTTCTGCGTGTCCGGCAGTGAGCCTTTTTCATGTATTGCCCAAGCAACATTGCTTGCATGTATGTTCTATGTACAGGGCTGAAATTTGGGAGTCTAGATATCGTGTTGCTAGACGGCGTGTGTATGTGTGTGGGTCTCCTGCTGCTGCCCAGGTGTCAAGTGTATTATGGGATGGGTTTCATCACATTGTTCGTGTTGGTAGCTTCTGTTTGGTTGTGTCTGTTATGTGGCCATGTATAGCCTTGTGATGGCTTCTTTTTCTGATCTGCTATGGCTGTGGTTCTAGCACTGCTGGCATTTGTGGCAACTCCTGAGTGCAGCCTTTTTTGCTATTCTTTGAAAGGCATGATGCTGGATGAACCACCCCATATCCTACTTCATCGCCGGATGCTGTGATCGGTGATGTTCTGGATGATGAGTTTGGTGGAGATTTGGAGTATTTGTTTATTTTATTTATTTTGAAGGTTTTGTAGAGCGTGGGCAGGATCCTTGCGGATATCAGAGCGCTATGTGGTTGAGAGTTGGTGTCCACTCATGTGGGTGTTGGATTTGGTATTGGTTTTCTTCTCCATTTGAGAGAGGCTGAGTGGTGGGTTGCAGATTGCAGAGCATGGAGCCCTGATCACTGTTTGTGGGGTGCAGCGTGTGGGGAGCTTCATTCAGGCGAGTGAGCCCCGGCGCTGTTCTTGTCTATTAATTTAATTTAATTTAATTTAATTTAATTTAATTTAATTGCGGGTTTATATAGCGCTAGGAATCGACTCCCGGAGGAGTATCTCCGCGCTTCGACCGCTGGGGAACCCGTCCTGGCTCACCCTGAGAGATGGTCCCTAATGGGTATCTCTAAGGTGCGACCAAGCATCCCCAGCGGTCTGGGGGGGCCGTTGTGAAGATGAGGCAAGCTAATGCCCAGAGTTGCCGAGTGTGGTCCCTGACTGGAGTAGGCACCGAGGCGAGAATTATCGAGCCCGCTGACCCTGGTCCACGACCCTGCCGCGTCGGGAATCGAACCCTGGTCCCGGGCCGTCCTCTGCTTACGGGTCTGCCGCCTCTAACTAGTGAGCCACACCACTTCATATTCAGTGAAGAACACCGGTATATGAACAAAGCAAATAGCACACTCACACCGGATCCGCCGGGCGCTACATGTGTGAGGAGAAACAAAGATTACTTTAAAAACAAAAATTACTTTAAAAACAACATTAGGCTTCCTCTTGTGAGAGAAATGGGGACAGACTCTCTCCAGGTAGAAATGGGGACTTGACTCTAGAAATGGGCACTTGACTCTCTCCATGTAGTGGGCCAGGCCGGCCTACTACCTGGAGAGAGTCAAGTAATAAAAAGGAGAACATTGTCATCTAGTAGCAGTGCACCAGTACCATGGTGAAAGGACACTAGTAGTGAACAATGTTATTTTTTACAACTAATGCCTGTAACCTCTGACTTTGTTAGAGCTCTAAAACATAGATTCACAATATCAATCTACCTTTGGGGAATTACAAGTAGTGGAAAGGTTGCAACTAATTTGGCTTTGCATGTATCTAATGCATTGATGCGGATGAAACCACTTGAAGCCATTGTAAATGTTGAAACATATTGAGTCTTTTGCTGAGGATGATGTTTCTTTATGCATGTTTTTTTTAAATAAAGTTCTGAACAATTATGCTCCTTGCACAATTTAATGTTTGGAGTGCAGTTACATTAACATTACCCTAAAGAACCTCTCAGTTCAGATAGTGTATATAAGATGGCAAAACCAGTGCTGTTGACATTTTAGAGACAGAATTATCAGGAGTTCATTTGAGGGTCTGTACAACTAGGTATGCCAACTCCTATTGTTGTACGATACAGCAGCTTCACTGTGCAGACAGAGACAGGAAACGTTTATCCTTGCACACTAAGGCTATCTTTGTTACTTTTATGTGAAATGGTGACAGGCTGTGCCCTTACTGCCCTAGTTGATGCGGACTTGATACATGCAACAGTCTATTCCTGGTGTACCTACATAGAAGGTTGATTCAAACTTTTTGAACGTCAATATTCAAGCTTAATTTGGGAAATTTGATAAAAAATAATGGAAACACAATTGTAAGCAGCTAAATCTTAAAAAAAGACAAGGACAGCCATTTTGATTTTTTTTAAGTGGAACGGTCTCATAAAGCTTCGCTAATTCACACACAGCATAGGGACAGTATTGACAGCTGGTATGCAATGTTTCCAAATGCACAGAGAAGAGGTTTAGCATGTGTATCAGCAGTTCTGTTATGTTGACCTGCCAGATATGGTTCAGAGTTAGCCAATTACTTGGCCTTGGCACTTTATGCAGACATCAGTCTGCGTTTGTGATTCATCCTTCAGAGGTTTTCCAGTAGGGGAACTGAATCACATTAATGTGGGATGTTGGCTTGGAAGACATTGGTTATCCTCATAGAGCTGTTCTATAAAGGGAGTTGGAGAGAGGAGAGACTCTTGACACTTTCCAGCCGAACCTGTGTTAATGTTGAGTGTTTTTGGGAGTTCTGCATGGTGATTTACAGTGGAGGTTAGGGTCTTGAATCCTTCCCCCCTAATTAGTGTCAGCTATGGAAATGTTGTTGTTGGAAAGTAATGCAATTTGCCCTTCTAACTGACACAGGTGGTTGATGTAAGAGTCATTCTAGTGTAACATTTTTGTGGATTTTATATTTCTCCTTTAGTATGCATTGTTCCTCATCTAGGTTCTAATACAAACATTCCACCCTAGGTTCTTGTTTGCCTGTATCCTTGTAGTTGGAACTGGCCTGTTTCTTGCTTGCATTGCCTCTGTTGTCTTGTTCTAGCCTTCCATTACTACTCAGCTGTAGATGATGGATCCCTGAACAGTGTCATGTATGTGCATGTTTGCATTGTGCTGAGGGGATTATCAGGTAATTGTTAACGCAGCCCTCTGATGGATGTCACATGCGTTTTTTCTGAGTCCCCAGATAGATCATGCAGTCTGTGTGTTCTCCTTTGTACTGCCGATCACCTGTGTATTCAATTGTGTAGCCTTGGACCATGTCATGTATGTGCATTTAACTTGCATGATCGAGGTAACTATTAGTGACGTTACTACATGTCTCTCGGACCTCTTTCAAGTGTTCGCCGTCCTTTTCCCCCAGAAAACCATCACCCCCCCATAGGGGCGGCAATCTGAGGAATAGCCCCGGGCGCCACAAGCTTTAGCTACACCACTGTGAAGAATGTATGACTACAGGGGAGTGCCTCCCTATCTTCACCAGCAAGCCTGAAACTACCTCAGGTTAGGATGATTTAAAACAGTTAAGAAACAGATATGACAGCATTAGGCCTCATTTTAAGGTTGTTGCCTAGAGTCAGCACGCATGCACTGCTGTGAGAGACTTTATGTATCTACAATATGTGCTTCAACCAAGCCCGTTGACCACCACTTGCTCTCTGCTGTACCAATCAGAAATGCTGGCTCCCTTTTGGTGGACTGCTTTCCAAAGTCCCTCCCCTGGGTGCTTGGTTCACGCCCAGGTGATTTTACTCAGAGAACATTTTCGTTGGGCAGCCACGCGTTCAAAGGCTTCTGTTAGAGTGTGTGATGGACCCTCCTCCACATCCCTCCTCACTGCATGGACCGTCTGCGCCCGGATTTGTCTTTGGTGTCTCTCCTAGAGGCCCTCAAGTCAGCAGTACGTCCTTTGTACATGCTTCATTCCATGATAGCCCCCATGCTCATGTGTTGGTGAGCAAAATCCCTTTGTAAATGTCTGGTTTCAAGACAGACTTTGAGAAAGAAGTGAATTCCTTAACCTCTATGCATGCTCACAACATAGTCTTCCCTGCAGAGGGCTCTCCTCTGCACATGCTGCGTAAAATAAATATGTATCTCTTCTCCAATTCTTCTGTCTTTCTCATGCTTGAGCTGTCCCTGCCTCTGAAACAGCCTACTGCCACCCACAGTGTTGGCAAGACCAGCATTACATGTCATCGTTCCCCTCCTTCCTGCGTGAATTATTGCGAATTCACCCACCCAGTTGACAGATTGATAGCGTCCAGTGCACCGCATTCCCAGGAGAGCGATGGAAAAGTGGCCATGGTGATACCCACTCCATAATGCTCATAGTTTTACAACTTCCAGAAGCAATGTTTTTTGATGCATTTTTCTTTACACTGCAAAACATTGTCAGAATTTGCAGAATGATGGATATTACAATGTGGTACAAAAGGGGGTGGTGGTGATGGACGGAGCATCTGAACCAATCAAACACTCACACCCAGTCAAAAGATCTGGGTTTAATCCATCACCGTTCTTTAGCCCACTCTGCCACCCCAGTCCAGACATGACCATATGCAAATCAGTCTGACCCTGTGCATCATGGGAACAGTCCAGCCCGAACTGCCAAGCCATGCCTTCCCTGGACCGGAAACAAGCTTCTGAGGACAGGTTTCTGGCATTTTAGCCGTCTTCAGCCCGGCTTGCTTGAATCCAGTGGCAAAGTGAGCAAGGGACTCACGTCTGAGCATACCCTGCCAACTTATGGCAGACAAAGCGGTACAAAAGGGGGGGGTGATGGACGGAGCATCTGAACCAATCAAACACTCACACCCAGTCAACAGATCTGGGTTTAATCCATCACGGTTCTTTAGCCCACTCTGCCACCCCAGTTCAGACATGACCATATGCAAATCAGTCTGACCCTGTGCCTCATGGGAACAGTCCAGCCCGAACTGCCAAGCCATGCCTTCCCTGGACCGGAAACAAGCTTCCGAAGACCGGTTTCTGGCATTTCAGCCGTCTTCAGCCGGCTTGCTTGAATCCAGTGGCAAAGTCCTTCATCCCCTTTTGTATCGGATATTAGAATGTGACAACTCATTTACTTTATCCCGTAAAGTGGAATGTGTCTCTGTACATATGGCCTTCTATGCCTGTCAGATTTTACCTTACATTCCAGATCTGTGGGCCCCAGTTTTCCGCATTGTTCAGTTGTTGCCTTAGTCTGTTTGATTGCATTTTCATATTTTCTGCCCTACCATTGAATACTCCCATGTCTATTTGAACAGATACATTTCTGTGGCCATATCCATTATCTTTGTATCCTCCGATTCCAGCGTTGCTCCCACCGATGGGATCTCCTTCAGTAAGGTTTCTATTGTGATTTTGTGATATCTTCCACAAGCAGTAAGAGCAGCGTGTAAGCCACCCCCTTATCACCTCCGTAAACAGGAGTTGTCTGGAGGCCTTCCCTGAGGAAATGGTGGTTAAGAGGAGCAGCTGCTGCAACTTGTGAAGACAGTCTCCTGGTGGGAATAGGGGGGAGCTCCCCAACTTTCTCACTCTGAAATCAAGGGTGCAAGTTGCTCAGTATTCCACCTCTATCTAGTGTAGATTGATTACAAGACCCTGATTCAGACTATCTGGCTGTGGTCCAGGACAATGGTGACAATGATGGATAATCAGCATTTGATGCCCAATGTCTGATGTGGAGGGGCCCTACTGATGCAACACTGACCTATTGTGTAATCGGATCTGAAGTATGAAAAATCATTCCGAGCCCTAAAAACGTCACCCAGGCTTCCAAGAACCACCTGATACAGAAATCATGTTCAGTATAGTATTTAGGGGTCTGTGTGCATATGGTCGGTTTGCAGTAGGACGTGGTTCAATTTCCGCATAGTGAATAGGCTGGGTACAGTGAGATCTAGACCTACAGCACCATGGTCTTGCTGTAAGAAGTCACTGGCATCAGCTATCCCACTAAGTGGGTCACCACTTGCCGCCTCCATATGGAAGAGACTGAGATTGTGCCTGCATTCTCTGCTAGCCTGCATTTGTGGTAATGGGGCATGCACCTGTAGCCTGTGTTCTCTGCCCTGTTCCGCTTGCTTCCTGGCAGAGGCATTTTAAGGCATAGGCAAAGTCGGCAATTGCAAAGGGTCCCCACCTCTTAAGGGGCCCCTAGAGAAATAAAGTTTCTAGTCCCCCTCAATTTTTATATCTCAGCCTATTTTTTCTCTTTGCCTACCTCTCCCTCTGTATCTCTTTACCAAGTGTCAACTTTAGGAATATAGGGCCTCAAATAGACATATTTCAACTGTATTTTGTGACATTGTTTCTGAAAGGTCATTAAGCAGGTATGACTTGTGCTCCAATTCGCAGAAAATGGGTAATAATATTGCAGTTGTTCCGAAGAGGGGCACCCAAAATATGTGTTGTTTGGGTCCCGAAAAATCCTTAAGATGACACTGTGTAGTATTCTTGAAGAAGAAGGCTTCAGACCAAAAGAAGTTGAGTGTATCAAGTTTATTCTTCCTAGAGGATCCCATCCACCAGCTGTGTACACAGTACCAACTGTCTTCAAAGCCCCAGCTTGACTGATCACTTAACCTTATGACATATGTAAATTCAAACTATGATGTAGGGAAGAGCATTAAAGCAAGGAGGGGAAAAAAAGGCTAAAGGTCATAGAGAGGAAAAAATGCAAGTTATCACACTTCTCCCTTCCTAGGGAAACAGTACAGATCGTATTCCTCCACTAACTCTATATACATAAACTGCAGTGGCGGTGCGTCCATTAAGGGCGCTGGGGCGTTGCCCCCCTACCAGCCGTCCGGACCGCAGCTCCCTCGGCTTTTGTGAACTTAAGTACTCTGAACTCTTAGTCAGTTTACTTAAGTTCAGTCTGAGATCGATGCATCATGACAATGCCTGTGAGATAGCATGACGTCGGACCGCCCACCTGGGCGGCCCGACCCCGACGTCATGCTAACTGACAGGCATTTACATTGTCACACCAGGGGCAGCAGCACAAGTGCGCGTGAGTGGGGACAGAGGGCCAATTTGTCTCCGTGCCCACGCATGCGCACTAGTGCCTGCTGTGGCTGGCACAAGGCTCAAGCCTCCGTCTTTTAATGGGCTGGGCGGGCAGAAAGTAACTGTGCCCTAAGGCGCCAGGATTGGCTGTGGAGGATCGGCGGATGTTCCTGTAGGCGGCTAGGCGCCAACAGCAATGGGACCGGGACCCTGGAGCACAGACGGCGCGGACCTGGTAAGTTTTGAAATGTTTCATTTTAACCCCCGGCCCTGCGCGACACGACCCAGGCTAATGTAAGCATACGTTGCTTTAAGACTAGTGTTCTCCTGGTGGTGGGTGATTAATGCATACATGCCAACATTTCAGAAGAGCAAAGTGGGAGAATTAAAAAAAAAATCGGGAGAATGGGGCATTGAATCGGGTTTACGGCATGTATGGGCTTTGAAAGTGGCTGCTGCAGGATCGGGCATTTGAAACGTAAATACACGTGTTTTTTTAAACTTTCAGATGCACGGAGCGCAATGGCAGCAGAGAGAAGGTGATGCAAGTGTTGTGCACAGGCCTGGCAGGTTGCTGGCAGTGCATGCACTCCTCCTCCCCCTCCTGTGTGGCAGCCCGGGCTGTAACAGCTTCCCCGCGCACACACAACCGCCCCAGTACTTCACACGTCTTTAAAAGACCATTGCCTTGTTAAGGACGCTTTGTTGGTTTTTCACCCCTTCTAGAGCCCCTGCATCGCCACTCTGAATATTGCTGGAAGAATTAGCATCTTACACAATACCAAACCCTGTAAGCTAAAACCCCTGAGGAATCGGGTTTTTGCTTGCAGGAATCGGGAGGTGGGAGACTAACCTTGAAATCGGTAGTCTCACGCCTGAATCGGGAGGGTTGGCATGTCTGGATTAATGTTAAGACTAGAAACGGAGTTTTGAGTGATTCGGCAATCGGCCGCCTTTTCTATTCAATCCTGCATGCTCGCAGCAGTATATTTATAGATAGATTTCTGGCACGGAACCGCTTTTCTCCCTCATCTGATCGCAATATCCCAGGCCCTGGTGCCTCGGGCTCTGTAATGTGGCCGGCAGGTTGGAGCAGCCAAGTGGAAGCATTGTTTGCAGAGTTGCAGATGGTAAAAGATTTTATGAAAGGCCCAAGCATGAAGTCAAGCCAGCCAGCTTCCTGCCTGAAGCATCCACGTTTAACAGGAACTGCCTGCCCGGTACTGCCCGTTTGGTTCAGTTTGATCTTGAAATCCGGCCCTCTCTTTGTTTCTGCCTAGAGAGTGTCGCTCCTGCGCTGAGGGCGGTTTCAAGGTCCCACGCTGTCCTTTCCAGCTAGAGAAATTCTTCCTAAAACAGAATGTTGCCAGGGGGATGGAGCGACTGTGCCATGCTGGGACATGAACATAAAGGACTGCAGGTGTTGGTAGTTCAGAGGGATAACACACCCGCTGCAGAGAGATCTGCGTGTTACTAAAAATCACTAGTAGGAAAGAGGTTCACTCTGATTGTCATCGTCTGAGGTTAGTTAAACCTTTATAGCTGCGATCGGCACGTTATTTATATTAAGCTACAGGTCCGAGTAACACATACATCCTGTGCTTGAAATGGAAAAATAGAAGTGCAGGTACTCTGTACCAGAGTACCTGCTAGTTTTTTAATAGTGCCGACACTCTTCAATTAAAAGCATTACGTGTCTCTGGGGATTGCCTGTACTCTCCCATTGAAAGTATTACATCTGCCTTGATACACACGTATTAACCTCTTTTTACACATCTGCAAAGGGCTTCTAGTAACACAGCACACCCAGAGAGGAGAGAGAAAGTTGGAGGGGGGAGAGGGCGAGTCAGGGGAACAGGTTCTTCTTTGATGGAATACCAGATGAAAATAAAGCGCATTTAGATTTTAGACCATTACTACCTTTTGGAGACAAGTTCATGGGGAGCCAGGAAACATATTTGTCGATGTTTGTTTTGGTTTACCTGGCTCTAACAGATCGTGGTTGAATGATGTCAGTCTTCGGGGCGCAAACACGGCTGGGGGCAATTGCTGAACGTCTTCGCATGCAGTGACTAACAGCCTACAACTATAATAACGCCAGTGTCTGTGGGGAGGTTGCTTGCATTCTCGGGTCTGTGCTAAGCACCCCCACCTGCTCAGAGGCCCCAGCAGACGTGGTGTTATCTACTGTAGTCTGTCACCAGGCAATGCCAGGCCTAGACAGGCTGTAATAAAGGAAACCTATTGAGTGCAGTGCAGTGAAGGGTGAGTGATGTCTGTGTGAGTGCAGGGTGAGTGATGTGTGTGTGAGTGCTGGGTGAGCAGTGTGCCTGTGTGAGTCCAGGGTGAGTGATGCCTGTGTGAGTGTAGGGTGAGTGATGTCTGTGTGAGTGCAGGGTGAGCAGTGTGCCTGTGTGAGTCCAGGGTGAGTGATGCCTGTGTGAGTCCAGGGTGAGTGATGCCTGTGTGAGTCCAGGGTGAGTGATGTCTTTGTGAGTGCAGGTTGAGCAGTGTGCCTGTGTGAGTGCAGGGTGAGTGATGTGTGTGTGAGTGCTGGGTGAGCAGTGTGCCTGTGTGAGTGCAGGTTGAGCAGTGTACCTGTGTGAGCCCAGAGTGAGTGATGTGTGTGTGAGTGCGGGGTGAGCAGTGAGCCTGTGTGAGTCCAGGGTGAGTGATGTCTGTGTGAGTGCAGGTTGAGCAGTGTGCCTGTGTGAGTCCAGGGTGAGCGATGTGCCTGTGTGAGTCCAGGGTGAGTGATGTGTGTGTGAGTGCGGGTGAGCAGTGAGCCTGTGTGAGTCCAGGGTGAGTGATGCCTGTGTGAGTGAAAGTTGACCTGTGTGCCTGTGTGAGTCCAGGGTGAGTGATGCCTGTGTGAGTGCAGGGTGAGTGATGTCTTTGTGAGTGCAGGGTGAGTGATGTCTGTGTGAGTGCAGGGTGAGCAGTGTGCCTGTGTGAGTGCAGGGTGAGTGATGTGTGTGTGAGTGCTGGGTGAGCAGTGTGCCTGTGTGAGTGCAGGTTGAGCAGTGTACCTGTGTGAGCCCAGAGTGAGTGATGTGTGTGTGAGTGCGGGGTGAGCAGTGAGCCTGTGTGAGTCCAGGGTGAGTGATGTCTGTGTGAGTGCAGGTTGAGCAGTGTGCCTGTGTGAGTCCAGGGTGAGCGATGTGCCTGTGTGAGTCCAGGGTGAGTGATGTGTGTGTGAGTGCGGGTGAGCAGTGAGCCTGTGTGAGTCCAGGGTGAGTGATGCCTGTGTGAGTGCAGGGTGAGCAGTGTGCCTGTGTGAGTCCAGGGTGAGTGATGCCTGTGTGAGTCCAGGGTGAGTGATGTCTGTGTGAGTGCAGTGTGAGCAGTGTGCCTGTGTGAATCCAGGGTGAGTGATGTCTGTGTGAGTGCAGGGTGAGCAGTGTACCTGTGTGAGCCCAGAGTGAGTGATGTGGATGGGTGATTGCTGGCTTAGTAATGTGTCAGGGAAGGGTGAGTAATGGGTCTATGAGTGCAGGGTGACTGTGCCTATGTGAATGCAGGGAGAGAGATGTATCTGTGCAAAGAGACTTGTCTGGCTACTCCCAGAGATGTATTCGCCAAGCCACCTCTTTCTCAAATGTGCTTGAGAATACACCATTTGCCCACCCTTTTTTCAAAATGTTCTCGTGGAAGAACCCCCGAACCCCCCATAGGTGGTTCGGCCTCGCTTGCTGCACTCGCTCGCCACAGTGCAGTATTTACGGCCCACCACTTTCAAATGTCATCAGCCGCCACTGATAAACTGTAACAACAATTGTACTGTTCAAGCATAATCATTGAGATACCTGGGCCGTATAATTGGTCTTGAAGGTCGTCAAACAACCCCAGTATCTTCATTCCTTCGAGAATTGGAACAATTACAACTATTTGAACAATTCTCAGACTCACAAACATCAAATTAACGCTTCAACACCACGACCCTATTGAGGTTCCAAACACGATAAACATGTGTCTTCACAGCATTATTAAAAACCTTTATAACCCTCATAGGTTTAAAATACTTGGTGTTTGTGCTTCCAGTAAAACCAGAACATTTTATAGCAACCCAATCTCCAACATTAATTTGTAAATTCTTTACAGATTCTTTTGAGTCAAAGTAATCTTTTCATTGTAAAGCTTTACGTTCCTTTCTTAATTGCACATCATCACTACTTGTGATGGAGCGAGGTGGAAAAGCAACATTTTGCGTACCCCTTGTGAAGTCATACTTCAATAACGATAACTGGTACTAATGGAATGCCATGCATGACTAACCAACATAGAATAAGAAATGCACCTACACGAATACATGTGGGAAATTATTCTTACTTATGTTGCAATTTATAATTAACTAATTATGTGATTTTGTCATGTTCCAAACTAATGAGCAGCTTTAAGATAATGGAATGCGGCATTAATGTGCTTTTGTTTATGTGTTTTTGTGACAAAACGCGAGGCTAAAGTGAGTATATCGCGTTTAAGTGTGGCTATTTGCTAGGTAACTATTAACAAGGAAAACCTTAGTAAGGGGGGAGGTAAACAGAAGGGTTAAATTATTTAAATTAACATTCATTTGTGTTTGTTTCTATGATAGTTCCCAATATTGATATGCGAGGCCTAAAAGAAAATGGAGTCCCTCGATTATTGTGGCCACAAAAGAAAAACACATGCGCGAGGCTGGAGTGACTAAAGTTCAAGGACATGTTAGCATGGAAGTGCAGATGGCTGCCAAAAGGATGAGCACAGTGGTACAGAACGTGAGAAAGAAACCCGAAGTTACAACTAGGGAACAGGACTAGATCGGACTCATGTTAGAACAATGGACCTATTAGAAAACTGTGGACGGAAGGAAATTTTAATTGTCGATGACAAAATGATGCTCATCCATCCCAAAATTGTCCAATCAGAACTCGCATTTAGGTTAAAAGTTACATTTTTAGATAGATAGAGCTAGTGAAAAAGGTATAAAAAGTGCTGTTTTTATTGAAGAGTATGGCTCTCTTCGATTTCGTCCTGAGATGCTGCTGGAATGCTGATTTTTCCTGATATGTAAGAACCTGCCTAACTGTTTCTTTTTACAGGGAAATGCACTTTAGCTGAGAGTCTAGTTAGGGATGTTTTTTTTTTTGTATTTTATTTTTCCTTCTGACCAGCAGAAATATGCAGCGTACATCAGAACACAGCAAGTTTTTACAAAGTACAGTTGACGCTTATTAGTTACATTGTGGGTGATCCACAGTCAAATACAGCTCACAACATGTATTACAGAAAACAGCAATAGCATAAATATTTAGTGCTAGATTCCCCCCAAACTCTACTTTCGGTTCAATATCGCCACTCCTCTAGTCAGATACCATGCATCCGTCCACAACCACTGCCGCTCTCACCTCAAACAGTCCGCATTTGTACAGTACATTTAGTTTGCAATATCTTGCAAGTAGTGCAATAGTGGTTTCCAAAAGTCCCTGGGCCGGGACACTAGCGGTATATCTTCAGCATAAGTCTCTTGTGCCGTTTTGCAATAGATCATGTCTGTTATCCATTCTTTAAATCTAGGTGGTCTCTTGCTGCCCCATCTCATCGCTGCTCGCCGTTTCGCGAGGAGTAACGCCACTGCCAAGAATTTCCTGCGCCTAGGGAGTTTTAACTTTTTTATTCCTAGCAGACATGTCAGAGGGGAGTTTGGGGTGTGTTCCGAGAGCATGGTGCTTAACGCGTCAGTGACTGCTTGCCAATATGGCTGTAAGCCAGGGCAGGACCAAGCCACGTGCGGAAAATCTGCACCTGTCACATTACAACGATAGCAGGAGTCGGAGTCTCTAAGCCCCAGTCTGTGCAATTTTACTGGCGTGTAATAGATTTGATGAAGGAATTTAAAATGAATAATGCGCAGGTTGCAGTTGTAAGTAAGAAGTGTGAGTTGCGTACAGCTGAAATGCCAATCCTGCTCATCAATTGTTACGCACAGTTTCCGCTCCCATCTACCCTTTGCCATCGTGGGCATGTCACCCTGCTCACTTTGGGCTGTGGTATATAGTCGTGTCACTAGATTTTTCCATGTAGGGGCCTCCAAAAGTACCTGCAGTGTCAATAATTGTTCAGGTTCAGCAGGAAACGTGGCATATAGCCCCCTCAGAGCCGTACGGAAGCGCAGATATGCAACGTTTTTCATTGGGGTCTGGTGCACACATAAGGCGGGGTCTGACCAATTAAGAAATGTATTATGTGGAAACGCTTGGCCCAGAGTCTGAAAGCCCATGTCTTCCAGAAATTTCTGCAGGTTTGGTTCTTGAGTCACTGTAATGTGGGGATGTTGGCTGTTGGTAATGCCTGTGCGTATATCAGTAGTTTATTTGCCCTGCACGCCAGTGCGTGCCATGCTCTCGAGGTGTTCTTGGCTGGTTGTATTTTGTCGTGCGGCATGTATCGTATGGGGTTGGCCAATAATGCCATCAGCGTCATTGGGGAGACACTATCGCTTTCCACCGCAACATGTGGTACGTAGGCGTGTGGCCTCGTCCAGTAATGTGCATGTTGGGCATATGCACAAATATAATATAATTGAAAATCAGGTACTGCAAAAAAAAACCAAATGATATGGTTGGGTAAGGACCTTCCACCTATCAACTTGATCCTCCAGCCGAGTCATCGCCTTGCCATAGTTCTCCCTGATAACTATCTCTGGATCTCTATGTATCCATTTCCCCAGATATTTGACCGGGTCCACCCACCATTTTAAAGGATAGTCTAACTCCGGCTCCATTGTTCCTGTAGTGAATGGAATTACCACTGATTTGTCCCAGTTTATGCAGAGACCCGCGTATTGCTCATATTGGATGTATTCTCTAATTAGGGGATTCAGGTTTTTGTCCGGATACGTCGTATGGAGGACCATGTTGTCCGCATATAGCGAAATGCCAATTGGTCTTAAGTTAAATTGGAGAGCCGTGGCAGAGTGTTTTTGCCTAATTTTGCAGACCAAAGGCTCATGTATCAGGGCAAAAAGCATGGGTGACAGCGGGCACCCCTGCCTCGTTCCTCTTGCAATGGACATGGGGTTATATGTTAAGCCATTTATTCGGACTCGAGCCTTAGGTGCCGTGTATAATAGGGTTATCCATTTTAAGAAGGGCTCTGGGAATCCCATTTTACGTAAAGTCACCAACATGAAGCCCCATTCCACGGAGTCAAACGCCTTAGCGCGTCCAGCAGAGCGGCAGCCGCTGGTTCCTCCGGGTCTAGCTGTTGATATAAAGAAAAAAAAGTGAGCAAATTTTGGGCCGTGGACTGCGTCGGCATAAAGCCTGCTTGGTCAAGCAAAACCAGGTTACAAAGAAGCGGTTGTATTCTGTTCGCTATTATTTTCGCCAGGATCTTTGCATCTATATTGATCAAGGACAAGGGCCTATAAGAGTCACACTTTCGAGGATCTTTGCCCGGTTTTGGGAGTGCTATCAGTAACGCTTCTGTAAGAGTGGTCGGAAGCGTATCTTCCTCATATGTTTCTTCGAGCATTTCTGCAAAGTGCAGCAGCAGTAAGTCACGATATTCTGTATAAAATTCTCCCGGGAGTCCAGCGAGACCCTGGGCCTTATTATTGGGAAGAGAATTGAAAGCATCCAGGATTTCTTCCTTAGAGATTGGCAGACATAAGTATTTTCTGTGAGTATCAGACAGCCATGCAAGGCCTATATCATTTAGAGACTCCCATATATCTGAAGCAGGAGGGGTTACTCTGGCAGTATACAATTGAGCATACAATTCAGTGAAATAATTGAGTATAGCTGGCGTGTCATAGACCGGGGTATTCTGAGCGCTTATTATTTCAGTAACGTGTCATGGTGTGTACAGGCCTGATTTTGTATGATAGTGCCCTGCCGGGTCTGCCACCCTCGTCCTAGTTTCTCGCCACACATTTGCGTGAGAGACATTTTAGTTCATCGGCAGCAAAGTCATTATATATGTTGATTTGCTTCCGCATATCCGCCAATAATGAGTCTGAAGGGTGTAACTTGTAGCTACGTTCTAAGGACAGTATAATCTTCTCAGTGTTCTTCAATTGACGCTGTATATCGCCTAGTATACCCGCATGTGCACCAATGCAGTGTCCGCGTATCGTAACCTTAAAGGCTTCCCATAGGGTTCGTGTACTCTGAACTGAGCCAGTGTTATGTTAAAAAAAAACACGATCGCCTGACGCAGGTCCTCTCTGAATACCTGGTCTTGTAGTGCTGTAGGTTGTAGTCGCCATGTGAATTGACGTGGAGTATGTGTTGGAATATTTAATTTGAGCAGGACCGGTGCGTGATCCGACAATGTCTTAGGCATGTGTAACACTTCGACGGCCCATGTGCAAATATCTTGTCTGGCTAACCAGTAGTCCAGTCTGGACCATGTGAGGTGTGTGGCTGAGAAACATGTACCCTCCCGTTTATCTGGGTTCCTCTGCCTCCAAATGTCTACCAAGTTCCAGTCGGACATCCCGTCTCGAAGGACCTTGGCCACACGCTTGCCATATCTGTCTATGCCAGATGATCTATCTATCGCACGGTCTAGGCATGTATTGAAGTCTCCACCCCCCAAATCACGGTATCAGGCTGTATGTCCCTCAGTGTTGACCAGATATTGGCATAGAATGAAGGGTCGTCCGTATTTGGTCAAATAGACATTTACTATGGTTAGGACAGTGCCCCCATAGTTCCCTTGAAGTATCACATAGCGTCCTTGGTCGTCCCTTACAAATTTAATGTGTGTGAATGGTACAGAGCGTTTTTACACAGATTAGGACTCCCCTGGCGTATGATGAGTAGGAGGACGCTAATCGAAAAGAGACCCACCTATTTCCTATATGTTGCTCCCGGCTATCAGTGAGATGTGTTTCCTGTAGGCAGGAGACTTCAATTTTGTGTCTGTCTAAATATGTCACCACCTTTCGTATTTTCTGTGGGTTATGTAGACCCCTTACATTCCATGAAAGAAGGGACAGCGGCCTACAATCTGTGAAAGTCTCACCCATATTGTGTAGTGGTAGTATGTACCGCCCCTGTGTGGCCTTGCTGTAGCCCTTTACGGACGTGCCTTTGGAACATGTCAATCTCGAGTATTACAACTATCAAGCTGCCGGTCAGAATTTTCTGTTCACCCATTACCACCCCCTCCCACTTCACCTTCCCCAACCTGGCAGAGACATTTCTGACAACATTAGCCCTCTTACCCCCACTTATTAAAGCAAAAAGAACAGTGAAAAAACATAACTCAGTAAACTTTGCGGTGCATGCGTGGGGGTCGGAGCTGCCCACCTATTACCTGTATCCTAGGTTACATGAGTCTAAGCCCTACATTGTATATCCTCATCACACCCACACATACCAATGTCTCGCCCCATATATAAGGCTGTTGGGTAGCAACAATTTTAACCACAGCACATGCCTACAATCGGCCTTATCAGATCAGCAGGTACAATCGGACTCCAAAAATGTTTTAACTACTATCCACTTATCTGGAGGCAACTTCTGCTGCATACGTATGTGGAGAACACCAGTGTCCAGTGTCTACTAAGTCCCAGGATCTCGCACCCATACTCGGCCTTCCAGCGGACCCTGTGTAACCATGGATAAAAGCTATTCCACATCAGATAGTGTTGGCTGTTCTCCCTGTTCGCTTTGTGGTGCTCTTCTCCGCACGCCCTGTTTCTCTTTTTGCTTCAGAAATTTCTGCACCTCTGCTGTGTCATTGAATATCCGGGTTTTGCCCTCTACAGTAATTTTAAGTCGTGCCGGATACAGCATTGCGTAGGGAATGTTAAGCTCACGCAACTTCTGCTTTGCATCCAAATATTTCTTCCGGGCTTCCTGTACTTCGGAGGTGAAGTCCGGGTACAGATAAATATCCATCCCTTCGTGGGTAAGCTTGCCAAGTTCTCTGGCCTTCCGCAGTGCTGCATCACGGTCCCTGTAATTCAATAGCTTGGCTATGATTGGCCTCTGCATGGATCCAGTAGGCGGCTTCGGAGCCAGCGACCTGTGAGCTCGTTGGACAATAAACACTTCTGAAAAAGTGTCTCTGCCTAGCATGGAGATCAGCAATTTCTCTACGTAGTGTTCCATCTGGCCTGTGTTTGTAGTTTCCGATACGCCCATTAGGCAAATATTGCATCTTCTGGACCTGGCTTCCAAATGGTCAGCTTTTGACGCCACTATCGCCAGTTGTTTCTCAAATTTTGCGTGTTTCCCTTCCATTTGCGCATGAGAGTCCTCAGCCTCTGAAATCTGCTGTTCTGCCATGTCTATGTGCTCTGTGTGTTTATCTAGGCACTCTGACATTCTATCCACCCTGTAAGCGAGGGAATGAATCTTGCCATCAATATTCGTGAGGGAAGTCTGTATAGTTTGGAACATGGATTGTATGGCGTCATTTGCAATCCCACCAACCTCCGACGTCACAGGCGGAGAAGGGGTCTGTGTCTCCGCGGTGCTGTCCTGTTGTTTCTTTGTTTGGTCGAAGGTCAACTTCGGTTGGTTGTGGTTCGGCTTCCCCATGATGTAGCAATTGTACCGTATACAGGGCCCGCGCAGATAGATGTTTCCTGGGAAGGCTCTGGGGGGGTCAGAGCGTCCTCCTGGACCGATATCTTGACACGACCAGGGCGCTCCGCCAGTTCACCGTGTGCGCCATGTCAATCCGCGGGAGTGGCATTCCTCCGCGGGCCCATGGAGCCCGCCCGTAGCCCGACTCACTCCAGCCACCAGATAGTCCTCCGGGCCAGTCCCTCCGCCTCACTCACGCGTATTCGTACCAGATCGCAGAGTCTTCGCGGCGGCCCAGGGACCGTTCAGCTGTTATGTTTGGTAGGTTGGAACGTCGATATCTATCCAGCCCTGGAGCAGTGCCACAATCGCAAGCTAGACAAGGGGCCCGTTTGATGTCACCCTCTCCCGTGGCCCCTCACCACCTCACCATCGGGACAAGGTCGATGGAGAAACAGTCCATATGCCTCCGTGCTCCTTCAGCAGGTGACCGCACCTCTGCCTCGTAGTTTGTGGGGGCGCTTCCTCGGCCAGCTCGATATGCACACCTCCCAGTGGCCGCCTCGGAGCCCCGGGGGATCCGTTCTATCCGCCCCTACAGCTCGCTACTTGGTCATTATAATCATGCCACCCCAGGCGGTGGCCAACAGAGGTGGGGGGGCACAGCATCCACTGCTGATCAAGGGCGGGTGCACTAATAATGCAATATTGGCCTCTGCGTCAAAGACGCCTGCCCAGCCTGGCTGAGTTTCCGTTCGGCCCCCCGCACACACCTTTCATGCGTGGGGGCTGCACCACGTCATCTCGGGTCCTTCTGTGTGTTTCGCGTCCCAGGACAGCATTCACGGGCTCCACAGAAGCAGGGCGGCACTCACCCGACAGTGCGGCCGCCGTGCGTGACTTGCATCACTGGGCTGCCTCTTACTCGAGTCCGAGGTCCCGGCCCTACAACGGCGTCTCCAGGCCCGCGTCTTCAGGCCGGCGTCACTGTGTGTTGCGGCATCCGCTAGTTCTCGGTCGCGTATTGCTCCGATGCCCCCAACAGCTCTCAGCGTGTTTCAGCGCTGGTATGTACGAGGGGAAGGATGTTTTTGAAAGGATATTGTAGACTTAGCTCGCTCAAGCAGCAGCCATCTCGCTTGCTGGCTAGCTCTGCCCCCCCAACTAGTTAGGGATGTTAGGGAAAATAGATGATTAATTCAGGAACTATCTGCCTAATACCTGATATATACAAATAATAAAAAATGTCTATAAATGATTTAGCTGTCCTGAAACTAAATTCTTATATCTTAAATGTCGTTTTTTCTGAAATAAATAAAGTGAATAATCTTGGACATGCTGAATTTGCTATTAATAAAAATTTGATTAATAGAGAATCAAGCTGGTCTTGAGTTTTCCAATGTCTAATTTTTTACTAGTAGATCCATTGACTTCAATGGTGGTGTGTCTAAATATATGTTGTATTTATGAAAACCATGGTAAATGCATCTAAACTGCAGGTGTAAATAGTATAAAATATGCAAATTAGTTTTAGATACTCCACAATGATACAGCAGCTCTTCTTTGAATTTCACCAATCCATGAAGTAGAGTGTAAGTGGTTATTGGATGATTGACAGTGTTATGGGCCCACTGTTTGAGAATATGTTTGAAATTATACTTCAGGGAAAGGTGACATGAATTTAGAAATTATTCCCCGAGGAGCGCTGCATCACTTGCAATGCATTTTTTACCCTTGGTGGCGCAGTAGTTGTTAACCCATGAAGGTTCAATATTAGTGTTAGGAATTCTACCTCGAAAGAGTAAGAAAGGTGTTTTCTCCGTGGTGGAATGGGAAGTTATTCTATACTCATTTACCTTCCTCAAAACGTCACCTTTCCGATCACGGAATAAAGATTTAGCCAGGGTGATAATCTCTTTCAAAACTCTGTTAAATATCTCTACCATTCCATTGGCCTCGGGATGATAGAGAGCACACTTCTTGTGAGATATTCCATTGGAAGACTAAAAATCCTCCATTTCTTTAGAAACCAATTGGACACCATTATCTGTCAGGATGGCACCAGGAATGCCTTCCCTGGAAAATAACTCTCTCAAACACTGAATAATTCGTCCAGTATCAATATTGGACAAAAAGAAAACTTCAGACCAGCGTGAATACATGTCTACCAATACTAAAAGGAATACTTGGGAACCATTATTATGAATAGGACCCAGGATATCCAAGGAAACATCCTCCCAAGGACGTGTGGGTCTTCTTCTCAAAGTCATGGTTTGGACCCTGGGACATTTAGTTTTGTCACTCAGGTTGCACAGAATGCACTCACATATTTCTCTCTCAACCAATTTGTCCATCCATGGCCACCAGTACGACATACACAATCTTTCCTTAGTCTTGGTAACACCAGGGTGAATGGACTGAGCTAAGCTCACCAACTCCTTCCTGAGACTAGAAGGTGGAACCAATCTTGTGCCCCGAAACAACAATTTCTTTTCAACAGACAGCTCATGTCTCACACAACGAAATGGCTTTGTCAATTCTGAGCCCAGCTTGGCAAGTGTCCAATTCCATTGCAACTAAGACATCACATCTTTAAGCGTGACATCCAAACTGATTTCTTCACACCATCTCTCTTCTGTTATGTGTTCATGATCTACAACACACACCCAATCACTACTCGTATGTACTTCATCTGCCTCAGAATCCTCCAAGGAAACAAGGCGTGAAAGAACATCAGCAATTTTGTTTTCAACCCCTGGGATATCATTGATAGAAAAGGTATACTCTTGAAGGCATATAATCCACTTGGTGATGTGACTAGAAACCAAATCCAACTCCTTGTTTAAAAAAATGTCAACTGAGGGTTTGTGGTCAGTTCTGACTTCAAAATCCACCCCCCATAAAAAAAAGTTTAACTTCTTCACAGCCCAAAAACAGCGAGAGTTTCTCTTTCAACCACTGAATACCGAGTTTCAGGGTCTTTCAAACTGCAGACAAGAACATTATTGTCTTCATCCCAGATGGAGTTAGCTGTTGAAGAACTGCACCTAAACCCCTATCACTTGTGTCTGTGGTTAAAATAGGCTTTAATCTGGTATCAAAACACTGAAGGAAGGGGGCCCTACTCAAACTTTTCTTAACATTAGAAAATTCACTTTCACACTTATCAGACCATTCAAAACGTACTCCTTTGCGGGGGAGAGACTTCATGTTCATTGTTAGATTTGCAAAGTTGTTGACAAGCTTAGCATAGTATTCCCCCATACCTAAAAATTACATTAACTCCTCTTTGTTAGAAGGGGTGCTCATGTTTTGAATGGTGGTAACTAGATATTGTTTAGGTTTCACACGACCTCCAGTTATGTGGTGCTCAAAATAATGTATGGCATCGGATCGAAAACTATATTTCTCCACTTTTATGGTAAGATTGCACTCACAAAGTTTGGACAGAACAGACCTTAATTTAATATCATGTTCCTCCACACTATTGGCAAAAATGAGTATGTCACCTTGATAAATGCATACACCATCCAAATTCTTCAAAACACTTTCCATAACACATTGAAATACAGGCCGAAAGGCTTTCGTACGAACCTAAATGTGCCAAATGGGGTTATGAATGCTGTCAGATCTCCGCAAGACTGCTCCAATTCAATTTGATGGTACGCAGATGTTAGATCTATCGTGCTAAACACTTTTGCTCCCCCTAATAATGCGAGAAGTTCACTTATGTTGGGAAGGGGATACCTGTCCAAAATTACATTCTTGTTTAGCTGGCGCAGGTCAATGCACAAACACAAGTCACCATAAGGCTTACGTGCGGCAACCAGCGGAGAAAACCATTCCGTGCCCTCAACCTCCTCAATTATTCCCTCTTTTTTAAGTTTATCAATCTCCTTTTCCATATCTGCTCTGACAGACAACAGTACATTCCTAACTTAATAGCAAACTAGAACAGAACCTTTCTTTAATTTAATTCTATGCTGATAGCCTTTAAAGCATCCCAAACCTCTAGCAGTCGTTCTTCTGGCCTAAGGACCTTGAATCTTTTCTCTGCCTCACGGAGCCTGCTAACTGGAAGGGAAATCAAACTGTGATAAACACCGCTGCACGAAGACTGGGGCCGGGACTGCGAGACCCAGGGATCACCGCGCACGACCAACGCAGCGCACCTGGTGTCTCTTCCCGCCCCCTGCTCATCCCTGCTCTCCCCGGCTACTTACGACTTGCGGCCAGCGCTCCGCGGTTGCCGCTCGCAGTCGTTCTTCTGGGCTAAGGACCTTGAATCTGCACTCTTTGCCTCACGGAGCTTGCTAACGGGAAAGGAAATCAAACTGTGATAAACACCGCTGCACGAAGGCTTGGGCCGGGACTGCGAGACCCAGGGATCACCGCGCACGACCAACGCAACGCACCTGGTGTCTCTTCCCGCCCACTGCTCCTCCCTGCTCTCCCCGGCTACTTACGACTCGTGGCCTCCACTCCGCGGGTGCCGCTCGCAGTCGTTCTTCTGGGCTAAGGACCTTGAATCTGCACTCTCTGCCTCACGGAGCCTGCTAACGGGAAGGGAAATCAAACTGTGATAAACACCGCTGCACGAAGACTGGGGCCGGGACTGCGAGACTCAGGGATCACCGCGCACGACCAACGCAGCGCACCTGGTGTCTCTTTCCGCCCCTTGCTCCTTCTATTTAGTCACGCCCCCTACCGCGATCGCGGGACGCACGTGGGTGTGCGCCGGACGAAGCACAGACAAAGGGCGGACAGTCTGAGACAGTCCGAGACTGGCCGGGACTGGACTGGGCCAGGATCTTCTTCGTGGTCCTTCTGTGGCATCTGCATCGTAAGACTCATTGTTGCCAATACCTATGGGGATTATATGCGCTGCGTTTTATCGTTAACTGCTAATTTCTGTTTGCCCTTGAGCTTCCTGTGTAACTGTGCTACCACCCCACTGTGTGCAATATGTCCAAGCAAAAGTCAGCTTCTGTTTCTAACACTATGGACAACTATTTAGTGCAGGTAGTGAGCAAAATCAACAGCACAAGAAGGATATCATTGGGCTTGAGCTCCACACCCATTATCCCCACACAGAGTTCCTCACCAGAACCCAACCTGGTAGAAGTCCCGATACAGGTCCATTGTAGTGATACTCCAGATATTGTGTTTTCCCCTGATGACAACTTCGACCAAACCATTCCTACCGCTGTTAATTTAGTCAATGACCCTTAGATCAGTCTAACATGATTGTAGATAATTCCCCCTCCCCCTCCCCTGTGTCCATGCCAGCAACTAGAGCAGTTAGAGCATGTAGAAAGGGCCAGAACAAACGTGGTGGGTTACGCTCTAGTAGGAAAAGGACTGCCTTCCCCACCTAAAACTATGGCCACAAAAGATGCAACAGGGGAGCATTGTGGGAAGGTGATATTGGAGGACGACCAAATTAAAAAACTTGTGAGCATGATTGATTCTAAGATTAAATGCATTGTTAAACCGTTGATAGCCAAAATTGACCAGCTAACAGCAGAGGTAAATAGGCTAGGGGGACTCATAAATAAGTCCGCGGAGGAGGTGGGTAATACACCAACCCCAGTTCCAAATAGAGCTGAACCTATAGCGAATGTACCAGGGGCTGGGATAGAGTGTAGGGATAAAGTGGTCTCAAATCCCCAAATGACCCAGCACCCAGTACCTAATGACGTTCAGGTAATAGCCAACGAAGTCCCCCCACCAAAATCCACCGGGATGGGCATTGAGAAAGGCCCGGTTCAACTCATTGTAGAGGCCTCCCCCCTAGTCTTAGTCCTGGCCAATGTGCCTTCCCTAAAGCCGGGTCAAGTGGAATCTACTTCTTCCCTGATTAGCAAAGCATTTCACTGGCTATCCAATAATATGATGATATCCCCATGGAGTAAACAGCAGCTAGCTGAGGAAATCACTATGGCAAGTAGGGTGGATTGGATAGGGAATGGTGTGAAAAAATTTAAAGGTGACTGTGTAGTATTGCATTTTCTAAGTCCAGAAGTACTCCCTGATGTTCTGAGAAATGTATTTCCCCCACAACGCAGGAGTACATACATAATCCCGTTAACCTTGGATTTCTTCTATCATAGAGGTAAAATAGGGAGTCCGAGTATTTTAAAGACAAAGTGGAATCCGGTATCAAACAAGTGGGGTAGGGTTCCCCAATCTAGTGAATGGGGATTCAGTCTTGAAAACAGATTTGGGGCACTGTCAGACCTGAACGAATGTGATTGACTTGAGAAGAATGACAGTGTAGTGCTTAATGAATCAGTTGAGCTAAAAAGTATAGACACTCCTACAGAGAAGGGGTCCGGTCCCCCAAATGGTATTTCCTTGATTTCAGGGAATAAGATAGATGATCTATCTATTCTAAGTAATAGAAATGAGAATAGACACTCCGAGCCAGTCTGTCTCCTGTATGTTGGAACCGCGTCTTGCTCCTGCTCCAGTTGCATCTTTACTCGAACCTTTATGTTACCATCATACTAACTTAGAATCAGAATAAGGGTTGGAGGATGAATCCCAAGGTATAATTTCTTCACAGGTTCCGCTAGGCTTAGCAGTAGATGAAGTAGTAGAGACAGGGTTGTCTTTTCTTTCCTGGAACATTGCTGGAATTACTAACAAGCTGTCATCACCAGAATGGTGCACATTCATAGACCAATTTGATATTCTACTGTTCCAGGAAACATGGTCAGTGATCCCAATACATCATCTAGGGTACCTTAATTTCCAAATCCCAGCTACAAAAAATCTTAAGGGTCGTCCTGCAGGTGGTCTGATAATTTGGGTCCGCCAAAAATTATGCTGTAGAATCCAGCAAAGGAGCTCTCCACTAGATGACATCTTGTCAGTCAACCTTACTTGGGCTAATGGACAGGGGATGGCCATATTTAACATCTACGCTAGGGGAGTAACGGGTGGCCAAACATCAGAAGTAATCACTGCTCTCGACCATGAGCTCGAAGCCCTCCCAACACAGCTGCCTTTCATTGTTGGGGGTGATGTTAACACCGCTTTCGAACCGCTTGGCCATGAAGACCAAACTTTAAGAGAAGAGGAGGATAGCAAGTGGGGCTTCCCCCAGCTAGAACTTCCCGTAGTTGAAAGATGGACAGCGGCGGCCATTCAACTGAAGGCCCTATGTCTAGCAAGAGGAATCAGAGCAGTTAATGGACGTACCCCTTCAGATCGACAGGGGAACAAAACATTTGATAATGGTAGGTTCTCCAGCCGAATAGATTACTTCCTAGTGGATATTAGAGTATGGCATAGGCTGATTGATATGGCAGTTAAAATCCGGATAGAGAGTGACCACAACCCTCTTTGTATGGTTTTTAAAGCAAATACGGGGTTAAGAGAACCAAATCACGGGGGTGGCAAAATCACCTTAGATAATGTAGCCTCGAACAATCAGCACCATATAAAATGGGATAGATTAATTGGGAACACAGAGAGGTTGGAGGAGCTTAAAAAAGTGGTGGTCGAAGAAGTGGGTAAGATAAACTCATATGTTAAAAATCAAAATTTCCCTAAAATCATGCTTGATGCTCATATGACTTTTTTTACCAGGCTCCGGGAGTTTTTCAAGAAGCAGACGAAATCAGTAAACGTCCATAAAAAATTGCCCAAAATAGGTTGGTATGATAAGACCTGTAGAGTAGCCCGCCAGAACCTCGGCACTGAACTTAGCAATAAGAACATCTTAGGTGTGAGAAAAGCGAGGGATATATATAGGAAGGTACAAAAAGAGGCCAGGAAAAAGTGGGATGAGGCACACTGGCGTGATCTTAAATCTGCCTGTGATGCAAAGAATCAAGGCCAATTCTGGGCCTTGGTCAAGTGGAATAGAGGAGGGGTGGCTCAACCCCCGCAAAATAATGTAGCTAAAAATCAATGGGTTGACTTCTTTAAACCACAATACGCCCGTGATCCAGCTGAAGGAGAGTGTACCTTACCCCCCACAGTTTTCTATCAATGCCAGTTATTCACCCTAAAAGATGTCAGTATAGCGCTGGATTGCGTGACAGGGGGGCGTGCCCCAGGAATGGATGCCATACCTGCTGATGTGTTCTTAAGCGATCGTCCATCTTGGTGCCAGTACTTTGAGTGGCTAGCTAATTCTGTGGCCAGAGGTGCACCAATTCCGACCTCTTGGAAGGGTGCATAAATTATCCCAGTTTTTAAAAAGGGAAATAAATCACTACCCAGCAATTACAGACCTATTAGTCTTATAGACTCTGCTCAAAAGATAATAGGTCGATTAGTGCAAAACAAACTGCAAACCTGGATTGATGAAAAAGATATTTTATCCCCTTATCAAGCTGGGTTTCGTCCTTTCACAAGTTCAGTTGACCAGGTCTTCTTTTTCATAGCTCTCTACTGGAGGAACGTGATGCTAACCAATGGGACTCTCTACGCTGTTTTTGTAGATCTAAAATCGGCTTTTGATTTAGTTCCTTGTTCTAAGCTCTGGGGGGTGCTTGCCGAAGCTGGGATGGCCCCATAACTATTTACGCTTCTCGTCCGCTTACATGAGAACAATTACGCTAGAATCAGGTGGGGGGCTCAGGGTGAGGTGACTGACACATTCCCTGTCGAACGCAGGGTTCGGCAGGGGTGTGTTCTGGCACCGACACTGTTTTCTATTTACATCAACTGCATTGTAGACCATCTAAGCCGTTCTCCCACCTATGCACCTATTCTAGCAGGGGCACGCGTGCCTGTCCTCATGTTTGCGGACGATACGGTCATAGTTTCTCGAACACCGAGTGGGCTCCAGAAGGCAGTTATGCTTTCGGTGAGTTCTGCAAAGCACGTGGACTTGAGATAAATACATCCAAAACCAAGTTCATGTGTTTGAACCAGCGGAATACCTTCAAGGGCTCAATCAACTTTAACGGTATTCCCTTAGAACAGGTTGAGGCTTTCACGTATCTAGGTATAACCCTACAGTGCAACATGAGCTGGAAAAACCACATCAACACGGCTGTCTTAAAATTTCACCAGTTGGCAGGTGTAGTGGCCCATAAACATAAAGCCTCATTGACCAAGCCTATTAGCCCTGCCCTAGAAATATATAATATGAAGGTGATCAGTGCCTCTTTATACGGTTCAGAACTTTGGGGTTTCTCCAACTTGAAACAACTAACACTGGCGGAAAATAGTTTTTTTCGTCGTTTGATTGGGGCTCCCCAAAGTACTCCAACCGTAGCACTGGCATATGACCTAGGCAGGAAAAACATTGAGAACTTGGCACGGCTGCGACCCTTATTATATTGGAGACACATTATGACCACTCCTGAACTTGCGCATTATGCTACAGCCCTAAAGGATATTATTAGGCCACCTGTGGAATTCTCCCAATGTTGAAAGCTTTCCACCAAAGGCAATACTAAAGAACATGTATTGGGAAATGGTATGGTCGTCCACTTATAGCATTGGTTCAAACACAAATCTAACAGGACGTTTTTTGGATATCAAACCCGTACCATTTTGTGAGCCATACTGGGACATTATTGAAAGGCCATTTGACAGAAAACTGTATTTCCAATTTAGAATCGGGACGCTTCCCACAAAGGCGTTTACCCGCAAATGGTCAGGAATTCAGGACGATAAATGTCCCTTTTGTAAAGATTTGATAGAGAATATTGCTCACATACTGTTTGTTTGCCCCCTTTATGTTAGCCCACAACGAAAATGGATAAAACCAGTGTGCTTAAATCTAGGAATGCGCAGGTGTATAGAGGTGCTAAGAAGGCTGGAAACGGACTGCACACCTTGCTTGGCGATTGTTGTCGCAAAATTCTTAGGTTGGTCATGAACCATACGCACCCGCACTTTACAACAGCTAGACACTGCTTGATGAAATAACTGATACTGTTGAATCATTTTAATTACTATGTACTTACAATTGTAAAATGACAGCACTATGTTTAATGAATTTTTTAAAATAATAATTTTAATATTGTAGTATTTATTGTGTAGTGTAGGATGTAAAAATTGCTTTTATGACTTCCTGTCGAATAAAGCTTTGAAATTTGAGGCATCCCAATCCTTCCTTGAATACTTCAGGAAAGTCTTATACAAGATCATTAACAAACTTGTCATCATTTGGCTTACCCACAGTATACTCATTGTCCTTGACAAGGATGGATGGATTGGAATTAGGATCAAGGTATACCCCCAAATCACCTTGATGCAGCCAACTGATAATGCTATCTCCTTTTTTTTATACCTAATTATTTCCTGAAATCACCCTACCCTTATACTCTATGGGTCCTAAGAAATATCCATGCAACTTAATGGGTTCACCACCATAAGCTAATGGAATAATATCCGGCCTAATAAGTTTAACTTTACTCTTGAGCTTATTGATATAAAATGCATTCGAGATCAATGTCATTATTGCACCTGAGTCAAACAGAACACGAGTACGTTCTCCCTCAACTAGAATATCATCAGAGGGGCTGGATTTCTAGCAAGATGGATTCTGAACTTGAATAACAATTTGCCCACACTCAAAATCATCCGGACTGACATCAGAATTGCTTTCTTCATAAATTCCATCCCTTTTTATTATAGGTTCAGATATACTTTTGCACACAGAGGAAAAGTGCCCTTTCTTTTTGCATTTGGAACAGGGTGAGCTAGTGCAGGACATTTTCTATCATTGGCAAGATGACCAGGCCTATCACATTTAAAACATTTTCAACGCATACTATTTTCATTGGATTTTTTTCTATCTGAATAATATTTTCCTTTCTCTGCAATTTTGCTTTTCACATTCCCCTCATTGATAACCTGAACCTTGACATCTTTTGCACTCTCTTTCTTTATGACAGCTACGCACTTAGCATTAGAAAGTGCTTCCTCTACTGTAGGTTCATCTCGTAACCACAAATCTTCTCTTACTTTCTCCATGTAACACCCTAGCATAAATTGATCTATAATGTGCTCATCCGTTAAATTCTCACATTTGCCGAATGAAGCAAGCTTCCTTTAATCAGTTACGTATGCCTCAACCATTTCCTCATCCTTTTGTGTTCTTTTACCAAAACTGTACATTTCTAAGATAGTGCTTACCTTAGGAAGATAATGTTTATCCAGTTTGTGGATGCTTATTTCATAATCATTCAACCCATCTGATTCTGCAGCTGACAGATCAGGAATATCTCCAAACTTATGAGCAGCTTTAAGATAATGGAATGCGGCATAAATGTGCTTTTGTTTATGTGTTTTTGTGACAAAATGCAATGCTAAAGTGAGTATATCGCGTTTAAGTGTTGCTATTTTCTTGGTAACTATTAACAAGGAAAACCTTAGTAAGGGGGGAGGTAAACAAAAGGGTAAATGATTTAAATTAACATTCATTTGTGTTTATCCAGTTTGTGGATGCTTATTTCATAATCATTCAACCCATCTGATTCTGCAGCTGACAGAGCAGGAAGATGATCAAGACACTTGTCCTTCAGCACCTAGGCAATGAAGGAGAAGCAATGCCTTCCTCTCTGCACTCAAAGAAGCCCCACAAGCCCTTGCATATCTCTAGAAAACTATCTTCCATTTCTTCCATTTGATAGGGGGATCACCAGGGCTAGCTAAAAGGAAAGGTGCTGCTGGTACGTTCTGAATTGCTCCAAATATATGCAAAATTGTAAAATAATAATGAATTTAAACTAAGAACAAAACATTAAAAGAAATAAAGTTGTTCTAAGAATATAAACAGCAAGAAACAAATTGTTTAAATTATAGATGTGTGCATCACTGATGACCACAGAAAATGGCCAAATTTCAAATTTCAATTTGCTGCAATCTGTCGTCCAGATAGTGAACAATACACCGAAGAAGTTACACAAAGATGGACCCACTCTTGAAGAAGATGCTTGGCTTACAACCAAGAAAGAGTCCATTGTTAAGCAACATGCATGAAGAGGCGAGCGAATCGCTGAAAGGGTGAGCAAGTCACTGAGGCAATACGCATAAAGAAATAAAGATGCTTTTATACTTAAATGTAACACAGTACCTGACAAGTAGCAAAGGTGCGCAGGGGCATGCGAATCGCTGAGACAGTGACTCAAACAGTGTGGCTTAACCCGATGATCAGGATTCTCTTAAAGGTGCACGGCATACAATCAAGAAAGAGTCCGTGCCTAGTTAACATGCAGAAGGTAAACCTTCAAAATGGCTTCCTCACGTTGCGCACTGACGCGACTCCTAAAACAATCCCTTCAAGATGGCCACTCTACGTTGCGTGGTGACGTGATGCATGCGAACAGGAGACGTGATGCCTTGACGACTGTAGAATGACAAGAGAATGTAGAGACAATGGTACAGTGAGCGCAGGACTCTCGCGCGAGTGGAGGTACTCATTTAAGTTTAAATTTCCTACTCACTCCGAGTCTTGGAAGAACCGTTCAATGTCAATGGACACTATTGGGTTAAAAGACCGTAAAATAACACTTTACTAACCAAGACACCAAAATGACATTTTGCCAGACCTCACTTTCTGAAGTCCCCGCTCTGCTCACTGAATACAGAATGAGCTTGCTCCAATCTTCCAATCCTTTAAACTTAGATAAGGCGGGTCTGCTCCCAGTCCTGAAGAGAGCAAAGGAGATCGATCTTTTGGGAGAGTCAATATGAAATTAGAATAACCCCAGGAGGTGAAACGTAGATAAGTTATCTCTCACCACTTATTGTCCATCAGGGGAGATTCTTCTGTGTTGAGATCCTCTTGGACTATCTGTAAAGAAGATATCTTCAATCCAGGGTAAGTAGTTGAAGTAAGTCTTTATTAGTTAGAAGTAAACAGACCTCCAGCTCCTTCCACAGCTTCCTCTGCACTGTCTGCTAATCATATCACAACATTCCAACCTCCTAGCAACATGCCCACAATTCTAAGAAGTAGAGATCCTAACACATCTCCCCCCATTACAATATCAAAAGAAATGTACAAATGAAACATGTAAAGAAAATTAAACATGCGGGAACAAATAAGAGTCTATGGAGCATTACATTTTGCAACATTCCCACAGCTCCAAGCAGAACCATCATTTAGGATGAGAACATTTCTCTTCACAAACTTTACTTGTTTAGGCTGAGAATATTTGCTTTCACCTTTAGTTACAATACCACATTTCTTAGTCACCACCCAATCACCAACACATATATTCGGATCTTTCACCCTCATCCTGCGATTGTATGAATCGGTAGAATCACGCTGCCTACTGACAACACAATCTTTCACACTAGATCGGTCAACCCACACACATTCTTTGTTCTTCAGCCAACCCGGAACTTCCTTCAAACCAGGTTCACGCCCTTTTAGGGAGACAAAAGGAGAAATACCGGTGACTGAATGTGGAGTTATTCTGTAAGACCAGACCATCTTCTTAAGTTCCTCAGCCCACACTAAACCATTCGCTAATGACAACTGAATGTTCTCCATCAATAATCTATTGATCCTTTCCACAAGGCCATTGCCCTGTGGCCTAAACAATGCAACCTTCTCATGACAGATCCCCATGCCATCCAAAAACTCCTTCATTTGTCTTGATACCAGCTGCACACCATTATCTGATACCAAAGTTTTTGGAATACCTTCATTTAAAAATGTTCTTTCCAAAAAGTTTATCACTCTCTTAGTGTCAATACTTTCAGTGGACTCCATTACAAACCACTTAGAATGATAGTCCACAAGAACCATTATGAATCTATTCCGGGTACCTAATTTAGAAATTGGTCCCAAGAAATCAATCACTAATTTCTCCCAGGGCCTTACCGGAAATTCAACGCAGGAGAGAGAAGGCTGCCTAATGACTTTCGTTTTATCGCTAGCAGCACACGCATGACAATTCCTAACCAACTCATCAATCTCACCATCCATCCCTGGCCACCAATAGGATTCGCTAATCCTTCTCTTTGTCATGTTCCTCCCCAAATGACCTTCATGAGCAATATTCATGATCTTTGATCTAAGATTACACGGTGGCACCAAACGGTTTCTCCTCCATAACTTGCCCTCAGATACACTCAATTCAGCTTCCACATTAGAATAACCCTTCAAGCGAGTGTCATTGGAGGATTCCTTAGACCACCCCCAGAGACAAGTTTCATAACCAAGGGAATTATTTGATCATCAGCCATGGCAGATTCCCAATCACTTTTATCAAAAGCAAGAATCTCATCACAACTAATTACAGGGCCTTCAACTTCTACCAGATCTACTAAGTCCACAGGCATCCTGGACAAACAATCTGCAATAACATTTTTCTCTCCTCTCACATATTCCATCTGAAAATTGTAATCAAGTACTGATAAAATCCATTTCGATATCCTAGGGGTGACATTACCCTCCAAACCTCTACCTCCTTTAAATAAATGTACGAGAGGCTTATGATCTGTACGCACTTTGAAGGGCAATCCCCAAAGAAAATATCTAAAGTGCTTAATTCCCCATGTGCAAGCAAGAGCCTCCCTCTCAATCACCGAGTAAGACACTTCTGCACCCTGTAACCTCCTAGATGCAAAACCTATAATCCTTTCCACACCATCAGATACCTGAGAGAGTACAGCCCCAAGTCCCACAGCACTAGCATCAGTGGTAACCAAAGTCTTGGCCTTAACGTCAAAATGACCTAAAGTAGGTGCATGAATAATTCCTACTTTCACGCGCTTGAAAGCATCCTCACATTCTTGATCCCATTCAAAAACCACACCATTCTTCATTAAACGCCTCAAAGGCTCAACCACATCCGAAAAATTCCTAATAAACTTAGAACAATATTCAGCTAACCCCAAAAAAGATCTTAGCTGATCTTTAGTTGTTGGCGTAGGAGCATCATTAATTGCAGAAATTATACTTTTTTTTGGTTTAATACCTAAACCTGATATCTCATGACCTAGATACGTCACACAATCTCTCTTCAATTGACATTTTTCTTTTTTTATGGTCAGACCATTAACCTCCATACGCTCCAGAACTTGTGTTAAAATCTTATCATGATGTTGACAATCCTTCCCAACTACTAATACATCATCCTGGAAACATAACACATTCTCAATACCTCCTAAGACTCTTTCCATCACTCTCTGAAACACCGCTGATGCTGAAGCCAACCCAAACGGCATCCTGCAATAGCGAAATGCCCCCAGTGGAGTTACAAACGAGGTAAGGTGTCTTGATTTCTCGTTTAAGTCAATTTGGTGATAGGCTGCAGACATGTCAATTACACTGAATATCACACCACCACCCATGGCACTTAACATTTCAGAAATATTAGGCAATGGTTGCCTATCAACCCATATATTCTTATTTAGATCGCGTAAGTCTACACAGAGACGAATTTTGGTTCCACCATCCTTGGGCGCGACCACAATGGGGGCGAGCCACTCAGATGATGGCATGGGGATCTGTATCTATAACATTTCACAAGACGTGAATTCCCTTGTTGCGCAAAATTTGGAGGACGATAATTTGGAGGATGGTAGTTAGACAACTTATTGCTTTTAGAATCAAACTTCCCAACATTCTTAACAACTTTAGTTTCATTAACAAATGCTTGTGTTTGAGATTTTACACTGGACTCTGATTCCTTTGCCACACTATCTTTAGATATAGAACCAGAACATTTATCCATTTCTTTTATCCATAAGTCAGTATTTTCTATAGCTTTAACGATCTCAATAGCTTCTTCTAAGTTACAATCCTTACTAAGTAACTTCTCTCGCACCCTTTTATTATTAGTGCACCTGACGATTTGATCACGGATCAGAGAATCCGTCACATCTTTAAATTGATAATTAAGTGACAATCCTCGCAAGGCTGCCACATAAGTTGCAACATCTTCATCTGCTTTTTGAACCCGACAAAATAATTTATACCTTTCTAAAAGAGTATTAATTTTTGTGATGAACCTTTTTTCTAGCATCAACATACTCAAATCTTATACATTAGCAGCATGACCGTCTCCCACACCTAAAGATATCTCGGGCAAATCTTCGTATAATCTTCTACCTTCCACCCCCAAATTATGAAGAAGAATAGCTTGTTTGCGGACAGGACCATATTTGTCCGCACCAGATGCTAAAATGTAAGTGAGGAATAACTTCTTCCATTCCTTCCAAGGTATTGGCGGTTCACCAGGAGTAGGGAGGAAGGAAGGGGGGGTAGAAAAGGTCTGATCACCCATGGTAAATAATTAATAACAATAATAAAAATAATGCAGCAAATAAGTAAATACTCAAGGTAAGAGTGGTATTAATGCAATCAGGTGAGAGATCGCCAGTACAGCAGTCAAATCGGCAGTTCAGCAGTATAAGAGTTCAACCAGCAGTTCAGCATTCAAATCGGCAGTTCAGCAGTATAAGAGTTCAACCGGCAGCATACAAAACGATATCGCGCTAAAAGGAACTGCTTTGAATACTAAACAGCTGCTGTATGCATCAGATTGGGCAAGCGAAGGTTTTTGGACAACTAAGATGGCCGCCACGCTGAATCAATGACGCTCCCAATCAAAGATGGCCGCCACGTCCCCAACGCTGAATCAATGATGTTCCCAATCAAAGATGGCCGCTACGTTGGATTACGCAAGTGACGTCGTCAACATCACGCAGGTGCGCAATCAATGCGATGATGTCTAAAGATTCCAGAGCAGGAGCAGGCTTCAGAGGCTTCTCAAGCGGCAGTTTCAAAATCGCGTGACCAAGTAAGCAACTCAAAAGATGCAAGGTGTGCCGAAAGTAAACGATGATAGAAATCCACAAAATCTTTCGGTATTCAGTATTGGGTACCCAGCGTTTAGTAATTAAAAGATGAAAAACGCTCCAGAAATGTTAAAAGTTAAAACGCAAAGGTGGCAGAAATAATCTAATGAAGATTCTTGTCGCACAGCTGCCAGCTCCTAGTTTAAATAAAACTCAATCTATCTATCTTCAGACTTAAGATAGAGAGAGCAGTGAAATGGGTAAAATGTACATACCACGAAGTTACTGCTGCCTTGAAAAAACAGGAAACAAGAATTGGAGGAGTAAATTGTATACCACTGTCAAATCCAGTAGTGGTATCATCCAGGGGTGGAGGTCAATTCCAATCTCTGCCCCTGCCAGAGTATAGGGTTCCCTCGTCGCCAATGTAAAGAAGATATCTTCAATCCAGGATAAGTAGTTGAAGTAAGTCTTTATTAGTTAGAAGTAAACAGACCTCCAGCTCCTTCCACAGCTTCCTCTGCACTGTCTGCTAATCATATCACAACATTCCAACCTCCTAGCAACATGCCCACAATTCTAAGAAGTAGAGATCCTAACACAATCGACTACGCCAGTGTAGTAAGAAGGCTTCAGACCAGAAAAAGTTGAGTGTATCAAGTGTATTCTTCCTAGAGGATCCCATCCACCAGCTGTGTACACAGTACCAACTGTCTTCAAAGCCCCAGCATGACTGATCACTTAACCTTTTGACATATGTACATTCCAACTATGATGTAGGAAAGAGCATTAAAGCAAGGAGGGGAAAGAAAGGATAGAGGTCCTAGAGAGGAAAATGCAGGTTATCACACACTGCTTCCTGGTGACACAAATCTCAAATAATCCTTCACTGCCTGCCCTACCTCTTGGGATGGTGATGGTGCCCGATGGAGTCTGGGGTTCTCAGTGGGTCGGACTTCCTAGAGGCTGCATGTATGTGTGTCACTGCAGCAAAAAGGCACTTGCTGCATACACAACCAATGGGGATGTCTTATCACTCTCTGAAGCCATATCCTTGGTTAAATAACACATAGGGGTCGCCAGGGACGGCTTCAGCGCTGGTGGCACACGGTGCGACAATCTTTTTTTCCACCCCCCCCCATGACTTCCTCCTTGGATTCCCTCACAACCACCCAGCAAAAGTGTGCCTCATATCCACAGTCCATCTTTCACATACATTTCATTTGTTTTAAAGCTCTAGTAAAGGCTGTTCTTTGCAGCAGGCATATTAGCCCTCTATGATACTTTATGGCGAATCAAAACTGCCACTAGACAAAACGTCAATCCTTCACTCTGGCAGGATCATTAATCACAAGAGTTATTTTGCCATTTTTTTTAAACTTTATATTAAATGCAATAAAATCACAGTACATATTGTCAGGATACCTTGCAAGCAAAGAGTAAATTTCCAATATAAAATCAGACATTTTTGGTACATGTAGTTCAGTAGCATGCATCGCACCCCATCTGTTTGTATAATTTCTCATGTTATTGACACACCCCTCTTTATTGTTCTTCTTCCGAACCCCCATCCTCTCTATTTTGTGGTGGCTCGCATATGTCTCCCCTAAATTTGTTCCAGGCCCCCCAGGTTTTACTCCACTTCCGGGGACACCCACAATTAACGAATACCGTTCTTTAGGCTATCATGGCAGCGTCCATGTCTCTGCACCATGAGGCGAGTGTAGGTACATCCGCCGATCCCCATTTTTGTGCAAGGTTGTGCTTTGCGACCATAATCCCTAGCATGGCCCAGTCTTGTGCCTGGTGGGTCAAGTCATTGGGCTCCCATTACATTCAACAGACATTTTCCGCGCTCTGGTGTCGGTGATAATTGCTCCGTCTGGGATATCGTCCTCATTACCTTTGCCCAGTATTCCATAATTTTAGGACATTGCTATATGGTGTGAAAAAAGGTACCTTCTTCCCCGCAACGGCATAGGCAGTAAGGGTGCGATGTTTTACCTATCTCGTGTAAGTTATGTCTGGTCTAGTATGATCGGTGTAAGATTTTAAGTTGCAGCAGCCTGAGTCGCGAGGGTATACCCACCTCCTGTGGGGAGGCCAGCGCCTCCTGCCATTCAGTGTCGTCGAGGTTACCCACGTCATGCGACCACTTTTCCCTGAGGGATCCTGTGGGATCCGGAAGGTTGTTAACCAATTTCCGGTATGTAAATGAAGTCGCCTTTTTATGCATGCAGTCCGTCAATAATCTGTCTTCCAGAGGAGATGCCTCTGGGACGTCAGTACCAGGTGATAACACCAACGTTAGTGCGTGCGTGTACCTAAAAAATTCTGAGGGTGCCAGTTCAATTGTTGCTGAAGACGCTCGAATGTGACAACTTCCCCCTTATTTCACATGTCCCCCACCGTGGATATACCTATTGTGTCCCACTGGTTGAAGCCCTTACTGTTCCGGTGCTTACCCAGCCGTTTTGTGTCCCAGAGAGGAGTTAGTTGGGTTATGACCCCTTGCCATCCTAATTTTGCTTGAGCTTTGTGCAATATGGTAACGGTGTGCTTTACGGGCCCTATCAGTGCCGGGCCTAGTCTCCGATTGTAAAGGGCAGACAGTATACCGTTCGTACCCAATGCTGATCTATCTGCTGTAAATGTGGAATCTCTCTGCGGTGCATGTATCCACTGGTTAATTACTTTCAACTGCACCGCCCAATAATATAACTGTATGTTTGGCAGTGCTATCCCACCGTCATACCATCCCGGACCAGTTTGAACTGCGCTATACGCGGCGGTTTATTTCTCCATAGCAGGTTGGAGACCTGGACCGCTATCGCCGTAAAGTAACTCGGCGGAACTGTGAACAGCGTGTTTTCCTGCACATATAGAAATCGAGGGAGCGCCATCATTTTAAAAAGTGCTGCTTTCCCCAGCAATGTTAAGGGCAAGGTCCCCCAGTGTGTCGTGTCTCTTTTAAGGCGTTCTAAGGGCGGTTGGAGATTCCTTTTAAAGAAATATTCAGAGTGTGCTGTAATATATATACCTAAATATTTAAATGCACCTTCCGAGAGCCTGAGCGGGCAATATGAGGGGAGTTTCGGTGGGGGGCCGTTGAGTACATGTAGGGCAGATTTAGACCAGTTTATGGTGCATCCAGATGCCCGTTCAAAGAGTTCGCAGACGTTTAAGAAAGTCAATATGGAGCGCCTAGGGGAGGTCATATATAACAGAATATCGTCTGCATATAGGGAGATGCGGTCTTCCCACGCTTCAGTCCATTCGAGTCCCTATATCATTGGCTCCAACCTAATCCGCCCCGCTAGTGGTTCCAGCACCAGGGAGAAAAGTAGCAGTGACAGGGGACAACCCTGGCGAGTACCACGCGCCAGGGGGAAGTCATCAGAAATATGTCCATTAGCCGTAACGTGGGCCATCAGTTTAGTGTAAAGGAGACGGACCCAGGCACAAAATTTAGACACAAAGCCCAGGTGAGGGAGCACAGTGAACAGAAAGGGCCATTCGGCCATGTCAAATGCCATTTGCGCATCTAGGGACAATATGACAGCCGGTTCTTGAATATATGCAGCACGGGCCATCACTCCATGCAGGCGCCTCAGGTTGAAGCCAGACTGGTCTGGATGTATTAGGGTCGTAAGGTGTGATGTCAGCCTGATCGCCAATAGTTTAGCAAGGATTTTAGCCTCTGCGTTGATCAGTGATATAGGGCGGTAAGAGGTGCATTCCTCTGCTGGTTTTCCCGGCTTCGGTATGGCCACTATTGTGGCCATTCGTTGATCTAGGGGGAGTTTGCCCGTCTCAAAGCTGTCAGTGAACATGTGCAATAGGTGCGGGGCAATGGTCCCTGCGGTCATTTTGTAGAATTCAATGGTATCCTGTTTGGTCCTACCGCTTTGCCGATTTGCAGTGACCCAATTGCCGCTTGTAATTCTTCCACAGAGAGATCTGCCTCGAGTGTAAGCGCCACCTCCAGGGCCAGCTTGGACATGTCAATATCTTTTATATAGATCATCGCCTCCTCCTGTGTCATCTCAGAGGCTGACACGTACACCATCCGAAAGTGTTGCTCTAGTATGTTTATTATTTTCCGTGGGTCCGTCCTCATTCCTCCCTCCCTCCCCCGTATGAATCTGCGCTATTCGTCTAGCACCCCGCCCCTTTTTGTCAAGCCATGCTAGGAGTTTTCCGGCCTTGTCACCAGCTTCATATACCCTGTGTTGCGTGGTCGTTAACTGCTGTGTGGTCAGTTCCCGAAGGTATCTATTTTGCCATTTTTATTGCTGCCTGAAAGCTAAACGTCAAGGAACTCTACAGCAGGTGCTTTTAAATCTTAGGTTATGCTAAACACAGCGCTCCCCCTCAGGTCAGTGCTCCCCACCAGGTCTCCGACAATATATTGTTTCTGTGACCAGATATGTACGTTAGCAAACTGTTATTTCAAGAACACTATAGTTATTTCATTCCAAAAAGACATGCAGGTGTTATACTGCTTCTTTCTGTAAGAAATCCATGTCTATGGACATAGGCGTTACAAAGAGGACATAGACCTTTGTTCTCTGGAAATCAGTAATATAATGGGTCCAAGATCAAAAGGTCCGTGTCTATGGTGCCTTTTATACCACATATATACAGGACACAAATTCACTCCGCATTGCACAATTCCACGCCACACAACTAACAATTCCAATACAACGCACATAATTCCACTCAAACTACATACATACACTCCATAACACAAGGGTAAAAGAAATTGCCATTTACAATGCCAATAGCTCTAACGCAAGAACTATTGCATTTCTAATGCTTGTTTTGCATGGCACGAGTGTGTATACAGTTAGGGGCAGTAGAAGTCCTGCCAAAAGCCAGTGATTCAGATGGACCAAATATCTAAATGTTTTGCTTTTTAATGAAAGCTAGGGTATCGGACTGTTAGACCTGGCACCACTGGCGTGGGTCTCCCCTGCATTTTTTGCCTTTGCCTCCTGTGTTTTTGCTGTATGTTGGACTTCGTTTTGCTGATCTAGATGCTTTGGGCATTTTGCCACAGCCATTCACTGCCAAAGTGCAAGTGCTCCCTTTGTAAATTGTTGTTATGGATTGGTGTTTGCATAATTGGCTATTTGATTTACTAGTCAGTCCCTAGTACAATGCACTGTGTGTGCCCAGGGCCGGTAAATCAAATGCTGCTGGTGGGCTTGCAGCACTGATTTTGCCACCCACATAAGCAGCCTGTAAATGTAACTGAGATAATCAACTGCAGCATTTGTGACATTCCTGAATAAAAAAGCTTCAAAAAGCAGTTTTCCCAGAAGTGTTGGCCATATCGCAATTGAGTATACATAGTTCCATGTATTGTTAACAAATCATCAATGTACGTTTTACAGTTTCTGAATATATGTAAGAACAAAATGACAATGTACAATGTGGTTAACTTGATGGCGCATTCTACTCATAAACATAGGCATTCTGCAGTTTGTACTCGACTGCAAATCCATCCTCGCAACACCTGAAACTACTGATGGAAATCAGCGAGGTGTACTGGCTTAACCGAAGAACAAACATCTCACTCTTTCAGCCCTGAGAAACCTATCTCCTGTAAGCCTGGCTATTCATTTTAAAGTTGTAACGTAGTACATTTCATGAACTGTCCTTTAGCAACCTATGTCCTATAGTTACTGAACTCTCATTGATTCCTTCATGTACATGTCTTTTGCCTACAGCAGACCTTGTTATATAATGTGTATTTATAAACCAGACTATTTCCTTGTACTGAGAAAGTGTGAGCCCCTAACCTGACTTTACTAAAAAAGCCAAGCTGTCAGCTTCTTGCGGAACTCAAGAAGTGGGAGGTTGTTCAACCGTTTAGCAGCCGACCCCGCCTATGGATCTGTGTCTTTGTATGCATGGAATGTTTGTGAGGGCGAGTCTCGTAGAAGGCAGGTGTATGGTTGTTTGGTGGAAGGTTTATGTTGTAAAATGCCTTGAATGTGTGCATGAGGAGTTTGAACTAAGCGCGTTTGTGCATCAGGAGCCAATGGAGAATCCTTAAGCGTGGTGTGATGCGTGTCCAGGCGCGGTGCGTCCATTGGGCGTGGGGGCGTAGCCCCCCGCCCGCAGCTACCTGGCGTCAATAAGGAATATCAAACGATTCTGACTTTCCAGTTGATTTAAACTAGTGTTCTATATGTGTGAAGATACCATCCGTGTGATCTTGCTGTTTCAGAAGTGGGTTTGTCTGCAGCAAGTGGGTTCATCAAAGCTGCCACCTACATTTTTATCTAGGAAGTGTTTCTGATTGAACAGAACTTCTGCTATGTGTTCACTTTGCATGGGTGGTATATTATTTGCATAAAGGTGTTTGGTTACGGCTGCTAGTGTACTTTGACCATTGAACGGGGGCATCTACTGGCAGCAGCTAGTTAAGTCTTTTGTGAACTATCATGTGAGAATAGTCAGTCATGCGGCAAAGCATTTGATGAGGAGAAAATGAAGCTAGCGAATGACATTCCTATGTTGATCCTGGGTTGAGATCAGCAATTCACTTCCTATCATACATTGTGGGCCATGAATGAATCACTGGTGTGGCAGCATTTCTTGAGTTATTGTCATTGGCTGCGCTGCTGTATGAGCAATAACAACAGACTGTACGTTGCAATATGCCAAGTAAAAGCCATTCCATGTAAGAAGTCTGCTGACACCAGTGACATCTCCATGACTGTCAGCGGTGCACTCCCGTGTTCACTGGTCTGCATTGTCAGAACAAAACCAGGGCCAGGAGCCAATACTACCACAGCGGGCAAATGATCTACAACTGGGCTGCGTTGTGGTGCAGACCTGCCACTATGCGTGTCACTGCGAGCTTTGTTCATTTTAATGCATCACTGGCCCATCGCGACAGAGGCATGGTGTCCAATCCCGGCCTCCGTCGCTGTTTTTAAGACTGTGTGCAAAGAAGGGTACAGCTGGTTCACGCCATGCAAACATCCATTTCAGCAGTTTGTCTGTGCACATTTGGTGACTCACAAGGGTTACGGTCCGGAGTAGCATGCCACTGTGTTTGCAAGCTACTGATGTGTTCTGTATTTTCTGCCGAGACCCCTCCTAATGCTTACCTCCCCCACTGACACCGCAGGCCCTCACTGCACATTGCTCGCTCTTTTAGGTTTAACTCTTTTTATTTGAAAACTGCACCTGGAAGGCAAATCATACAGGGTAGATAAAGCGATAGTATACATAAGAAAGGTACAGGTGGTGCACGAGAAAGCTTCCTGAAAGTCCAGTACTCATTAGATCTGTTGCTGCGTTGCTCTGTAAGGAAAAGTGCAACATGCCTACCAGGTAGAAAACTCCCTTACTCCCTCCCCCAACCTCCCAACACCCCCTCCTCGTCCCTCCCTGTCCAGTGCTCAAGTCATTCTTCTCCCGTGATGCCCCAGCAGGCCTCAATTCGGGGCCCCATTGTCTCCTTTCCATCAGTGTCCCTTGCCCTCCGATTTCGAGAGGCTCAATAGGCGTAGGTATCGCGGGCATGTAAGTTCCCTGAATTCTGTGATCAATAGAGTGTGAAACGGCTGCCATATCTCCTCAAATTGGCCTATGTCTCCGGCTAGTGTAATGGACATCTTCTCCATCCCCAACACCCCCCATAACCGATGTAGCCAACCCGTAGTGGAAGGGACAGTGGCAGTGCACCAATGTATCAAAATGTTTTGGATCGCCGAGCCTAGGGCAATGGCCATTTGGCGTCCTCTTCGAGAGCGTAGGGGGTATGTCAGGGGGTTGGGGAGCCCAAGTATGATGTAGGCAGGAAAGCGGGGCAGTTCGGTGTGGAAGTGTGTATCTATGTCATCAATCACTTGTGTCCAGTATGGTTGTATCATGGGGCAGTCCCATAGAATGTGTAGTAGAGTGCACGTGTGCCCGCAACCCCTCCAGCAGTTCTTGTCTTTACTATGATCCATTTCGCTAATGCGTTCCGGGGTATAGTACCAATATGTGGTCACCTTAGTTAGTGTCTCAGTCAGCCCTGAATGGTATGCCGAGTGTCGCGCTCTGTAGGAAATTTGGCTCCATTCTTTATGGTTCAGAGTCCTGCCTAGTTCTCTCTCCCACCGCTCCCTTCCCGGATTATAAAGATGGGTTGAATGTGGTTGAAGGAATTTGTAAATGTCAGATATGAGTTTGGCGTCCTAAGTGCGAGTCAGTAGCCATCTCTCGTACGGTCGAAGGAGGCGGTCGGCAGTCTCCCTCACCTGCGGCTGTAAGGCCCAGTGGCGAACCTGAAGGTAACGCATGCGTTCCGTTTCCGGGAAGTTATATTCCTGTCGGAAGAGGGGGAAGGGGAGCACTCCCTCCGGACCATATACGTGACAGAGGGAGCGGCATCCCGCTGAACGCCAATGGGTGTAGGCTCCCTTCGGCCTACCCGGGGTGAAGTCCGGGTTATCGACTAGTGGTGTTAGCGGCGAGGGGAAGGTGGTGAGATCTTGTACTACGTTAGTGGCGTCCCACGCTCGTAATGGGACCCGTGTGACAAACGAGGCGTAAAGATTAGCCGGTTGGGCTGTTTTGAGGAGGAATGGAATTTCCTGAAGCGGACGTCCCGCTATCGCTTGATCCTGGAACAACCAGGGTTTTTCGGACTCCCACCTGCTCCATTTCACCAAGTAACGCAATTGTGCCGCTTGGAAATATTTGTGTAGGTCCGGCACTCCTAACCCCCCCTCCTTTGGGGCAAGCATGGACTCCCACCTGCTCCATTCCACCAAGTAACGCAATTGTGCCGCTTGAAAATATTTGTGTAGGTCCGGTACTCCTAACCCCCCCTCCTTTGGGGCAAGCATGGACAGGGCCCTTCGCATACTAGGCTTCTGGCCCTGCCAGATGAAGTGGGCGAGATCTGCCTGTGTTTGTCGGAGCCATCCCGTGGGTGGCTGGAGCGGCAGTGCGCGAAAGAGGTACAGAATTTGTGGTAGAACTGTCATTTTGACAGCAGCGATCCTGCCCAGCAACGAGAGAGGAAGGTTTTTCCACCGGTCTAATTCCCCGCGGACCTTCTGCTGGAACGCGGTGTAATTAGCCGTTGTCATAGCTGGGAGTGTGGAGGCCAGTTGGATCCCTAGATAGGCCACCGTCCCCGATGCTCACTGAATAGGAAAGGAGGTCTGCAGGTATTCCCTGGTGGAGGGATTCAGGGAAAGATTGAGGGCCAGTGATTTATCAGTGTTCATTTTAAAGCCAGCCACCGTCGCAAATTCCTCCAGTACCGCCAGGCTCGCGGGGAGGGCCATTCGCGGGTTGGCCAGTGTGAGCAAGACGTTGGCAGCGTAAAGGCTAATGGTATGTGTGTAGCCCCCGAATTTTATCCCCGTCACCGCGGCATTTTGGCGGATCTTTTGGGCCAGTGGCTCCATATAAAGGGCAAAGAGCAGGGGCGACAGAGGGCAGCCCTGCCTCATGCCCCTCTCAATGAGAAAGCTTTGGGAATTGTAGCCATTGACCCGAACTACTGCTGTGGGAAATGTGTAGCAATTGAAGATGAAGGTGCTGAATTTCTCACCGATGCCCATTTTCCGTAAGACCATCTCCAGATACGGCCAGTGGACTCGGTTGAATGCTTTTTCGGCATCAACCGCCAATAGCATACCATCCCCGGGGGTTCGGGAGGTCTTCTCTATAAGGAGAGTGACTTGTTTGGTGTGATCGACCGTCTGGCGGTCCGGTATGAATCCCGCCTGGTCCGGGTCTATGAGGCCCGGCAGGTAGGGGCCTAGACAGGCCGCCAAGAAGCTCGTAGACAGTTTGAGGTCGATGTTTAACATCGAGATGGGACGGTATGAGATGCATTTAGACTTGTCTTTCCCTGGTTTGGGGATGACTGAGAGAGACGCCCGTAGGAGATCTTGGGGGATCGCCCCTGGGTCTGAGAAGGTGTTTAACAGACGGGTGAGGATCGGGGCTAAAATAGTGCAGAACGACTTGTAGAAAAGACCAGTGAAACCGTCCGGTCCCGGGGCCTTCCCGGGTTTGATTTTGGCTATGGCGGATATCACCTCTTCTATACGGATGTCTCTGTCGAGGTATTCCGCCTGCGAGGGCTCCAGGGAAGGGAGCGCCACTGAGTCTAGGTACTCGGCCACTGCCGTGCCGTCGAGGCGGTCCCCGGCATAGAGAGAGGCGTAGAAGTCTCGAAACGTGTCAGCAATCTCTGCCTCTTCCGTGACCGTCGCTCCATCAGGGCGGGAAAGTTCTTTCACCGTCTGTTGGTGTTGTAAGACGCGGAGTCTGCTTGCCAGCAGCCTACCACACCTGTCCCCTCCCGTGTAATAGGCATGTCTCAGCCGTAAGGCTGCATATTCCGCCCGGTCTGTGTCTAGTGCGGACAGGAGGTGTCTGGCTGTTTTAAGCTGTTTCCAGATCCTGGGGGCTCCTGTCCGCTGGTGGATTCGTTCTAACTCCCGCACTTGGAAGGTCAGTTTGTCACGCTTGAGCTGTCTATCTTTATTCTCTGCTGCGGAGATGGCTATGAATTCTCCCCGTAGCACTGCCTTCATGGCTGCCCACTGTGTCGCCTGCGTTGTGTCGTCGTTAGCATTGTGTAGCTGGTGTTCACGGATTGTGTCTTGGATGCGTTTTATTACCTCTTTTCCGTGTAATAAAGTGTCTCGGAGACGCCACACCCTGGGGGTCCTGAGATAGGTGGCAACGTGAGTGTAGTGGAAACCGGTGCGTGGTCCGAAACTGAAAGCACTCCTATCTCTGTCGAGGTGGCTTGTGTACAGACCGGGCCAGAGGCCAAGAGGTGGTCCAATCTAGCGTAGGTCTTATGTGCGTTGGAATAGTATGAGTATTCCCTGTCGTTTGGGTGAGTGCGGCACCATAGGTCATGGAGATCTAGTTCTTTAAGTCGGTCTGTGCAGGTGGTGGAGAAAGTCCCGGTCTGGGGGGAGCGTTGCACCGATCTATCCAGCACCGTGTCAAACACCATATTGAAGTCCCCCCCAGTATGATGTGTCTGTCTGGGGTGGCGGTGATGTCAGTTAGGGCGGAGTGGAGGAAGCGTTCTTGGCCTTCGTTGGGGCTGTAAACTGACCCGATGGTGAACAGCAGGCCGCCCAAAGCAAAGCGATATGCTAACAGCCTCCCCTTCTGCTCAGCGCATTTATGTAAGACTTTACCTTTAAAAGCTTGTGCTATCAAAATCGCCACTCCACCAGTCTTGTTGGGGCCTGAGGAAAAGAGTTGAGTGGGGAATTTTCGGGATCGTAGTCTGTGGCAATCGTGTGTTAACAGATGTGTTTCTTGTAGGAGACAGATGTCTGCTTGTGAGTTTTCTAGCAAGGATAAGACGGCGCGCCTTTTAACAGGATTGTTGAGACCTCGCACATTCAGGGTGAGAATTTTAAGAGTAGTAGGTGGCATGATGTCTATGGGAAGTGAACTGGCTAATCAGCATGCCCGACGAGGCATGAGACGTCAGGGTCGGGTTACGACCATTGTGTGTGGAACAGAGCACTGGACCCCCCCCTCCCTTCGCCCACCCCTCCCTCTCCTGGAACCCAACTCTCCCCCCCTCACAACCATCCCCGAAGAACTTCCCCAACCCTAACAGAGCCCCCCCAAACCCTTGTCTGCCCCCCCAACCTCCCCAAAACAAACCCCAAAACTAGAACTACTCATAGTCTCGGGCCTACTTGTGCATAACACAGGTCCGTAGGAAGTCAGTGTAGAGGGTAACGTGGCAGCGGCCGAATCGGCGGCTCCCCAACCCGTCACCCAAGGCAACTATAGTGTGAAAGAAAACCCCTGGGTGATATTGTCTTACAGTTTGGTCGCTGTGTTATCCGCTTCCTCCTGCACAGCCGCCTCCTGTTCCTGAGCGACCGTGGCTGGGTCTGGTTTCAGGACGGACCTCGGGGATCGCCTCCGTCGTACTGTCTGCCATCCTTCTCCTGATCGCGGCGAAGGGCCGTCTTGCGATCTGCTTGGAGATGCGTCTCTGGATCCTGTTTCCTTCGGCATCTCAATGTCCAGTAAGGCACAAGTGTCGCGGAGTGACTTGAGCTGGTGCAGCAATCCTTTGCACCTAAAGATCAAGCAAAATGGGTGACCCCAGGAGTAGGGTATTCAATTGTCTCTCAAAAAGTTTGTCGTTATCCGGAAGGACTTACGTTTCTGTAGGGTGATGGTGGAGAGGTCTTGAAAAAGAGCTATGGGTTCGTCCCGGAAGAGAATAGGTTGTTTCGCTCGGGCCTCCCGTAAAATACGTTCCTTCAAGGGAAAGTCGGGGAGGAAGGCCAGTATGTCCGGGGTGGGGCCGGTGCCCTTCCTGCCATGCCGGCCCTATGTGCCCGGTCGATCCGTATCACAAATTCCTCCGACTCCCCGAGGATCTCCCTGAATAGGTCCTGCAGATACTCAACCATGTTGTTCTTTTCGCACTTCAACGGGACTCCTCGGACTCTTATGTTGTTCCGCCGAGAGCGGTTCTCAAGGTCTTTTGCGTGCGATTGTAGATCCACCTGCTGGTCGTGGAGACGAAGAATCTCCTGTTGCAGCCTTTCTACCTCCATGCTGCGGGATTGGTCTGCCTCTTTCACCGACGCCACTCGCTCGCCCAGGCCGTCTAGGTCTCTACGCAGCTCCCGCTGTTCTCCCGCCAACTCCTGTTTCAGGGATTGAAAGTCATTCCTCAGAGTGTTAAAGAGGGAAGCCAGGAAGGCTTTGGTGATGGGGGCAGACTCATCATCCTGTCCTTGGGGGCTTGCCGGCGTCTTCGGGGATTCCATGGTCTGGGCCTTCTCCCCTTTCGGCGTGTTTTTGTGTAGAAGGTCCACGATATTCCGGGTTCCTTTGCGACTAGAGTGTGCCATGTCGCCGGCGTGAGGGCCCTTGGAGCCCCGGCTTGTGAGTTCAAAAGGAGGGGCGCAGTTGGCACTCTGGTGGCGTTGGGTGTAGCTCCTGTTGGGGCTAGTGAGCTATCTGAGGCCTTCGTGTGGTAGGTGCTGGGCCTTACGCTGTCGGGGTGCTTGGAGGTCGTCTGGTGGCAAGCCGGGACCAGGCCGACGAGCAGGGCATGGTGTGGTAGCCAAGGGGGGGGCCTGTGGGGCACCTGGAATTGGCGTTATGGTGGCGGATGTTTTTGTGTCCGGGCCGATGTCTCCGCTGGGCCGTGGGACATGCGGGCCGGTCGGAATCCACAGCGCTTTCGCTCGTGGGTATGGGGGTCCCACCTCAAGGCCCGTGACCCCAGCAGACGATCTTTGGTGGCGGGTACTGGTTCCGGGGCAGACCGCCCTGATCAGGACCTTTCTCAGGGGTCCCTGCGTGGACCGGGGGCGAGGGCCGTCGGCGCTGCCAAGGTGACTGGGGGGTCAGTTCCTCATTACCCCTGGGCCGATGACTGCGCTCCAAGCTCCGCCACCGTCGTCCTCCCAATGCGGCCCCAGATCGGTGTTGGTTGGTTCTGGCTCCCCGACTGGGAGCAGGCGGCTCTGTTAGGCTCCAGGGGCGTGCAGTGTCACCCCCTCTTAGTCCTCCCCGGTGCGGCCGCGGCCTACCCAGGCCAGGAGTCGGTCCGGCTCCCTCGTTGCAGCCCGCCCTGCTTACTTCTGTGTAGGCTCTCTGTGTCAGCGGTGGGGGGGCTTCCGCTCTCGTCCCTGGGGGTCCGTTGGTCTCTCAGGGGTCCCATTAGTGCCAAGCTCGCGAGAACAGTCCTCCATCTCTGTCCTCCTCCCGGACTAGGCCCAAAGCCGGGGGCTCGAGTGATCCAGCCGGCCGCGCAGCAGCAGGTCGATGCTTCTGCCTCCGTATCAGCCGGAAGGCCGCCTCACGGTCGTCGCGTTTACTCCTGCGGTCTCGGCAGAGTCTGCGTCCGTCTTCTCCGACTGCTCCTGTCTAGGGTGTAAGGCTCTGGGCTCACTCCCGGCGGCCGCAGCCGCCATTTCCCTCGTTGGTTAGTGCCGGGAGCTCCCGGCTTGTGTAATTAGGCACCGGGGGGCTACCAAGTCCGGATCTTCAGCGGGAGGGCATCAGGAGCAAGTGGTACAACCTCGATTGCAAAACCAGCTGTTTTAGGGGGGTATTTCGCTGTTATTGAAGGGCTTTGGGGATCAGGGCCGGAGAGCTTCGCCGAGACACGTCCGATTAGGCCGCCATCTTGGCCACGCCCCTGCTCGCTCTTTTAGAAGTGGAGCAGCAGCATTTGCTTCCTTGTGAAATGGATCCAAATATCCGAGTCAGGCCCAAAGCGAGAGATATGGGCTTACTGTGTAACATGTGCTTACAGTGACCAGTCCTCTGATGTATGGCATTAAAACTGTCGCTGTGTACATGCCCCTAAGTTAACACTGATGCCAAAAACATGGATTGAATTGCAAACAATGAATGTTAAAAACGTCGAGGAAATACATTTCCTTGTTATAGTTCCTCTCTTATTTTACATGTTTACTTAATCTTGCATTCCCCACCAGTTAGCTATTTTAAAATGTCGTTGTTTATCTGTATTTTTTTCTGTGCATACTTTGAGGCTTGAGCCATGCCAGGTGTTTATGAGGGGCTTTGATTGAGCATGCATGCGCTAAAGCCAACCAAAGTGCCTGTCAGTGGGCTGGCCTCTCTGCAGAGCACACAGAACAATGTTTTTGTATTCCATTTGCAAGTGAAATTCTGTCGAAATGTGTGTGAAGGGGGTATACTGATATCCAAATATTTGCAAGGTAAAAGTAAGAGAAATTAAGGTGCTTACATTTGAGAGAGTGCAGTGCATGTTGGGGGTGGTGAAGTGACAGATGTGAGGAAGGGCATCTGGGGAAGAGTGAAAAGAGGATGCTGAAGAGGAAAGAGAGGGGTTGAAGATGTGCAGATGGACAAGATATGCAGAGAAAAAGAAGCATGTTCTTTATAGGGAGCACCCACTTTTTTAATCTCACTTAAAGACCTTACTGCACATATTTCTATATGACTGGTTACAGCCACAAGCTATGGATGCTTCCAGAAGTCTTGTTAGAGCATATTTTTCCAAAGTTAATGCTGGATGTAGTGCAAGACACTGGGCAAGCATAGATTTTAAAGGGCTAAATTTGTCATGCAGTACAATTTACATATTACAGTAACTGTTGAACAAATTAACGCAAGAAGATACAGGGCAGTTTTTAATGTGTTTGATATTTCAAGACTAAACGTTCCCACTGCTTAATAACCCTTGCTTCATCGCTACATTCATTTGCTTTACAATGCGCCATTTGCCAATCTATTTTAAATTTCTTTCTCAGGAGAGGGACTCTCCCTAGACCCCAGGTTTGTCCATTGAACTTGTTCACATCACTAACTAGTGTTTTCTATTGGAAGGGGTAGAGCCAAAGCAGTTTTGCTTAGTCCCTTAGTCCTCTTCAGAAATCAGACTTGCTTGGCAACTCTGAAATATTGTATGAGTTTCTTTTATGAATGCCTAGAAGACCTGATTTTTGTGTCCATTTATCACAGAAATAGTGCTGAATATTGCACCAAAAAGATGCTAATTTTTAAAAACATTCTTCACGGCGGCGAACCCCCCGGATCCCCCTTACTGCCGTTTGGCTTGCTTGCTTCGCTCACTCGCATACACCCTACCAGTTTCAAATTCCACCAGCCACCACTGTGCGTGTCCTCCATTGGAGTTTGAGGATGAGTCTGACTCCTGCCTTCTTGATAGTTTGTAGTCTTCTGGTGAGTTGGTTGTTGATTCTGGTGTTAAGGGTGTTATTGTAGTCCAGCTTGCTGGTGACAAAGGTGTGTGTGATGATTTTTCTGGTGCTTCTTGGGAGCCGTTTGAAAATCTTCCTTAGCATCTTCAGAGTGTGAAAGCAGGATGCAATGACATCATTGACTTGTGTGTTCAGGTCCAGGTTATCAGTGATGATCCCAAGATTCCTGGCATTGGATCTGGGTTTGAGTGTGGGTCCAAGGTCGACTGGACACCAGGTGGAATCCTATAGTGAGGTGTTTTTTCCAATGATCACTACATTTGTCTTGTGGGTGTTCAGTGTGAGACAGTTGGACTTCATCCAGGTGGAAACTTTGATTATGCAGGCGATTAACTTGTTCCTAGTACTGGGGTCTTGTCTGAGAGGGAGAGGATGAGTAGTGTGTTGTCAGTGAAGCAGATGATTTTTCTGTCATTTTTATTGATAACACTGGGCAGAGGGATCATGTATGCGCTGAAGAGGGTAGGGCTGAGTGATGAACAGTGAGGTAGCCTCCAGAAGAGTTTGCAGGCATCTGAGAAGTATGGGGTCTGGCTGACAGCTTGTATTCTTTCTGTTATGACTGAGCAGATCCAGCTGACAGTGGGTCCTTGAATGCCAATTTCATGTAGGCATCTGATTAGGGTGAGACACTGTGTGGAAAGAGTTCCAGGAGGATGATGGCTGGTATATCTAGTCTGTCCAGGAGAAAGCGGATGTCTTCTGATGTCTTCTATATCATGCAGTCAGGCTTCAGGTCCAACCACTGCACAACAACAACACTCATCTCCGCATCAGAAGACAGGTGTCTGGGCAGACTTTGGGACTGGGTCTGTTCTGTTCTCTCTCCAAGGTTACTTAGTTGTGGGAGCGAAAGGTGTTCACCCCCTTTCAGGTAGGCTGCGGACAAGCAAGTTGGATGTACCCAGGTCTTCCTCCAGAGCCTAAATGTGGTAGCTGAGGGCTGCGACTCCAGCCCAGAAGATTTGACAACACATGTACCAAGAACACCTTCAGCAGTGAAAATTTTGAAGGTTCCCATCATGGTTGTCATACAAGAAGCTGCTCTTTGGTGTTATCTTTCTTCTCCCAGTCAGGGTCTCTTTGTGCAGGATGCCAGGTTCTTCTCTAGTCACTTTCAATGTAATGTGTGCCAGCTCCTCTGCCATCCTTCGTCAGATGTTTGTGTTCTACTTTCCATATCTGCTGATGGTGCACAGTTGTAACTGGAAATTGATAAATTGCTGGGATCTTCTGTGTCTCATTTCAGCTGTTGCCTGCATGCTGTTCACACCTGGCTGCAAGGTGATGTGACCAAAAATTAAGCCGACTGCAAGAAAGGTGATGACACTACGAAAAACAGGAGCTGGTGACGTGGGGCTCTCTAGAGAATTCCAAGTGTTAATTTTGGGTACATTAATCACTTTGAGGTTGATTTGGGGTGATTAATCTAGGAGCGATTGATGTCGGATTCCTATGGGTTTTCATTAACTCGAGGGAATTTTTTCTGAATGTGTAAATGTAAATGTATAGGCATTTATATAGCGCACTACTTACCCGGAGGGTCCCAAGGCGCTTCGACCGCTGCGAAACCCTTCCTGGCTTCCCTGAGAGATGGTCCCTTAATGGGTATCTCCAGGGTGAGACCAGGCATCCCCGGCGGTCTGGTGGGGCCGTTAGTGAAGATGAGGCAAGCTAATGCCCAGAGTTGCCGAGTGTGATCGCTGATCAGAGTGGGCACCGAGGCGAGAGAATTATCGAGTCCGCTGACCCTGGTCCAGAAACCTGCCGCGCTGGGAAATCGAACCCTGGTCCCGGGCCGTCCTCTGCTCTCGGGTCTGCCGCCTCTAACCAGTGAGCCACACTACTTCTGAAGGTATGTATGAGTTGAATCATGAAACTCACTTTCATTCCTATTTTGATTGGTGAGACTTAGTACTCCCTCCTCCATTTAACATAACACTTGTACCTCATCCCATCCACCGTCTTCTCCTATTTTATTTAAACTCACCTTTCATATTGAAAAAAAATATTTTTTTGCTAGCTGGAGAATGCCCTCATACCAAACCTATTATTTTCTCTGTTTTAACCCTTACAGTACCCATACCGTAACCCCTAGAACTTACCAATACCCTCGCCGTCATTTTTTTTATCCAATTGCATGTGTGTCCCGAGTTAACTGCGCCAAGATTTTTGTTTCCTGGGTTTGTTGACCGGAGAAAAACGCGGAACCTCTGGGCGACATCCAGGGACCCCTGGCGTGTCCACACAGCATCGATAATCGTTAAGACACCGACTGTCTGAACGGTTACAGTGTTGAGCATTGTAGATTGGACCAAGGTGTTTTACAGATAGGCATAAGACACAGAATCCTCACCACGTCATATTATGGTCACACCAGATTTATTTCACTGGATTGCAAAGGCCTCTACTGTGTTCCTCTCTAAGAAACCTTCCTTGACAACTATCAGAGTTCCCTCTAAATTATTGTTCTGGCGGATCTGGGCCCCTTTACTGAGGAGATGCTTACTTATCCAAAAACCTGCCAGGTTGAGGACTTCTGAATCTAAATGTTGCCGGATTAAAAACCAGCCAGCGAGCAGATCGAATTTTCTGAATAGTGTAAAATGACAAAGTGCTGGATCACGCCGGATCCTGCTGCGAGTGAATCTGCGCATAAGACACCGGCTCCTCCCTCCGCCCATCTCTCCATTCACTGTGCTCAGGGACCTGTCTGTGCCAGCGGCGGCCGCACGCTCTCTCTCTTCCGCACCAGCGGTACTTTTTCTCACCCCCTCCCGTCCTTTTCCCTCTCTTGCTCGTTCTGTTTTCGTCTCTGCGTCTTTCTCCCTCCCGCCGCCTCACTTTCTCCTCGCTCTCATCTCCGACCCACACTCTCAGGATGATGCTGAATTTGAAAGTCCGGTTTCTAGATGACACCCAGAAGATTTTTGCTCTCGATGTAAGTAGGAATACATTATTTCATTAAAATTGACTTAATACTTCTCCAGCCTTGATTAACCCACCACAATTGATTTGTGTTTATTACGTGTTTTCGGAACTTAGCTCATCAAAATGAATAGTGCTATCAGATTGTCTTCTTTTATCATGCTCCATTATATAACGCTTCATAGTGCTTCATGTAGCGCTTGCTGCGCTTCCAATTACTGGCGAGGCGCTAAAGAGTTTTCGGCGGGTGGGGTGGGGGGGGGGGGGGGCAAATAGCGCAATCAGATTGCCTTATTTTATCATGTTCCGTTACATAGCGCTTCGCAGTCCTTCATACAACTCTTCGCATCGAGGCACTGAAGCGCTTTCCATGGGCTGCTCTCTTTTGAAATACACAATTGACTTTGCACATGTGAGGTAATTACGTTGGGCTGCGCAAATACATATTTAAGTGTTCCTCCACCACTCTTGCTCTAATGCACTGCAGCTAATTATGAAACAGAAGCACTCATCACAGCGAAGCCATTCTCAGTGCTTCTTCCCAGCATCGAGCCTCGAGCCCTCACTTTTGTGTCCAAATGCGAAATATTCCAGCGCGCTGAGAGAGCCTAGAAGAGTTCAGTTTTAATTGAGACCTACAACAAGCAGACCCTCACCTCACTCTGAATATGCGGTACTTTCTCGAATTAGATATCGATTTTCGAGATCTTCATTAATGCAGTTTTATTAATCAAAATGTAAGCTGCTTGCTGTGATCGATGCACATTATAGTTCGAAAAATGTGGGTGAGCAGAGCACTTTACATGCATAGGTCTTGGATCTAATATTGCAGGAATCTTCTTGTAAAATAGAGTGTACAAGTTAGCGAAATTAAAGTACAAGAAGATCCCTTTTCATTACCCCTAAATCTAAACGTCAATTTGTGTTATGTAGCACTGAGTTTGCCTGCTTCTAGAACCTTGCATTTTGCAAATGAAGACTATCTATCTATCTATCTATCTATCTATCTATCTATCTATCTATCTATCTATCTATCTATCTATCTATCTATCTATCTATCTATCTATCTATCTATCTATCTATCTATCTGTCTGTCTGTCTGTCTGTCTGTCTGTCTGTCTGTCTGTCTGTCTGTCGGTTCCCCCAGGATCACACAATTTGGTCAAATGGCGGAGCCAGGAGTCGAAACCATGGCTTGTTATCCAAGAGCTAGAGTTTCACAATTAAACAGCATCTTGTTCTTGAATAAGTACTGTGACTCATATATTGTGGGCTCCTCACCAATTACATTAAAACATATGTTGGGGTGGGGGGACAGGGTCTGATCTCACACTGCCAGGCTAGATGCATACCTACCCATAGATGGACACACTGTTCAAAGAGATGCAGATCACTCATGACATCCAACCATACCTAATGGCCACATATAGAAGGAAAGGACGGAGCGCGGAACTGCAACAAATTGTGCCGCACACTGCTCTGCCATTTCCAAAATGCAGTGATTCGCCGTATTTACAACAATACGGGGCACCCCTGTGTTTTCACTAGTGCTCGTGCTGAAAATAGCTGCCTAGTGCCAACGCAGACACCCTTGCACCATAGTGCAAGGGTGCCTGCATTGCAGGGAATGATTGTTAATGTGCAGGAAGGTGTCTATTCCTGCAAATACACAATCAATATTGAAGTGGCAAATCACCATTATTTGATGAATGATTAATGGCATTTTGGTCTTTCTATGTGTGCTGCAGAATGCAGAACACATAGAAAGACTAAAAAACAAAGAGAAATAACATTTCTTCTCCACGTTGTGGTAATCTAACGTTTGCTTTTGCAGCGGCGGTCTGTGCAACTAAGCGAGGTGGGGCGGGATGGGGGGAGACGACAGACAACGGAATAAGGAAAATTAAATAAATATATCAATCCTATTCTGTCATCTCTAGACTACCCCCACCTCGCCGCACTTACGTGCATGGACCGCTGCTGTGCTTTTGCACGGCATTAGTTTTTGCAGTTGCCTCACATTTACACCTCCAGCATTGGGTGTCGCAGTGGAATGCCCCCAATAACACCCATTGTACACCTCTTTTACGCAGATTCCTGTGTGAAAGGGTACAACATTTATAAAGTGGTGCTAAGCTACAAAAAGTGGCTTAATGTCACTTTGTAAATATGGTGCAGGGCATTGCGGCACTAGAACGTCAAACAAAGTGACGTTCTGGTTGCAAATTCCCCTTGTAAATATGCCCCACTTGTCTCTTCACTCCACATTGACACTAGTGCCCTTAAATCACGTTGCTAGTTAGCTAAGACAACTCCCAATACGGCTTTGTTTTATAAAATCATCACAAGAACGTGTTCTTTTCTCTATCCTCTTATGCTAGTCTTTCAGCACCTCCACAGTCTGAGACCTTATCGCATGACATGGCAGCACAGCCACCCACCAATGGCACAGCACACACCTACAGCCGCTGAGGTGCAAGGGGGCCGCCATCTTACATGGAGAGCTGGCACAGACTCTGCATCCGTTCTTCCACACAAGAGCGGGCTTCGGTGCTGTTATCCGAAGAATTACACCGAGTAGGCAGAATATTTTTGCATTATACCTTGTTACAGCACCAAATACGCTCAACCATTTTTGTATTTTTGCATATGTGCGTGGCATTGTGGCAATCACAACATGCGCTGCCAAGAGAGCTGTACTGCACCCACAGTATTTCTTCAGGATGAAACCTGAGTACTGCAGTTTACCTAAAGTGAATGTTTTTATAGCGAATGGGTTCCACTGATGCCGCAGGGAGTTATTTTTCCCCTACACTGAGCTGCTTTCAAACCCCCCTTCTAGGCATTTCTTCCATTTGAGCTTGAGAGGTTTTAATGCACAAGGTATATAAAGGGATGTGCTGAGTGGGAAAGAACGAGATTGGCTCTAGGCTGAGTTCAGAGCAGAAACCGAGCTTCACAAAGGAAACCGGCCATTAGCTCCCATTAAATCGGAGCATCTCCCTGTGAACGTGAGTGACGAGCATGTGTTCAGCACCCAGGACCTGGTCCTACCTCGAGCAGCGGGGTTTGGAGCATTTCTGCACCCTGGGACTAATTAGCATCGTCTGCTTTATCTGTCAGAGACTCCCCCATGGAATGCAGGCCTTTGTGCTGAGTTTCTCATCTGGTCACTTACTGCAGGGATTGATGAAATTCACCCAGGCCTTCCTTTAACTGCTCTTAAATGAAATATATATGGTAAACTATCTAACTAATTATCTTTATTGTATTGTATAGCTTTGCATTGCAGCATTGCTATGGTGCATCCCACCTTCTCGCTGATCCCAGACCATCTAGGCCACCAATGAGTGGGTCGGCTTCTGCAGTGCAGGGGTGACAGTGAAAATGCAGTTCATTCACGTGGTGCATTGGTCTCGAGTGTGAGGCCCAGAGTGTGTGCCTCAGCCATGGCACAGCGGCAGGCAAGTGTGTCTGATGCTAATGGAGAAGGGTGAAAGCTGCATAATGGGGAAATGTTTGTACACGGTTTACAAAAATGATCACCGTGACTCCTGAATGCTGTTGATGGTTCTAAGTTTCTTTGAGGATGTAGTCCATAGTTTGCACCCCTGAACTGAGAAGCCACGAGCCACGAGCCGCGAAGCTGTCTAAACTGAAAGGCTCATTTATGAGGGGTAGATCTGAGGTTTCTCTTCGAATGTATATTCAGACTTTGGATTGTAGGAAGGTTGGTCCCAGCCAATGGATTGTCTGGTGCTCAATGCAGAGGACTTTGAAATATTCTCCTTGCCACCGGCAACGAGGGTAGTTCTCTGTGTCTGAGGCTAATGTGGTGGCATGCCTGGGTGTAGTACTTTCTCACTGCTGCTTTCTGGAATGGTTTCAGCTCGGCAATTGGCCTTCTGGTGAGTCTGATTTCAGAAAATAAGTTGTGCACGTGGGTCTGCACCACTTTCAATAGATTTTCAGTCACCAACTATGCTAATTTACTTGCTGATTACCAGTCATTGGGCTTGCCATGCTAACGTTGTGGAATTTCATTAAACTACTGCAAAACAGAAAATCTTCTAGTTGGCAATTAAGCAAACCAAACAACCAGACCTTCTCCCCCCCCCTGATTTAGTTCTCCTGTCCTCAAAGTCCAGGTATTTGAGTGGTATTTGATTATTCCACGCCGTTCATCCTTTAAGTCAACCAAATGATAAAAAAAAGTGATTTGCAGCTGAATCTAATCTGCCAACTGATGCCATTTCTGAGAAAGTGAGGGGCATATTACCAAGGGCCCTTATCGACGCTTTAGCGGGGCTTTTTCCCGCTAAAGCGGCAATAATTTGATCACCCTTTTACCAAGCTGTCGCTAACACCAGTTAGCGACAGCTAATAGGCGATAGCAAGCATCTTGGGACCCACTTTACATGTCAGCGATATTTATCGCTAATGACATGCAAAGTGGGCGTGCCGAGATATTAGCGACTGAAAATACTCGCTAACATCGCTATCTCCTATTACCTACAAAGGCGTAGTTTTGGAAATATTCGCGCTAAGCGGCGAATATCTCCAAATGCTAACACCTGCCCAGAGCAGTTCTTAGCCATGTTATCCAATGGGAGGTGGATAACATGGCTAAGAGCATTGTCACGATATTGTGTGAATATTGCTGTATTTCCAGCGATATTCGCGCATTTCGAATGATTTTTATCGTTTCTGAGATAAACCTTGATGATAGCAAGGTATCTCAGCGATAAAAATCGTCGTATCGCGGCGATAAAATTATTCCCGCTAACCCTGCTTAGTGATAAATATCGCTATTTCTAGGTAATATGCTCCTGTGTTATTAGTTTGTGAAGGAGGACTTATCGACTTCATAAGTTATAGAAGCCTGATAACTACTAAACACACAGACCGTAAGATTCAAAGTGCGTCTTTATATAGTCACTGCAGCGTAGAGCATAGAACCATTCTGCACATGCTCCGAATGCAGAAGTTTGTATGAGGTTTTCATAGACTATAGTCCATGTTGCACAAAGACAGGCTGCCAATGAGGGCATTTTGTTCTGCAAAAGGATTGGGGATTTTCAAGCATTTACCCAATTTTTAATCAATATAAAAATGTAGCTATATAAGGGTACTGACTCATGAAATCAGCTAATGAAGCATAGCAGCAGCTTGCCGCGTACACTTGTGACTGTCATTTCTCAAGGCCTCGAGGTTCCAGTGGGGGTGCAGCAAGCTCAGCTAGAGACCAGCATACCTTGTTTACATTCTGCAGGCTCCAATTGCATGTCACAAAATGGAACTGAAACAAAAATTGATTCCTGAGGTCCAGGTATGGGAGTGATGCTTAATTATGTCATGCCGCTCATACTTGAAGTCAACCATAGGTAACTTACCAGCTGAGCCTAATCTGGCAACTGATGCCATTTGACAGAAAGTGTGTTGTTGTTTTGGGAAGGGGTCTTATCAACTTGATCTCCAGAACCCACATTATAGCACATTCTCTTTGGCTTACTGCAAGGATTCCAATAAACCCTAAATGCAAGACGGTTAGCTCTTTCTTCTATAGGGAGGGTCCCTGGCTCTCCCCTTTCCACTTCCCTACTCAGATGAGGTACCCATACCTCCTCCATGGCCCTAGCAGGTTTCCCTACCTGCTGGGGTTAGAGGCAGAAAACCTAGGATGGCTTTGGGAATGAAAGGGATCCATTCCTGCCAGCCCCATTTGTTGTTACCAAGGTTAAAAAGAGCATGTAATACCCTCATTCCTGATGGCTGATGCATATTAAGTGATCAAATGTTGACAACACCTCTGGGCCCATAACCTAAGCCATTACCCTTTGGTCATTCATTCACCGCGAGAATGTCTATCAGACCTCTGGAATAGGGCTTAGTGACTAACTAGTCCCAAGACACCTAGGTAGCACATAGTAAACATTTAAAAGATTCTTTTATAATCCTGTATTTGTAAAGTTTCTTTTATAATCCTGTATTTGTAAAGCACACAGCTACTCGTAGGTTTCCCGGCACTGGGGGCCGTCAGGAAGATTAAGCAAGCTATTGCCCAGTCACATGGTGCTGGGCAGACCCCTGCCGCCGGGGATCGAACCATGATCCCCAGCGTCCAGCGTCAGTCACCCTGGCCGCTTCGCCACACCTCTTCCACCTTTTCAACCAAAGTTATCAAAAACGTACTTTCACCATTAGAAAGGTGACTCTGCGACATATGCTTCCTGCGGCTGAGAGCTAGGGGAGACTTTTCAATCCCCTGATAAACTTTCCTGCTCAAGTAATAGACGAGGACCAAGTCACCACCCACTAGTGGCACTTGTCCGTTTTGTGCCATCCTGGACCTACTGGGTCCTCTTTGTCAAAATCTGCCCTATCCACTTACCCTGCTCATGGGGAATTCTTCTCATCATCTGTAAACTATTCATAAACCCTTAATGGGTGAGTAATATGGAATTTCCCACCATTTATTGCTAGACGTTCCTGTTTCTAGGAAGAGTGTTCTAAATTAAATCATTGTAGCATATGCGTCCTAAACATTGTCATTGTGAGCTGTTCCTTAATTATATTTATTGAATCTGGTAGCCAGAATCCCATGATATTTCTGTTTTGAGGCAGTGTCACCTTTAAGAAGGTTTTGATTATTTATGTAGCAGTTACAATATCATCAGTATTACACGGCTCTCTTTCAATTTGGCTACCAAACAACAATTTGGCAATTACCCTACTTTGATTTATTATATGATTTGGCAGGTTGTAGGTAAGGCTAGTTAAACCATGAAAGGTTACACTAGCAAATGGGTTGGAGGTGAGCAAAATAAGAAAGGCAGATATTCAATATTGATGTAAAGGAAAGGCAGCAGATCACCAGTAGTGTTGCTAAAAGGGCAAAAACACTGTACATTAGGTTTATGCCCAAACACTTCACAGATTGATTTTAATTGCAGAAATCACTTTAGCTCTCAAAGAAGTCTCTTGGATTCTCATCAAAGGATAACAGGTGTTTATTGCATCTGCGATGTAATGTCATGCGTTGTAAAAGCATTCGTTGTAAAGGATCCTGTGTTGTAGTGGTTGCGTTGTAAAAGGAGTCAGTTGTAATAGTTGCGTTGTAACGGTTGTTTCCCGAAAAAAGAGCATGTTAGAATTCACACACAGATCCCTGGAGGGGATGCATTGATTTACTGACCCTCTAGATCTAACTAGAAAACACAAGAGAACTAAGGAAATGTTCAACAGTAAGGCAGTCTCCTGGCTTAGGGAAACTAGGCATGTAAATTGGTAATCAGGGAAGACAGTTGACATTGAAAGATGTTTACAAAACACTTGAGACGGTATTCTAAACATGTATCTAAATGGGAATGATATAGTGAAAACTGCAGATTTCAGACTTAACGATGACTGAGAATCGAATGTCCCTGCAAACGAGGCACTGTAGTACAAGTATTACAATATGAGGTAAATTATTATAGGTGCAATACAGTTTCTTTATGCACTCAATGGTAAATCAAATGATAGCACAAATTAGCTCCTCTAACAACAAACCTGATCTTTGATTAAAGTCAAATCTATCTTCTACTAGGAATGTCCTACTTCAGTGTTGGTATTTGCACAACATTCATGATACTCTGGTGAAACCAGGACCAGCGATTCATGTGGTTGTCCATGCAAAAATCATTGCTGTCTGAAATTGGTTAATATGTACTTTGGCTCTGCAAAGCCATTTCTAGTGCGGCAGTAAGCAAAGTATCTAGTCACTCTTCATCACTAACACAACAATTGAAGACCCTGACTTGGAATCTAGCCAGCAAGAGTTGTCATCTAGAGAGTGGAGGTTGGAATGATAATGTGTTACTATTAAATGATGTGTGTTGGCCCTTATTTACAAAGATTTTGTGTCAGGCTCGTGTAACTTTTTTGACACAATCTCAACGTATATCCATTTTGGTATTTCATTTAAATACCAATTTGCCTTGCTTTATTAAAAAAAAAACTAACACTAGGCAGTGCATTGCACTCCCTTGCCTTACTTTGCATCAGGGAGGCCTTCATTGGGTGGTGCATGAGCCTTCCTGCGTGCCCACCCATTGATTTTGACACAAACCCATATCTACTAAGAGTTGTGGACATGTGTTTGCTCCAAAATAGTACACCTACCTGAAGGTGGCGTAACAAGGAAAAATGTCTTTATTTCCCATTGGTATTTCCTCTTTGAATGTGTGCTGTGTTCTGCATTGTGCAGCACATATGCAAAGAGGAAAAATCCTACCAAGGATAGTCTGTGTGCATGAAAGGACCTCCTCCTGCAAGAACTATCCCCTCCATAAGTCAGGCACCTTTGCACCATGGCATAAGGGTGCCTGCGTTGGTGCCACACAGCCCAAAGTGCACCAGTGCAGAGTGAGAGAGCAGAACCATACAATTTCTTTAAAAATATGGCATCGTTCTGCTCTCTTCCGTTCACTAGACACAGCCACTTTTCTTGCTGCGCTGCACTGCATTAAATGTTTATTAATATGCCCCCTTATTTTTAGCAAACTAGGGCTACGGATGAACATTCGCTAGAAAGATATATTGGGCCAAATTATCAAGAACATGCGATAAATATCGTAAGTCGACTTAACGCGTTTTTCATTATTGCCCTCTATCACTGAATTACATCGGCGTGTTAGCCGCGTATTAGCAGCGCTTTGCTAACAGGCGTAGTACAATCCATCGATAGACTGCGATAATGATCATTCGCGTGTGAAATCCAGCGACCATTTCACACGCTAATGAAAAGCTTGGTAATAGGGGAGTGTGTACTTAACCATACAATCCACCTCCCATAGGCAATAATGCTAAGTCAGGTTTTATTCAGGCATTAGAATCATGCGATAATGGGGGCTTAGCGCGCCTTCTGTCATCGCTTCGCTATTCAGGGGCAGCGTTGGTAAAACTGCGATTTTGGTTTTGTGATCATTTCACATGTTGTCCTAGAAGGGAATGCCTACTTTGCATCTCATTAGCGATATCTATCACTGGCATGAGATGCGTTGCAGATTCGGCCGCTGACATGCACTAATGCATGTTAGCGACGCCTTGCTAATATTGAGATAATAAAATCGCCGCTTTTTCGGCGATATGTGCCGAAAACTTGGCAATATATCTCTTGATTATATGCCCCATGGCCTCCCTCTACCCTGCAACCAACACCCCAGTCGGACAGTCCTCTGGTGCCTTCTGCTTTGGATAACAGATGGCCTGCAGGTTAACATATCTGCATTAGATTCCCCACATGCCAATATTTTGTACATTAAGCTGGAGGAGACAGATGAAAAATAAAGTATAATGCAGGTATTAATCCTATCAGAACGTTCCAACTAAAATGTAATAGCAGGAAGAGTGTCTGTAAGCCAATTTGCTTGTTCACACTCTCTATTTCTGAAGATTTTTAAAACAGAATTAAAAAATGATGAATTCTTGGTCATGCAAACATTTGTTTCACAGATTACTGCAAATCATGCTTAAATCACAATGTTTTCAAAGCACCAGCTGTTTTAGCAGGGCCGTCCGATTTAGAAGGCCCATATATTTTTGTAATTCATTGAAGTTTTTATTTTAAGCATTTTAAAGATGCCTTCTAGTAGTGGTTTATGTAATACTTTTGTAATGTATGTACTGTTCTTGAGGGAAAAGTGTGCTTCCAGGTAGCCATCTGTATGATCACAAAACAGCTGACATTGACCTCCAGGACAGCGGTTTTAAACCATACGTGGGTTGCATGAGGTACAATTTCTGAGTATATGTCTTACACTCGATTTCACTCTGGTAGGAAGAGGTCAGTGTTATTGAATCTGTTATGTCATGCTTTCATGCAACACATAATCATTAAGTTAACACCTAAAATCTTGTGGTCAAGGAGTATACAGTTAGAGTTATGCCAGGAAAGGATTCTGGGCCCATGCTGTTTAGCCTAGCGTAATATTCATAACAGAGCTCTTGGTAGGTGCAAGTCTCATTACAACAGAATACGTTTCATGCCCTTACATGAGGGATGATTGGACTGCGTGTAAGTCACCCTGTGCTACCCTTTTTGTTTGGCGGTGTGTAAGTCACCCTGTTCTACACATTTTGTTTGCTGCCCTTAGGTGAGGAGTGGCTGTATGGGTGGAAGTCACCCATTTTCACGGTTTTCCATAATCTTCCTTACACAAAAAAATGAGTGGTAGTGTCACCGGTTAATATAGTTTACTCCACTCACCCTTGTTTTTGGGGACACTTGGTCGGGTGCACTACACCCATCACTATTATGTTATACTTGTGTGTTATTCATTCTTACGGCTAGTTCATGTCCTTCTGTGTTTTGCCTTCTCTCATGCCTACCTGGCCAATAGGTGTGGTTGGTGGTTGTTATTTGTGCGATTGTGTAATTTATCTAACATGTTGTTTCTTTTGCCATATTTAATGCCATATTTTATTAAATTCGTTGAGGGGGAAGATGTGTGATATATTATCCTATGAATTTATCAATGCATCTTCTCAATTCTTCTCAATTTTCACTTGTTAAATATTTTTTATGCTAAATTGGTGCTCTTTTTTTAATCTATCTGCCGTCTTTATTTTTCTCAATGTTTTATTATGGTTCTCCTGGTTAATGATTTTATATTTCTTGCATTTGGGTACTTTAACATGTTTTATGGTTGCCAATACTTTATTTCATTTTGCAGTTGCATTTTTGTGTTATATAAAGGGGGAGGATATGTAGTACCCTGCTTATGAATTTACCCTGTTGCTTTCTCCCTAGCTGCTCTACCTGTATGAATGTGCTGCGTGGAATGTTGGTGTGGTGATGATAAATGGAAAGTTTGGGTACCTGTGAGGTGAGGAGTGACAGTTGGATATGGGCTGAGCAGCAGGCAGGCCGCTCCTGGTGAGGCTACTCTACATTAACTTAATAACCTACAACTAAGACTAAATAAATCTACTTGAAATACATCTGGACAACCGAAAAATATCATTCACAGGCTTAGGAGAATGGTATTGATAAATCCAACAATATGCTGTTGTTGAATATATCCTAAAATGTACAGAAAAGAATATAAGACTTTCGCTTTCATGTTTGTAAGCTAAAATTCAGCCTGCCAGTGGTCTGCCCTGATTGGTCAGAGTTAAGTGGATTAGCCTTTGATGAAGTGATAAGTGGGGTGAGGAACCATCTGGTAGTAGAGGGTTCTGCTGCACAGGAATGCCAGAGCAAGTAGGAGAGGTCGTAAACCATGAGCCTCAAAGGAAGAAGGGGACAGGAAGAAAAAGCCAGGTCCATATACGCCCATCCCCTTTGAATGCAGTCAGATGGCAGGCTTCAGGAAGGAATGTGTATGTAGATGCCAGAGGAGGGAGACTATGGAGATGAGCCACCCTGGAGTTTTGTTTAGCTAGCTCCTGCCTGTCTGCTGAGACTTCAGCCATATTGAATTTTGGAAGAATAGTGCTTTCTAGGAGACCATTGTGCCACACTTTGGAGGAAATGATCATGCACTGGGGTGTTGCCCTGCACCTCATTGGAGAGGAGTGTCATCCTGATTAACCCCAGAGAACACAGAATAAGTATATGAGAGAGGCAGAGTGTAATAAGCAGGGGAAACGCTATAATGACAACATGAAGCTACTACACAGAGCCTCTCAGATCTGCTACTTGAAAGAAGAAGATGGGTCCATGCTGGAAATTTGATTTGCACCAACCAGGCCCTGCACTCTGACTGACTGTGCCTGCTGCACAATCTGGACCTACAGCCCTGTGGACCAAACTTGCTTCAAATGGATTAAAGGACTCCCTGCAAGCAACAGGTTCACAGAACACCAACAATAATCTACAGCCTGGAGTGCTACCAGTGGATTTGTAAGGGTTTTGTCCAAGTGGATTGTGGGAACTGAAGTCCCAAACTTTCGAAGACCATCTCGGAGCTTCCCTACCCTTGGAGTAAGTTTTGGACACTTTGGGATCTTCAGAGTAACATCAGAAAGAAGTTCCAGAAGTTTGGATCAACTTTGGAAAAAAGCTCCATAAGTGGACAGACGCGACCTGACCACCCAAGCCGGCGACCCTCAACCGCGAGCCGGCCTGCCCTCCATGTTTGTCCTACTGAAAAGCTCTGGAGGTCCGACTTCCAGACTTTGACCAGGAGCTGGTCAAAAGCCAAGCCAGCGAAACATCACCGAAATTCGGGCTGATGAAGAGCATCGAGGGACACAGGGAGAAAAAGCTTTCTAAAAGTTTCAAAGTCCCAAAGTTAAAGACTTGACCGGCTCCAACCATGAGAGTCATGCCGCCCACCATCAACCGCAAGCCGGCCTGGATCCCTGGTTCGTCCTGCTTGAAAGCTCCAGAGGTTTGACTTCAATAGTTTGACCGGGAGCTTATCGAAAGGCAATCCCGTAAATCCTCACCAAATCTGGGTTTGTGGAGAGCATCGAGGGACCTCGGCAGAAAAACCTTTCGGAAAGTCTCTAAGGCACAAGGTAAAAACTTTGACCGGGGCCTACCACCAAAGGTAGCTTTGCAGGGAACCATTGGGGTTGGCCTGAAACTTTGACTTTGTCCCGGTCTAGCGCAACCAGATGTCCCATTAGGCACTATTAGTTTCTATGTGCTGTATAATGCTCAATTTCTAGAAAATTAATATCTCTGGTTTCCTACATTGGATTTTTTTGATTTGGTGTCATTTTAAAGATGAAAATATTTCAAATTTTTATAAATTGGATTTTTCTTGTGTGTTGGGTCGTAATTATTTACTGAATTTGTGTTTTTAAATGCTCTACATACCTGTCTGTGTCTGCTCTCAGCCAAGCGACCAAGGGTTGAGCATGGGAATAGTTTTATAAGACCTATTCTGAGCCCACTCATAGACTACTGCTACTGTTCCTTGCTTTACTCAGTCGCTCACTCCTACAGGAGGGTGTGTCATTACAAAGTCGGAGAGCTGGCAATGACTGATTGCGCAATCATGGTGTGAAGTTGGAGAAGTACTTTAACCCACTCAGCCATTCAAATCCTCAATCACAAAGCATCCCCTGCTCTTGAAATGGTCCCATTCATTCAGGGGGCACAAGCAGAGAGTGGGGACTGCTGGAATATTGTATAGCAAGTGATTGTCAGAATAATTCTGCTCATTTACTAGTCAATATTCAAAATGTCTGTGCTTCTCTCCCATCTTTGGTGTTTCTGTTGGAATTGTGGGGGGTATATTATTTGGGCTAAAAAGCTGTGGCCTGTGTATCTGAGCCTATACCTGCTGAAAGTGTGTCTGTGCCCTAAGTGTGAAGCGAATGAAGGGATGCACATGTGCTACCTTGGACTTGGGCAATAGTTGAAATATGCTGCTAAGTGCTACAGAGGTTAGAGGTAGTAGGTGCTACCATTGTCTTGCTTTTCCATCCTGTTGAAGTTTTCATTGTGTGCGTTGTCACAAAGGCACCACCACTGACAGAGAGAAACTGGGGCTTCAACCATGTTTGGTTTTTGAAGCTCCTATCCTTTAGACCAACTTTTTTCCTTCAGGAGTCAATAGAAGGCCAGTCAAAGAGTTAAAGGTGGAGAATAATACCAGAGTACCATTCATTTTTCTTCCCCAAGCTCATTAGGAACATCCTGTTGACTGTTGCAGGTGTAGGGATGGAAACTCGAATTAAATAGAAAGCATAGCAGAAGCATATGTTTACTGCAGTCATGTGGAGGACCCTAGCACACGGACTATGCTTTGCACATAAAGTGATTGTTGGTATGGCAACAGACATATGATTCAGACTCCACCGCTGATTGTCTTTTTTTTTTTAAGTAAGTATTTATTTGTTGATTAATTAAAATCATTACAAACAAGAATAGATAAAAGCAACCTAAATAAACAAACATATACTATGCACAAAGTTATTATCATCTTAAAATGATCATCTAAAATTGCATTAATACAGTCAATTCCATAATAATATTTAAATGTTTACACACTGATTAAATTACAGGTATTAGCTAGAGTACAATATATTAGCAGCAATCACTGTTATAGCAGCATTTAACTAAAGTGACAAGTGTTAGCAGTAGGAAATACTAGTATAAATACATTTTTTGCTGTTTTTCATTTGCAAGCTATAGTAAAGTGCAATGTGCATAACTATAGTAAATTATACTAATAGACCCTTCAACTGGCATACATTTTGATTTGAACAATTCTTAAAATAAGTTTCTTTAATTATTTTGGATCACAATAAATAGTTATTAACTTGTTCTTCGTCTTTGAGTTTCTTCTCAGCAATAATAATGAACTTAACAAAGTGATAAATAAGTTTAATATTGGCCCCACTCAAACAGGTAATAATTGCTTGCCTGCATGTTCTAATTCCTAGTTCATTAAAAATTGGTTTTAGGATCAACTTCCGAGCCTCTGCCAAAGCTGGACATAAGGTTACAATGTGTGTTAGTGTTTCCTCCCTTTGACTACAAAGCCTGCAAATGCTCGATTCCCATTGATTTTCTCATTTTGGTATACCATCCTTTGTCGGATATCTTCCCAGCCTTAAATACATAAAGTTATTCTTGAGCCTAGGTTTTAAATGATAAGACAAGTAAGATTGAGGTGACAGCCTACCGAAAGAGTTAGCAACTGTCTAGAAATGACTTCTTTTCCTTAATTCCTCCTTGTCCGCTATAGTCGTTAATAATGCGGCCATTTGATTCATTTCTTTTTTAAAAGCTATCTTGCTCCTCATTTCATCAGCCAAATTAGAGCAGTCAAAATTACTTATGCATTCATTAAAATACAGCTGCCAATTTTTTGAATATTCCCCTTCTGAGATTTCAAGCCAGCATAACTTTGCCAGTGAACCTTCCTCTGAACGCACTAATGTTAAAAGAGACTTCAAAAATGTAGATTGACGCGCCAGAGATTGGTTTTTCAAACCAAATTCCAGTCTTATGTTTGCTCGACTAATATATTTGGGGATTTTAAAAACAGTTTTATATTTTCTAATCTCTATATCGTCGAGCACTTTTGCGTCTTTGCCCCTAAAGATGAATGAGCAATATTCCAAAGATGGCATTAATTTTGCTCGCATCACCTTTATCAGATGGTCATAATTGGGGCATAATAGTTTGTCTCTTAATTTTCTAAAAGCAAATGCAAGGGAGCAACCCCTGGCTTCAAGATTGTTAAAATGCTGTCTAAAAATTAAACCATCGTCAAACGTGATTCCAAGGTATTTATATAATTTCACATTTTCAATTACCATACCGTTAATATTCCACTCTTTAATCCTAGGCTTCCCTTTTCCCATAGTCATTATCTTTGTCTTTTTTATATTAATTGTCAGACCATTTTGTGTAACATAACCATTAAAAGAGTTAATTAACCTTTTTAATCCTATTTCTGTTTGGCTCATTAAAATCGTGTCATCTGCATATTGCATATATTTGATTTCCTGACCATGAATAAAAGGCGAATGTGAATTTATATTTTTAAAATGGGCTGGTAAATCAGCCATAAAAAGATTAAAAAGGCAAGGAGCCAAAACACACCCCTGTTTTAGTCCCACATTTGTAGCTAAACGTTGGGTCATATGTTTACCATCGCCTATTTTAATTTGCACCCAGGTGTTGGAGTATAACAGTATAATCATTTTTAATAGAGACTCTGGAATACCCCAATTCCGTAGCTTCCTCCAAAGAATATTTTGTGGTACTGAATCGAAAGCGGCTTTTAAATCAATAAAACAAACATATAATCTTTGCTTCCTACTTTTGGCTCTCTCACCTAATAACGTTAATAAAATCAAATTCGTATGGGTTGATTCGCCCCTTCTAAACCCAGTTTGAAATTTAGGAATCAGCTCCTCCTGTGAGGCCCAAGTCTCTAATTCATCCAGCAAGCAACTAGCAAATATTTTTGCCTCTACATCAGTGAGTGTAATTAAACGGTAATTAGCCGGATTATCCTGTGCGCCACATTTGTAAATCGGCTGTATAATACTCCCGTGCCAGGATAACGGAAGAAGACCTGATTTAAGAATTTCATTAAATAAAAGCATTAATAACTCCGGCCAATTACTCACTTCAGCCTTAAATATTGCATTCGGGATACCGTTTGGACCTGGTGCTCCGTTGGATTTGATCCTTTTTGTCGCCTTTTTTACTTTGTTGAGCGACCAGGGTTCCATATCCACTCTACAATGAGGAGGAGAGATGCCACCCCCACTCCTCCTATCTTTTACTTTATGCAAGTCAACCAAACTATTATTACGATATTTATCCTTTTCTAAATATTCTGTATCAATTTTTTCATTAAAAAAGCTCACCCAACTCACTTCATCAACATTAGCACTGCTACCTCTTTTGTTACCATTCTCAATGTCATTAATGATGCTCCAGAATAACCGAAGGTCTTTGGATTTACATGCGTGATGGACTTTTGCCCAAGTTGATTCATAATAGGCTTGTTTTGCTATCCATATTTCCTTCTTGTATCTCTGTTTTAACTCTCTAATTTTACATAATATATTGAGACGCGGTAGCCTGTTATTATTCCTGAGAAGTAATCTTATGTCTTTATTATGTTTTCTTTTTTGATAAACTAAGTGGAAGAATACCATCCTGGTCTCCTGGGGTTTAGTATTATACCCTTACAGGGCTCGTCTCTCTCAAATTTAGCTACTAATTTATCACACAAATGGGACCAAAGCTCAACAATAGACTGCCCTGCAGAATAAGCAGAATGTGTATCCTGAATTAAACAGCCAAGAACGCCCAAGATTTTATCCTCCGTTTTTCCATTCCAAATTAACCTTTTAAGATTAAATGCTGTTGGAGCTTTTATCATAGTCCTAGTTTCAGGCAGATACTCCGGATCAATGTCAAGGAGAATGACTTGTGGATTGTGATCGCTTTCAATCCTTGGGACAATCTCGTAATTTTTTACTAAATTATATAATTTCTCAGACAGTATAGTATAGTCTATTACAGACGAACATTCAGCTTTGTTAAATGTGGGATTATTGTCTAAATCATGCAAAATCTTTAGGTTGTATTTTTTAAACTCATATTCTGTCCATTGCGCTAACCGTTTTAAGTCAAGAGTCTGCCCATTAAAAGGATCAAAGTGCATATTAAAATCACCTGAAATAATAAATACTGACTCCAAATGCTCATAATATAAAGTTTTTACCATTCCCCATAGCAGGAATATTTGAGAAGATCTAACTTTCTTTATACAACTTAAATACACATTTAATAAGATAATTGAGTGACTGGCTGTTAGTTTAACACACTGGAGCCATTTTACATGGAGGTCAATTTCAAAGTGAGATGCTTTAAGATTTGTAGAAATATACATAGAAAGACCACCACTTGGGCCACCTGAGTTGGCCTCATGTGTTGCATTATTACAGTATTCAATATAGCCGATAAGGGGTTCATTAGACGTCAACCAGGTTTCCTGCAACATTATTATACTGGAAGCTTTCAGGAAATCCATTACCCCTTGCTCTTCAATTAGCGATTTTAAGCCATTGGTGTTCCAGGAACAAAGAGTCAGAGGATTTGAACTGCATCAATACTTCTTTTCAAGATTTTGCTTAGTTAGTATTCCTGGGAGCCAACTCCAATTGTCTTGTAACTCTGGGACTTTCTTCAATGCTTCACAGGTTCGGACACCAGATTGGCTACTCCTTATCGTAATGCCGTATGATAGGTTTAATTCCATAGATGCGCCTGATGCATTTTTTAAAACTCTAACCTGTTCTATTCTGGCTGTTTTTCTATCATCTCGTTTTTGACTAGCCATACATATTTTATTCTCATCACTTTTTTGCTGCATTGTATCAAGGGGCACATTTGGAATCAACACCATTGGATAACAAGATGCTTGTGGTTGCCAAACTTTAATACCCCATTTCTCAAAGATGCTAACATTCGCCATTATTTTGACCACAATGTCCCTGTTTAGCCAAGTTGTAATTGTTATCTCCTTATCAGAGAGTATATCTTCTTTCTTAAATTCCACTGCTTCCAGATCCGTAGTTACCACATCTTTAAGATCTGTAATAGCATGTAGTAATTTCAAAATATTACCACGGTTTTAAATATCGTGCGGGCCTTTAGATATATAGTGGGGGCTGAAGGCTACTTTCCTTGTTTCGGGCAACAAGTTTAAATACTCAGTATTCTCTTTCTCCATAATAACAGGGGGGCATATATTTTCCATAACTGACGACCCATCTCTTTCGGTCAGCAAATTCCCTTCTTCGACTTCCTTGATTAATCGCTCTTGTGTCCCTAAATGGGCCCCTTGCTTAGTTCTATTATCGATTCAGAAAAGGGGGTGGTGATGAACAGAGTGTCTGAATTAAGCAGACCACTCTTACCCAGTCCAAAGATCAGGGCTTGATCCATCACCGTTATTTATCTCACTACACCATCCCAGCTCAGAACCTGGCTATATGCAAATCAGTCTGTCCCTGGCCCAGTGCATCATGGGAACAGGGCAGACTAAACTACCAAGCCAATTCTTTGCCAGAAAGGAGACAAGCTACCGGGGACCGGTTTCTGGCATTTCAGCCGTCTTCGGCCCGGCTTGCTTGAACCCTGATGGTGCAGTGAGAAAGGGACTCATGTCTGAGTATACCCTGCCACACCTATAGTGGCCAAAAACGATTCAGAAAAGGGGGTGGTGATGAACAGAGTGTCTGAATTAAGCAGACGACTCTTACCCAGTCCAAAGATCAGGGCTTGATCCATCACCGTTATTTATCTCACTACACCATCCCAGCTCAGAACCTGGCTATATGCAAATCAGTCTGTCCCTGGCCCAGTGCATCATGGGAACAGGGCAGACTAAACTACCAAGCCAATTCTTTGCCAGAAAGGAGACAAGCTACCGGGGACCGGTTTCTGGCATTTCAGCCGTTTTCGGCCCGGCTTGCTTGAATCCTGATGGTGCAGTGATAAAGGGACTCATGTCTGAGTATACCCTGCCACACCTATAGTGGCCAAAAACGATTCAGAAAAGGGGGTGGTGATGAACAGAGTGTCTGAATTAAGCAGACCACTCTTACCCAGTCCAAAGATCAGGGCTTGATCCATCACCGTTATTTATCTCACTACACCATCCCAGCTCAGAACCTGGCTATATGCAAATCAGTCTGTCCCTGGCCCAGTGCATCATGGGAACAGGGCAGACTAAACTACCAAGCCAATTCTTTGCCAGAAAGGAGACAAGCTACCGGGGACCGGTTTCTGGCATTTCAGCCGTCTTCAGCCCGGCTTGCTTGAATCCTGATGGTGCAGTGAGAAAGGGACTCATGTCTGAGTATACCCTGCCACACCTATAGTGGCCAAAAATGATCTTGACTGGGTGAGAGTATTCTGCTTAATTCAGAAACTCTGTCCATCACCACCCCTTGTTGTTTAATTATTTTATCCACCATAAGCGTGGAAGGGTATACTCAGATGTGAGTCCCTTGCTCATTGCACCATCAGGATTCAAGCAAGCCGTGCCGAAGACGGCTGTAATGCCAGAAACCGGTCCCCGGAAGCTTGTTTCCTTCCCAGTGAAAGAATTGGCTTTGTAGTTTGGTTTGCCCTGTTCCCATCATGCACTGGGACAGGAACAGACTAATTTGCATATAGCCAGGTTCTGAGCTGGGATGGTGCAGTGAGCTAAAAAACGGTGTTGGATCTAGCCCTGATCTCTTGACTGGGTGAGAGTATTCTGCTTAATTCAGAAACTCTGTCCATCACCACCCCTTGTTGTTTAATTATTTTGTCCACCATAAGCGTGGAAGGGTATACTCAGATGTGAGTCCCTTGCTCATTGCACCATCAGGATTCAAGCAAGCCGGGCCGAAGACGGCTGTAATGCCAGATACCCGTCCCCGGAAGCTTGCTTCCTTCCCAGTGAAAGAATTGGCTTTGTAGTTTGGTTTGCCCTGTTCCCATCATGCACTGGGACAGGAACAGACTAATTTGCATATAGCCAGGTTCTGAGCTGGGATGGTGCAGTGAGCTAAATAACGGTGTTGGATCTAGCCCTGATCTCTTGACTGGGTGAGAGTATTCAGCTTAATTCAGAAACTATGTCCATCACCACCCCTTGTTGTTTAATTATTTTGTCCACCATAAGCGTGGAAGGGTATACTCAGATGTGAGTCCCTTGCTCACTGCACCATCAGGATTCAAGCAAGCCGGGCCGAAGACGGCTGTAATGCCAGAAACCGGTCCCCGGAAGCTTGTTTCCTTCCCAGTGAAAGAATTGGCTTTGTAGTTTGGTTTGCCCTGTTCCCATCATGCACTGGGACAGGAACAGACTAATTTGCATATAGCCAGGTTCTGAGCTGGGATGGTGCAGTGAGCTAAAAAACGGTGTTGGATCTAGCCCTGATCTCTTGACTGGGTGAGAGTATTCTGCTTAATTCAGAAACTCTGTCCATCACCACCCCTTGTTGTTTAATTATTTTGTCCACCATAAGCGTGGAAGGGTATACTCAGATGTGAGTCCCTTGCTCATTGCACCATCAGGATTCAAGCAAGCCGGGCCGAAGACGGCTGTAATGCCAGAAACCGGTCCCCGGAAGCTTGTTTCCTTCCCAGTGAAAGAATTGGCTTTGTAGTTTGGTTTGCCCTGTTCCCATCATGCACTGGGACAGGAACAGACTAATTTGCATATAGCCAGGTTCTGAGCTGGGATGGTGCAGTGAGCTAAAAAACGGTGTTGGATCTAGCCCTGATCTCTTGACTGGGTGAGAGTATTCTGCTTAATTCAGAAACTCTGTCCATCACCACCCCTTGTTGTTTAATTATTTTGTCCACCATAAGCGTGGAAGGGTATACTCAGATGTGAGTCCCTTGCTCATTGCACCATCAGGATTCAAGCAAGCCGGGCCGAAGACGGCTGTAATGCCAGAAACCGGTCCCCGGAAGCTTATTTCCTTCCCAGTGAAAGAATTGGCTTTGTAGTTTGGTTTGCCCTGTTCCCATCATGCACTGGGACAGGAACAGACTAATTTGCATATAGCCAGGTTCTGAGCTGGGATGGTGCAGTGAGCTAAAAAACGGTGTTGGATCTAGCCCTGATCTCTTGACTGGGTGAGAGTATTCTGCTTAATTCAGAAGCTCTGTCCATCACCACCCCTTGTTGTTTAATTAGTTCTATTATCACCTTGCTGGACAGTGTGATTTGCTAGTATCTGATTAACAATGTTGTTTTGAGCTCCTTGGTCGACCACTAGTTCATTACTTGATTTACGACTTAATTCAATCCCTAGATCATTACTCAGGCTTGCTGATTGTCTTGACCATGCAACACTAGCTGCTTCAGTCCAGATTTTTCTTTGAATTCTGGGACTTCTAGTTTTGGTTTTATAAAGGGATAACCATGTCACAGAATGTAAAGAAAAATCTTGTTTGAAACAGCTAGTCATGCATAGTTTATGTTACCTTGTAAGCTGTTGGGGTGCTTTTTAATTTCGCAGTTTCGTGTGGGTAAATATTACAGGTCAGCAAAATACCCGGGCTGCCTGAATTGAATGTAGGAGGACAACTTAGGCAGGCAGCAGCTTGGCACAGTGTTTTTTATCTGCCAGGTTGCATACCATTATCTCCTTGATTTGTCTCCCAGATTAGGAGGGAGAGGAGGGCTCATATCTGGGGTCGCAGGCTAAGCCCCATCCAGTTAAGTCAATTCAGGGGCATTTGCAGCAAAACCCTAGCTAATGTTTGGAGAGGGAATCACCCTCCCACATGTATAGCACCTTAGCGCGTGCTCCACATTTTTTGATCACATACTCACTTAAAGTAAAGATCGCACTTTCACATATTTAACGGTCCTGAGGAAAGCCATTTTTAAAGAACGACCTTGCTGAAACATGTAGACCACACGTCAGATGTAGGAGTTCCTAATAACCACTCCCCCAGCATCCACTTGCCTTGTTTTCTAATGCTAACAGAGGGCCAGGTATTAAAATTACCCCCTCAGAACTGGGACCGCTGTATAGCGTTTAATTATCACTTTCACGTCACCCACACTGCACACACAGCAAAACACCAGTTCCACTGTAACACAGGCGTAAAAGCACACCTGGGACACTTTCGGTGTCACTGGGTGGGCCCGATGATGAAGTATGCCACCAACTAAGTTGGTGGGTGAGGGCTTCATAAAGAAACTTAATAGTTTCCCCCCTTCCTCATACAGTCCTGAGTCCCGTATCATTCACAAACAGGCTAGTCCTCCTTTTGATTACATATAATAAACCTGGGGATACGGACGAGCTACCTAGTCTTCTCTCTCGACTTGATAATTGAATAAGGATTCAAAGAGGTCATACCTTGGTTCGCATGTGAGATATGAGAGGGGGAGCTCTTGATCGAAAAAGGGGAATTAGAATACCTGAAAGTCTCTGAGTTAGGGATGTTGCGTGTTATCAGTCAGTGGGCATTAGATCCCACCCAACTAAGTGCTAGGGGAAGGATCAGGTCAGCTGAGTCGATAGAGGGAAAATGACAAGAGTCATCAACAGGAGTGTGGTATCTGGAGCCAGAATGAACTCGAGGTGCCATCGGTGAAAGTGTAAGGGTGAGACTGGATGATGACAGCCTTTCAGTCGTGGAGTTGGGGGAGTGAGTTTGAATAAAAGTGTCAGCGGGTAAATTGTTTAACACCGTAGTTTTGAGCCTCATGAACATTTCATCAAAAATCTAAAGATTTTGGTCAGAAGATTGGATGAGAAGGTTCCTGGTGTAAAGGGAGATGGTTACTTCAGCCTTGAAGACTGATGAGGGTACTATGGAAATTTATAGCCCATGTGACATTTTCCTAGATGTGTGGATGCATAGCATAGAGGTTATGGCTCTTCTCCTTTGAGCTCTTCTGCTTGTGGAGAAGATTAAGCCATTCACCACAATTCCCTTTTTTTGCACAGAAGGAGGCCTCAGATATGAGCGTTTCCGAGTGATGCTAAAGTTATTTTTGGTTGTCGTTTTTTGAAAGGTAAGAGGGTGTAATTGATGTTGTACGCATTGTGTCCCACTCGTGCAAGTAGGCTATTGCTAGGTTGTAAGGATCTATGTTGGTTAAAGGAGTATGAGAGTACTGGATAAAAATGACCTAAGACTTGCTGTCCAGGGAACCTGACCCCAGCCTTCTCAGGGGTGATTTTTATTTGGTGTGGGATCCCATCTTAGACCACTCCACATCTTCCTTCCAGGGCACTGGAGCAATGTCTGCGGCACTTAAGCAGGATTTTGAGGCCTTGGGTCTCTTAGACGCGTGGCGCTACAAAGAACCTGGGACGAAGGATTACACCTTTTACTCGCATGTTCACCACTCTTACTCTCTAATAGATTATTTATTTCTGTCTCTGTCCCTCATTTGCTCATTGGACTCTGCTGTGATCTCGGTCATATCCATCTCGGACCAAGCCCACTTATTACCTTGACGGGTATGGGCAGAAACCCTTGCTCTGCTCCTTGATGGCGACTTCCCCTACACGTCTTGCAGGATCAAATTGATGTGGGCGAAATACATCAGGCGATACAAGCCTTTTTGCAATGAATGACCTCCTGGACACTGATGGCATGTCCTATGGGATACCTTTAAGGCCACCATTCGGGGCGTCATTACCTCCTTCTCCATCGCCCGTACGCGAGAATCTCACCTGGTCGAAACCAATTTAGCCCGCGATATCAAACTGCTGGAAAAGCAGGGACATAATGCACCCTCTAGACAGACTCAGAAGCAGCTGGCCTCGCTCCGGGGCCAACTCAGAGCTCTTCGAGTCAACAAAGCAGAACACTCCCTCCTTGCTCTGAAGCAGAAATTTTATGATGTGGGCAACAAGGTGGGTTCCCTACTGGCGTGGCGTCTTTGTCTACAGGTTTTCCCTTAACCACATCTCCAAGATTGCGCTTCCGGGAGGGGCGTGGGCTACCTCGGAGCCAGCCAAGCAACGTGCATTTAGATCTTTCTTCTCCGCGCTCTTTGAACAAGGTGACACCATAAGGCTAGGATAGACCCCTTTTTGGCCTCCTGTCCTTGGATGCCAATAGCTCCCTCTCATAGGCAGCAATTGGAAGAAACCTTCACTGCAGAAGAGCTTCAAAAGGCAGTGAGCAGTTTTCCTATTGGCAAATCTCCAGGTCCTGATGGCCTTACGTTTCCATTCTACTGACTTTTTCTTCCAGAGTTGCAGGCACAGCTGTTGCGACTCTTCAACTCTTTCGCAACTACACTGACTGTTACAGCTACCATGGCCGGAGACGTGAGGTAATTGAAATTTTTATGGTCAAATGTGTCCCCTAACGTGTACCCCAACGGCTCCATATACAAGTTTTTAAGTACATGTAATTTCCCTCCACAACCGAATCTGAAGACGCAAATACATTTGCGTCCAACGTTAACATGTCCTCTATCAGATCCACCATGAATGGATCGATAATTCAGTTCCTAAGTATGCCGTGCCACCGTCTTTACATGGTGCACTTTCACGTTTTTTCCTGGCTCTGCCGAGCTAGGCCCTGATTCCTGCCTTCGAGCCACTTCTGCCTCTGCCTCTGAAAGCTGCAGCATGGAGATGCATCCCTGACCTCTGCCTTACTTCCTGCCAAGCGAAGCGGTGCCTGGCTCGGCCTGGCCTGCCTGCCAATACAGTATTTTGCCTTCAAGTTATCAGCGTAGCCAGCTCAGCCTCCTCGAAAACACATTCCTGTCTAGTGATTGAGGTAAACATATCCCCGGCTGCAGAGCAAAGAGCAAGTCTTCCTGTCTCCGTGCAAGTAATTCACAGTTCCTGTTGCCATAGTAGGCCCATGGCCCCGCACGTAGACACACAGACACCTATGCATGCACTAGCATTCAGTGTAGTATAGCCTCTGCCCGAGAGACCTTTTACTCCAGATTAAACATCCTCCAAATACTAGATATCAGATATGTTATAGGAACAGGTCGATCTGACATGCCAGACTTCTGTCTCCTTTTCTAGTGTTAAAGTTCTCCCCAGTTACACGTCTATATCAGGTCATGTTAGTTGCGCGCGCATCCGCACTTCCTGCTGACTTTGCAGAATTCTCTATGCACCCACCCACTTATGACACTTTTCTGTGACGTATCTAGTACACGCCTCTGTGCACACCCTTGTTCACGCCTTTTCTGCTACGCACATGTGTTCTTATCATATACATTTCACTTGTCACGCCTACTGTATTCACTGCCATTGTGTCATTTTACTATATATGTAATGTACTGTTAATAAATCGTTGACATCTTTCTACCATCATTGCATATCCAACCCCTTGTATTGATGGAATTGATTTCCATGACTCGAGTCATCATCATCATTTTTGATTAAAGCCCTTATGACTCAGACACCACAGACTCTGCCTCTCATTTGATTGAGCTATTCTTTACTTGTCTGAAATTATATGGCAAACTTGTATACGGTAAAATATTTACCACATAATTTGGCGCCCGAACAGGGACCCCTCCCCCACCCCACGCGCCGGTGATGCGTCGCAGGCCTTGCCCCCTGCCACAGCCGTGACGGACCCCATGCGCATCTGCAGGTTTTCCTGTATCTCCCTCAGGCCTACGGAGGTGACAGAGACTGCGGTCGACATCCAGACGAGGCGGTGAGGAGTGCGGAGGATCCCGACCAGAGCCCAGCCGAGAGAGCAGTGTCCGAGGTATCGAGAGGCCCACCTGTAGCGTCGAGGCGCATGCGTAGTGCGCAGCAGCAGCAGTGACGTCGTAGCGGTCCAGTCCAGTCGAGTTTCCGAGGCCTTCCGTTCCGTGCTTCCCGGTGAGTACCGTTGCTGGGGACGCATCAAGACGGGTGCATTAATTTGTGTCCGGTCAAGACGGGTTTGGGTACACAGATCCGGTCTGCACTGGTTTAACAGTGTATCTGTACTGTTTAGCAGTGCATCTAGTATTCTGTAATTCAGTATTTATGTTGAGTCAGTATTCGTTCAAAATGTTTCAATGTGTTTTAATGTCGTGGTATGAGTGATTGTTTGCATTTCTATACTGTGTTTATTGTGTTTGCGTCTAGATCAAGGTAGCAATGCCTCTGTTTTCAAAGTTACGACAGATAGGAACTAGGAAAGGGATACTTGAAGAAGCAGTTCCCATCCCACCTAGGGACACTCCTGGATATTTTATGTACCACAAGCACGGCTTAGATGCCATACTATACTTGGACTTGTGGGTGGACTATACCAAAGACTTGGGAGAGAATCAGAGATGGCCCGTTACAGGGACATGGGATGCCGAGTGCATCATGAGAGTAGAGGAAGCGTTATGGAAAAAGAAAGCCAGACAGTCACAGAAAGATGCCATTGAATTATGGCGTAAAGAATCACATAGACGGACAGAGAAAGCACTCAGAAAAGCAGAGAAAAGTAGAGAGGATTCCGAAAAAGCTAAAGAAAAAGAACTGCTAGAAGAAGGACAGCGAGTCAGAATGGAACAACACGAAAGACAGAGTAATGCAATTATAACAGGACTGTATCCAGTTCTGGCCGAGGGCCTGCCCAAGGCGACCCCGGAAACACCGAAAGATCTGCCCCCTCCATTGGTTCCGACTAAATTACGTCATAAAAAGACCGCAGCGGACATTTTCCTTTCTTCCTATCTAGACGATGTAGCTCCCGCATATACCAATGTACCCGTACAACCTGTTAATGATAATCTGCTTCCGCCTGCTAATAATCTACAACAGCAGATTCCTGCTGATCAATCCACGACCCCTCCACGTCACCAACTTCCCGCACCTGTTGTCACTTCCCCTCCTGTTCCCCCTGTTATTAATCCGCTTAATCCCTTTGGGCCCGCTGCTACTCAGGGCTCAACCCCGTTACAGATACCGACCCTACAGTCAGGTTATACTCATGCTTCCGCCTCAGGAGGTGCTACAGGAGGTTATCGCACCCCGCCACATTTACAACGAATGACAATGAGAGAATTAGCAATGCAGCGTACACCTAAAGCAACCCCAGCCGAAAAACTAAAACAGTTACTTACAGATTGTAGATATGATACAGTGCCTGGCAAAGTAGGACCCATGATGTTAGCCTCATTACGTTTAAGACGCGTTACAGATTATTTGGTGTTATTACCAGAAATGCCAGAACATCTAGACAAAATATATCATTTTATCAGAACAGGAGAGAGACCAGAGTGTATTCGTGAAGCCATGGCACATCAGAAAGTTGAGACACAAGGTTTAATAATGCGATTTTTGATTAATTGTTTGATAAGGGAACAAGACCAGCCAAATTTTCCGCAGGAAGAGATGGAGGGATTGTCAAAATGGAGTCAGAATATTGCAGAGTGTAAACATGATAAAGAGAAATGTATAGAGGCTATGACTAGAAAAATCCATAAAGTAATAGTAGCCATACATGCCCGACGAGAGTCTGGAAGGCATCTCGAGTCAGACGATAAGGAAACCTCAGATGAGGAAGAACCAGAGGATACCGCAGAAACTAGAGACCTGTTAGCGTACGTAGGTAGAGAGAAACTCCCTAGACAGTATCCTCTTGATAGGCCCTTCGACAGACCCATTCGTTTAGAAAACAAGAAACGTTACCTTTGCCCGATACCAGAGCGATGTTCCCTCGAACATATTTTCCAAATTACAGATAAAATCCTGAAAGAAAGAGTAGGTTATCAGGAACTCAATACTTTACGTGATCAGGAACTAGCCGGGTCCGCAGTCCAATGGGCCGGGGATGACAGTATATATAAAGACGATTCAGTAGTGCAAACATTTTTAAGTCTTACTCCAGAAGAACAGCGACTAGCTGGTATATACATGACCCAACATCTCATTGTACAGTATGAAAACCAAGCATCTGATCCAGGTCCGTTATATAATTTGTTGCAAGACTTACTCCTGAGAAGATGGAGAGGTCTAGGTACCGATTTGATTGACCATTTTAGAACAACGTCACAAGTACAGAACTTTCCTTACTCCACATCTTGTTACCGTTCCACCCCCAGTAAGACAACCATATCACCTAGACAAACAGAACGCTTTACGGGAAGTACATCCAGTCAGGAAACCAGATAATACGTTCGAACGCGTGTTTGTATACACGCCCATAACTAAAATGGAATTATTGGAAATGAAGAAAATAGTGCCAAGTCATGATAAAGACCCTGCAGGTTTTCACCGTGAAATAAAAGACATGTTACTCATGGGAGATTACACCTATCCCGACATTATGAAAATATTGAAAGTATTATTGCCTGCCGGTATCTACGAGAAACTCAAAGAAAAGGAATGGGAGGTGGGAGATAAAAAGATCAATTGGGCTGAATTAGAAAACGAAGAAACTGATCGAACCCCAGGTTTAGGTCTTGGGGACAAAACTAAAGCATTACCAGGATTATTAGTACAGGTTTTGCCAAGATTGTTGGCAACTAAAAAGGAGGACTGGGATGCAATCTCAGCCTGCAAACAGAAACACGACGAAGACACTAGTGATTTTTACTCCAGATTCGAGAAATGTTTTATTATTAATAGTGGCCTGAAAACTAGTAGCGAGTCATACCCACATCTTTTTTTAACAAAGTTAGTCGAGAATTCATTGCCTCAGGTTAAGAACCGTGTATTGAAGGTCGAGAGCACATGGCAAGCAAATACGCCTTCCCAAATGTTACAGATGTTACAGTATCAACAGAACAGAATCAGGGAGGAACATGATCACGAACAGAGACGCATGAAAGACACGAAAATGAAAGTGCTAGTTGCGCAGTCAGTTCCAGCTGATGGTCATAAAAGGGGTACGACACAGTCCAATAATTCAGCAGCTCCTGTTAAAGGGACATGCAACTATTGTAAACAGCCAGGTCACTATGTAAACGATTGTGCAGTTTTGAAACACAACATAGCCACAGGTAAAACTAAAGAGAGACCGCGTCCTCCCAGACAGGACCAGGTCCAACAACACGTTCCGCAGAATATCCAGCCTATGCAGATCCCACAACAGACCGTAGCGGTACCACAGCCTCAGCCCATTGCCGCAACACAACATGTCACACAGTAGATGTACCAGTATGCACAATCCGACTACCCCGATTATCAGCAGTACACATGAAACAGCCTAGAGAGGGAGGTTGGCTTGCCTCTTATTGAGGTTCCTGTAGATCAAGAGGGTCCTTATGTACATAGTCAGGTATTAGGAAAGGATAGAAAGTTTTTGATTGACACAGGGGCAAGCAGAACTACCATCAGTCATGACGAGGTTCCAGGGGCACCCCTCTCAGGCTCACAGAATGTTTCCCTTGGATTTTCAGGAAAACCTATAGTTAACGAAGTATCGAAACCAGTTCCCCTTGCAGTTGGTCCATTATCTCGTACTACAGATTAATTGCTCACGAAATCATGTCCAGAAAACTTGTTAGGTATAAAGACACTGAAAGCTCTAGGAGCTGTAATTTGTTGTTCTCCGGAAGGAGTAAGGTTGTTCCTTCGTGATTTTAAGGGACATTATGTATTGAGAGATTTTGATCCTAGGTTACAGAATGTACCTGCACATTTATGGGCAAAAGGCCCCACTGATGTAGGTTGTATGCACATTACTCCATACTGTGTCACACTCAAACCAGGAGTTGTACTACCACGTATCCGACAATACAAGTTACCACCTGATGCTGTAGTGGCTTTACTGAAAATCATTGACGAGCTCATTGCACAAGGAGTGGTTGTAGAAACCGACTCCAATGTTTGTAATTCCCCTATCATTCCGATTCTTAAACGCACTGATCCAAATGCACCTCCAGTCTATCGATTAGTAATCGATTTGCGAGAGTTAAATAAATGCATTGTACCACAGTATCCAGTGGTCCCAGACATTTCGTCACTATTGACAGCTATTGATTCTGAAGCGACGTTCTTTACTGTAATCGATCTCAAGAACGCCTTCTTTAGTGTCCCCATTGATCCGGAAAGCCAATACCTTTTCGGATTCTGTTTAAATGGCCGTAGCTTCAAATTTGCACGCGCACCTCAAGGATTCACAGAAAGCCCCAGCATCTACAGCCAAGCATTGAAACGACAACTTGACAGTATTCACATGCCTGCCAACACTGCCCTACTCCAATACGTCGATGATCTATTGATCACCGCCCGTAGTGAACCAGAATGTGAACAAGCATCACTGACAGTTTTGCATTTCCTGGCGGACAAGGGACACAAGGTGTCTCCTTCGAAGCTACAATTCTGTGCCCAGCAAGTGGTGTACCTTGGGCACTTGCTGTCCAAGTGGGGTAGGCAGCTGACACCTGATCGAATTCAGTTGATTGCACAATTACCGCAACCCAAGACACAGAAAGAAGTTAGAGCCTTCATTGGACTCACTTCCTACTGCAGAAAATGGATTCCACAATACGCATTTCTAGCGAAACCACTTATACAGTTGACAACACAGGAGGCAGCGTCTTCGACTGTTCTCCCATGGACTCAGGAACATACACAAGCTTTTGACGAATTAAAGAAAGCCTTATGTCAAGCACCTGTTTTAGCAACACCATGTTACAGCAAACCTTTTACACTTTTTGTCACAGAACGTGATGGCACAGCGTTGTCAGTTCTCACTCAGCTTCAAGCAGACAAACACAGACCGAGTACATTAGATCCAGTAGCCCAGGCCTTGCCTGCGTGCTTAAAGTCAGTTGCAGCAACAGCTCTAGCAATCAGGCAAAGTGACTCCATTGTATTAGGACATCAATTGACAGTACAGGTTCCACACTCAGTGGAAGTTCTCCTAAACAGAACACAGACCCAACACTTGACTATAGCACGACTGACAGGTTATGAATTAACATTATTCCAACCACATATGGAAATTAGACGCTGCAATACACTAAATCCTGCCACACTTTTACCATCAAGCACAACAGATCCTACTCCACATGATTGCGTGAATGTCGTTGACACAATTACGAAACCCAGACAAGACTTGACGGATGTTGCATTATCCAATCCTGACCTGACACTTTATGTGGATGGTTCATGTATGAGAACAAGTACAGGAGAATTAGTTGCCGCGTATGCAGTGACCACTGGAACTGAAGTCATAGAAACACATCGCATTGACACCCTGTCAGCTCAAGCGGCAGAACTCATTGCTCTGACCCAAGCCTGTATACGAGCCAAGAACCTGAAAGTAAACATATACACAGATTCACGTTATGCATTCGGAGTTGTACACGACTTCGGTGTCCTCTGGCAAGAAAGAGGTTTTTTGACCTCTCACGGAGCCAAGATCCAGCATGGTCCCCTCATTCAAGCTCTGTTGGAAGCAATACATTTGCCTACAGCCATAGCTATCATGAAGTGCAAGGCACATACAAAAGCCACAGACACTATTTCTCAGGGTAACGACTTTGCAGATCGAACTGCAAAACATACAGCATTGACTCATACTCAAACGACGGACATGACAAAGACTGACGTAACCTCACTGACACATTGCATGACAGTTAGGGACCCCACACAAGATGTCATCGACATACAGACACATGCTACTCCAGATGAAATAAAGAAATGGGCTGAACAAGGAGTGGTCCAGACAGACCAGGGATGGATGACGAGGGGTAAGACCACATGGTTTCTCCCCGACTCTATGGTTCAAGTTATCATCAACACAGCACATAGTCCAGCACATTTAGGAGAAAAAGCCATGTTAGACAGTTTACAGAACCTCTGGTTCAACAAGCATTTACGAGCAGCAGCAGAACAGAAAGTGCGTACCTGCATGATCTGTTGCCAGTTCAATCCAGGAAAAGGGATTCCCGTAGAGCAAGGTGGATTTCATCCTCCCGACCATCCTTTTGAAGTCCTCCAGATGGATTATATCCAGATGGAAAGATGCAGAGGATTCAAATATGTCCTCGTAGTTGTATGTGCCCTATCCCGATGGACAGAAGCATATCCCGTCCCAGATTACACTGCCCCGACCACTGCCAAGCAGTTGGTTCGTGAATTTTTCCCTCGATACGGTTTGCCCCGTGTCGTGTATTCAGATAACGGTCAGCCATTCTCATCTGAGCTTATGAAGCAGGTTTCGCTTCTCTTGGGGTACCAGTGGAAGTTTCACTGTGTCCGACATCCCGAGGCAGCAGGTCTCGTGGAGCGACACAATCAGACTCTGAAAACTCGCCTTGCCAAAGTGTGTAAAGAGAAAGGAGTAGATTGGATTGTAGCTTTGCCAGTTGCCCTTTTTTATATGCGAATGGTAGCCCATTCTAGGACAGGGCTATCCCCGTATGAGGTGGTCTTCGGTAGACCTCCTAATATGTGGGGGACGCCTCTGCCGCGCAAAATAACCGATGTTGACAGTAATATGCTGACAGATTACCTTGCTTCCTTGATGTCTGCACTACAATCATGTCGTTCACAGGTTGCGGCAGCCTTCCCAGACAACACCGAGGTGAAGCCACACGAACTGGTCCCGGGGGACGTCGTTGTAGTCCGAAATTTCGACAGGTCAAGCCCTCTGGAGCCCCGCTGAAAGGAACCGAAGATTGTTTTGTTAACAACCAGGACTGCAGTAAAATTAGAGGGGAGGAAGGGCTGGGTACACTCCAGTCATGTGAAACGTTTTTATGGACTTCCGCCAAAAACTGATTCCCAGAACTCTCACATTCCCGAGACTGATACCAAACTCCCCCTTTTAGAGAAAACTCCCCAAGAGGAGTTTCAAATGAAATTGAGGTCTAGTAAGTCAGACAGTTTAATTGTTTAAGTCCCCTCCTGGGTGAAGCGGTTAGGCAGTTTCTGACATGTACAAGTTAGACCCAAATAGAGAGAGAGATAGACAGGAGATCAAGAAACAGAAATATTGTAAAAATCTCCGGAGCAGATGCGTCTGCACACTACTTATTATGCTTTTTCTGAGTCTTACGATTATTATTATGAGTTGGGTGTTCTACATGTATTTTCCTCTTGCACATTCTTTTTCTAATGACACTGCCGAGCACACGTTTAGTGTTCTACCTCCACACGAATTGTCTTATCGACTTGCGCTGCGCAACAATACATTCATCCGTATGTTACACCATTCTCACCAGATCAACAATGCTACTAATTGTTGGATATGTGGCCGACTCCCTCCCTATCAGAACTACAAGGGAGCTCTGCCCCTCTTTCCTTACCCGTTTACACATAATGGTTCCTGTGGTGCATGGTTCAGTTTAATATCTTCTATAGACACCGAATCCAGAGTTTCCCAAGGCAATTGGATATGGGGAAATCTGAACACAGTCATGAACAAAGCATGTTTCCCAAACGAGGAGGGTCTTCCACAAATGACAGGGACGGATTTAGAAAATGAAGTATATGGATTAGGCAATTTTACACTTAATCTCATGATTCTAAATGTTCAGTCAGAAACCAGTCCAGACTTGCCATCCATATCAGTTCTACCAGCGAAAGGTGTATTATGTGTCAGAAAGAATGGTTCAGTACATCTAGGTCACAGTGACTGTACTACTGTGGTCGAATTCAGTGATAAAGGCAAGTCTACATTCAAAGCTTCCCGACATTCCTATTTTATATGTGGTCAGACAGCTTATGTCCGTTTACCTCCAGACTGGGATGGTACCTGTTTCATTGCATTCCTATTGCCACCAGTTTTCCTAGCCCCATCTGACTATCACAGGAATTCCCGCCTCGATCTCGTTAGACACAAGAGAGGTCTCCCAATAGTTGATCAGACTGAAACTACATGGGAACAATATACAGATTTCAATAAAGGATTCTTTCCTTATCTAGGCACTGTCTCCAATAGTAAACTGATACGCAAATTAACCAGAATACTCGAAGCGGTAGTGAATGAGACTACTTCTGCTTTGGGCAACTTAACAGAGGAGCAGTCTGCTATGAGACTTGTTGTTCTTCAGAACCGCCTTGTCCTTGACGTCATCCTGGCCGATAGGGGCGGAGCTTGTAGAGTCATTGGATCCAGTTGTTGCGTGTTTATTCCTAATAACGCGCCATCAGTCTATAAGGCCATTACCCGACTTCACGAAATTGCCCATCTGATACACCAGAATCCAGGCTCCTGGACTTGGTCCGGTTGGCTCTGGAGTGTAATCACAGCCTGGGGATGGAAGCTACTGTCATTCCTAGGAATCATATTGGCCATAGTATTCAGTTGTTGTCTATGTCTACAATGTGGGCCAGCGATTTGCGGCTTGTGCGCCACAGCTTGTGTTCCCCATCCAAGTTCACGTTCTCATTCTCGAATAAAGAAAGAAGAACAGATGATGCTATATGAACAGATTGATGGTCTCATGAAAATCGACATATCCTGAAGGGTCCGTAGCGGACAAGGAGGGAATGAGGTAATTGAAATTTTTATGGTCAAATGTGTCCCCTAACGTGTACCCCAACGGCTCCATGTACAAGTTTTTAAGTACATGTAATTTCCCTCCACAACCGAATCTGAAGACGCAAATACATTTGCGTCCAACGTTAACATGTCCTCTATCAGATCCACCATGAATGGATCGATAATTCAGTTCCTAAGTATGCTGTGCCACCGTCTTTACATGGTGCACTTTCACGTTTTTTCCTGGCTCTGCCGAGCTAGGCCCTGATTCCTGCCTTCGAGCCACTTCTGCCTCTGCCTCTGAAATCTGCAGCATGGAGATGCATCCCTCACCTCTGCCTTACTTCCTGCCAAGCGAAGCGGTGCCTGGCTCGGCCTGGCCTGCCTGCCAATACAGTATTTTGCCTTCAAGTTATCAGCGTAGCCAGCTCAGCCTCCTCGAAAACACATTCCTGTCTAGTGATTGAGGTAAACATATCCCCGGCTGCAGAGCAAAGAGCAAGTCTTCCTGTCTCCGTGCAAGTAATTCACAGTTCCCGTTGCCATAGTAGGCCCATGGCCCCGCACGTAGACACACAGACACCTATGCACGCACTAGCATTCAGTGTAGTATAGCCTCTGCCCGAGAGACCTTTTACTCCAGATTAAACATCCTCCAAATACTAGATATCAGATATGTTATAGGAACAGGTCGATCTGACATGCCAGACTTCTGTCTCCTTTACTAGTGTTAAAGTTCTCCCCAGTTACACGTCTATATCACGTCATGTTAGTTGCGCGCGCATCCGCACTTCCTGCTGACTTTGCAGAATTCTCTATGCACCCACCCACTTATGACACTTTTCTGTGACGTATCTAGTACACGCCTCTGTGCACACCCTTGTTCACGCCTTTTCTGCTACGCACATGTGTTCTTATCATATACATTTCACTTGTCACGCCTACTGTATTCACTGCCATTGTGTCATTTTACTATATATGTCATGTACTGTTAATAAATCGTTGACATCTTTCTGCCATCATTGCATATCCGACCCCTTGTATTGATGGAATTGATTTCCATGACTCGAGTCATCATCATCATTTTTGATTAAAGCCCTTATGACTCAGACACCACGGACTCTGCCTCTCATTTGATTGAGCTATTCTTTACTTGTCTGAAATTATATGGCAAACTCGTATACGGTAAAATATTTACCACAGACGAAATAGCTCTTATCCCCAAATCGGGGAAAGACCCAACCTCCTGTGCTTCATATCGCCAAATTTCTCTGCTAAATGTTCATTTTAAACTCTATACCAAAATATTAGCCCGACGCTCAGCACCCCATCTTCCTGGTCTGGTTGAATCAGACCAGGTGGATTTCATACATGAACGACAAGGGGCGGACTATCTTAGGCGAGTTGCCCACTTGGTGGAAAAGGCCCAACACCGTCAGATCCCATCTATCCTCATTTCCCTCGATGCCGAGAAGGCTTTCGACCGGGTCAACTGGTTATTTTCTCAAAGCTTTGTTGCAGAAGATAGGCCTGGGCCTGATCATGATTGCCCATATCATGGGCCCCTTCGTGGTGCCATCAGCACAGATCAGACTTAACGGTCTCCTGACCCCACTTTTCTCCATTCATTGCGGCACGCACCAGGGGTGTCCTTTATTGCCTCTGCTCTTTGCCCTGGACATAGGCCCCTGGCGATCGCCATCCGTCAATCAGCAGAAATTAAAGGCCTACCATTTGGGAGCGACCAGCATAAAATGGGAGGGACCGATCAGTTTTAAAACCTGCAAAAAGGTGCTTAAGCCCTCTTAGACTCCTCAAGTTAAAAAGAATTCCATGCTGAGCAGTCTGCATGGTGGCCTCGTAAATGCTAGGTCAATGAGTAAACACACACTTCACATCCATGATTTAATAACCATTGAAAACCTTGATTGTCTTTTTGTGACCGAAACAGGGTTAAAGGGCTGGTGCAACCCAGATATTGCGAATGCTCTCCCCCCCCCGGATAGCTCATTCAGAGATTGGACAGATTAGAGCAACGTGGGGGTGGCCTGGCAATCATCCACTGTAGCACCATCAGGTGTTCTATATTTCAACTACCTGACTTAATAGGAGCAAAGGGTGTCAGTTTCTGTCTTCAGTTACATGACTCCTTTTCTTTTGCGGTAGTACTTCTTTACCGTCCACCTGGACTGTATAAAGACTTTCTAGATTACATTGGAGAAGTAGTCAGCGCATTAGCTCTTAGATATTTCAACCTTATGGTGTTAGGAGACGTCAGCCTTCCCTTGGACTCACAAAATGACCCAGGGGCAACATGCTTTAAGGAGACAATGGATATACTTGGTCTAGAAAAATGCTCGTTAGATGCTACACGTAATGCAGGCCATACTCTATTTGCTGTAACTTGGAAACCCTTAAGGTTAAGCCCCCAGTTGAGCAAACGTGGACTGATCACAAATTTATCCCTTTTGAGATTTTGTCAAAAAATGAGCCCCTCTCTAGGGAAAATAATACTAAAGCCCCTAAACAGGTCAAACCCAGATGGAGGGAATTAACAGCTCACCCAGATTTGCTCTCAGAAGCGCTGATGTGTAGACCTAACCTGCTAGGAGACCCTATCGCAGAAACCCAGCTTTTTGGCCAGTGGATGCATTACCTTAAAGATCAGTTGGCATCTCTGGCTAAACATCATAGCAGACCAAAAGCCTTCTGCCCCATGGTATTCGCAAACTCCAAAGGAATTGCAAAGCCAGGTCAGGTTATTAGAACGCAAATGGGGCTAAAACTATGAGGATACAGAGCGAAATAATTTTTAAGTAGCCCTCAAAAATATCATGCCCTGATCAAAATTATCAAAAAAGCCTACTATACCGAGGCAATTAATACTACCAAGGCAAACCAGAAAGTGATTTTTAAAATAGTCAATCAATTTAGGAACCCTAAAAGTTTACAACAGGAGATTCCCGCCTCTCAGAGTCTCTGTAATGATATTGCAGATTTCTTTGAAGAGAAAGTTTGCATACTTCAAAAAGACTTCCCCCTACTATCCTTTCCTTCACCAATAATGATTTGTCTGCAGATCTGGACATCGCATCACACGAAGGGCCTCGCATCACCGGAGAAGCTTGTTGCTGGGCCTGTTGTGGCTCAGAAGAATCATCGAGTCGTTGCATGGTGGTCCGGCATGCATGCATCATTGTCGCATCAAGAAGCAAGACGCCATTTTGTTTCAATGCACTGGCTCTTCACTGCATCACTGCGCTGCAGGTCGCATCGTTACGGACGCGCAATAAGAAACCGACGCATCACTTCCCCACGCGGAGAAGAACCGACGCAGTCCCTACGCAGCAGTAGGAAACCGACGCATCACTGTTTTTGCGTGTAAGGTAACAAGACAAAATATCAAATTCAAAATATAGAATTACCAAAATATCGAAGTCAAAATATAGAATGGACAAAATATCGAATGGACAGAATATAGTGGTGAAAAATATCGAATTGAAGGGAAGTAATTTGCTATCGAATAGTAGTTTTTTAAAAATTATTATTATTATTTTTTTAAAATTTGTTTATTGAAATTTCAAAAAGGGACAAACAATAAAGCATGATACGACACAGTCATATGTGTGAGTACATTCGGCAGCAACATAAAATGTCAGCATGGCAAAATCATCAGCAATAATGCATACTTCAACATAGCAGAATCAGGTAACAAAATAGGGCAAATCAACCCACAGGTCCCAGTCTCCCAGACCTTAGTCGCTCAGGGTATACAGTACAATCGTAGGATAAAACACAGTATTACACACATTCCGCCCCAACAGCCTTGTCAGTACTTCCGCACAGGGTTCCCTCAATAGCCGGGTCCTCCCTGGAACCCTTTTCACCACAATTTTCACCATCCCCATTTTGTGCGCCTGACAAAAGTGTGCTGTTAAGGATTAGGGACCAATAATTCTTAGGTCTATTCTTAGGGGGCATTAAGTCATTGTATAGTTCAGACTGTGTGCAGCAGTATATCAATTCCCTCTTCCATAATTTGAGAGCAGGGGGAGGGCCCCTCATCCTGGCCCTTGCAATGCACCACTTGGCGATCAAAAAAGCCATATCGATAAGTCGCCTATGAGTAGGTCTCAAGGGCTTCGAGTAGCCCAAAATGGCTAACAGTGGATCTGGGACTAGGGATAAAAGCAACACTCTGTTCATTTCTCCATAAACTGCCCGCCAGTAGGAGAAGACCGTAGGGCAAGACCAGGCTATATGCAGAAAATCCGCCAGTGGGGCCCCACATCGCTGGCACTCAGAGGACTCGCACAGCCGATACCTGTTGAGTCTCTCTGGGGTGTAGTAAGTCCTATTCAAGAACTTAAAATGTATGAGTCAGTGGCGTCCATTGAGTGAGATCTTCCTAGTGCTAGTGCAACAGTATTGCCACATTTCTTCACCTAGTTCGATTCGCAAGTCATGCTGCCAAGCCAATCTCGGTTTTGTGTACTCTGTATATTTTTCGGAAACAGCTATCCTATAGAGATTAGTCATCAACTTCCCCGGGGTCTTGGCATTCACCACATATTCAAATGCTGCAACCGTCACTGGCTCCTCCATGTCGTCCCCCAGAGTACCCTCAAAGCGTTTCGTACCCTATGAAACTGAAAGCGTGCTAACAGTGGTGGGTTCTCCTCTTCATGAATAATGCCATCCCACTGGCGCACCCTGCCCACTTCAAATAAGTCTCCCATAGTGTGTATTCGTAGCTGATGTAGAGCCAGTATCACTCCCTTCTCCCTACATGGACCTAACCAATGGCACCATTCAATCGCTGCCTTCGGGGAGTATAACAATGAACATGCCTGAATTTCCATCATGTAACGCCAAGCGTGTGTGACCGAAGTCAGAGAGTCGAGTATGCCCGTGCGGCGATTTCTAGACTGCGTCAACAGAGCTGGCAGAGGGGTCGGATCCGCAACGATCTGCTCAATACAAACATAAGGAGCATCCTGTGGGCCATGTATCCAGGAATAGGCATGAGCACTCTGCGCAGCCCGGTAATAAAGCGCCATGTCCGGTGCGTTCAGACATCCCGCCGCGTATGGGCGTGTTAAGATGTTCCAGGCAATCCTAGGTTGCTTTCCCACCCATGCAAGATGAACCAATAAGGCTTGAAGCCTGCGAAAAAAGTGGGAAGAGAAGACCATAGGGACATTACTAAATAAAAAGAGAAATCGAGGAAGTATCACCATTTTCATTAGAGAAATACGCCCCAGCAGCGATAACGAAAGAGAGATCTATTTCCCTATGTCGTCTTCCAATTTAGATATAGCACAGCAATAGTTTTCCCTAAGAACGATTTCAGAGTCCGTATAATAAGCGTATTCCGAGGTATCTAACCGCCTCCGAAGTCCACTGAAGCGTTTACTCCGGCTCAAATCTCTCAGTGGCGGGCATCAAAGGGAACATGATAGATTTAGTCCAGTTAACCTGTATGCCCGAGAGGGATCCGAAGAGAACCACCTCACGCAGAACCGAAGGGAGGTGCGTAGTAGGGTCCCTGACGTATAGCAGCGTATCGTCCGCATAGGTAGATACAATTAAGTTGTATGTAGGGAATCGAATGCCTTTGTGACTGTGATACTCTCGTAGAGCACACGCAAGCGGCTCGGCTGCTAAAGCATAGAGAACCGGGGACATGGGGCATCCCTGTCTCGTTCCTCTGTCTATCGCAATGGGTTCCGAAACCAGTGGCCCCATGCTGATGCGTGCCGTCGGCGAAGAATACAATACTGCTAAAAGTTGAAAAAACAGTTGCCCCACTCCCATCCTGCTCAGAACTTGATGTCGGAATGCCCATTCAACCGAGTTGAATGCCTTCTCCATGTCTAAGAAAAACGCCACAGCCAACACCTCCGGGCGTGTGTGCTGGAACGCAGCAAAGACAGTTCTAATGTTGTACGTAAGGTTGCGCGTTGGGACAAAGCCTGATTGTTCTGGGGCCACCAAAGGTTGAAGACGATTGGAAAGGAGCTTAGCGAAAATTTTTGTGTCAACATTCATGAGAGAGAGCGGGCGGTACGATGCACAATCACTAGGATTCTTGCCCGGTTTTAAAATTGCAAAGATAATAGCCTCTCTCATGGAAGGCGGCATTGTACCCGAGTTGGCCATGTCATCAAATAAAGTAAGCAAGTGTGGTATCAGAGGATCAGAGAAAGCCTTATAAAAGGCCACTGTAAGCCCATCACTGCCCGGCGCACTCCCACTTTTCATGGATGTCAAAGCCAACACAACCTCATCCCTATCAAATGGCAGAGCAAGGAATTTGCGATGCAGGTTTGAGAGCCATGGAAGCTCAATATGAGATAAATAATCAATGATACGCTCCTCTGGAGCAGGGCCTCTCGACGCATACAATTTTGCATAATAAGCACGAAAGCGTTCCGTGACTAGCTCATTCGTAAGCGGAACATCCGTGGCCTCTGATCTCAGCACCGGAATAGAGGTACTATCCCTACCGCGTTTGGCTAAACGAGCCAGAAACGAACCTGGACGTTCGCCTTCAAAATAGCTCCGAGCCGTGGCGTACTTCCCCAGATGCTCGATCTCCGAGTCCTCCTCCTCATTATACTCTTGAAGGACCCTCGCTATATCGTGATCTAGAGACTCATCACCAGTCTGAGTCCTTAGTGTCTCCAAGTCCTTACGTTTATTTTCCAATATTTCAAGCCTGCCCCTAATCGATTTCAGGACGCCTGCATGCTTGGAGGTAGTGACCCCCCTAGCGTATAGTTTAAACGCCTCCCAAACCGATTGAAATGAATCGACCGACCCTACATTAGTTTCAAAGAAGACCTCCATAGCAGTAAACAGTTCCTCCTTAAAGAGGGAATACAGCAGGGAGTACAGAGGGAAGCGCCAAGCAAACGGCGGAATCCGACGCGCAGGCATGTCACAAGACATCAAGACCAGCGAGTGGTCGGAATAGGTGCATGGCAGAACTTCACAGGATCGTACACTAGGGAGAAAGAAAGTCGACACAAACCAATAGTCTATCCTCGTATGGATATTATGGGGACCCGAGTAATGAGTATACCCGCCCTGCGCCGGGTGACTGTGGCGCCAGACATCTGCTAAGTCCATATTGGTGAGTTGCGTTTAGAGTATTCGCACAGAGGCCGAAGGGGGACGTGTCGGGCCATCTGATCTGTCCAATCCCGGATGCCGCGTCAAAATAAAGTCCCCTCCCCAGCAGATCAGTTTGTCAGCACACGTGTTAATCTTTGCTACCAGGTCCGTATAAAAGTCCGGGAAGTCGAAGTTAGGGCTATATGTGTTCACTATGCACATGTCTGCGCCTTTGCCATAGCAGCTAGTGATTGTATAACGACCTGCGCTGTCTGTTACTAGCGGCTTCCACCTTAAGGAGGACTTCGGGTTGAACCAAGTTGAGGACCCCTCTAGCATGAGTGGTAAATCCAGCAGCGTGAACGTTGCCCCCAAGCCCCCTGTATCTAAGAATGGGACTGTCTAATGGGAGGTGTGTTTCTTGCATGAGAGCGATGTCTATCTTATGTCTGGCTAAATATTGGAGGACTTTCCGCACTTTACGATGGTCGTTAAGCCCCCGTACATTCCAGGTCAGGAACCGTAACGTGTCAGGAGATTCGCCCCCTACTATCATTGCATCTGCCATAGTGAGTGTGGTAGGGTCACCCCTAACATGTCAAGTTTGTATTCAATGAGCACAGCTGGCATAGTCCTGCCTGTGTGCACATCACGCTTGCTTGTCATAAACAATATAACCTGTCTAAAACATGCATAAGAACCCTTCCCATGGTTTCCCCCTAGCAACCCCCCACCCACGCCTGCCGTACCCCAATTAGGCCGCGTTCATCCTTCCGCCCCACCAGACATCTCCCAGCCCCCCCATCCATACCCCAATACAAGAACAATCAAAAAACAGTATCCCATACCATTTAACCTATCCCCCCCTCCCCCCCCTGAGTGCTCATAGAAAATCAGTGGTAATCACACGGGGCAGATGTAGCCGGCAAAAACAATTCGTAAGCCACTCGAAAAAGGAAAACCGAACCAAGGTCAATGCCCCCCTGCGCCCCCCTTCGCCCCCCTTCCCAGAAATCGGAGAAAGAAGGGGTGTCAATACTACACCATTAGAAGTTGCGCAAAAGAAAAACACAATCCTTATAATGAAATGTCTCAAACAGCCAGAACAACCGGAAGCAGAGGGCTCCTAGGGCTAGTAGTGAATGGCGTAAATACTGGATAAGGCTTCTAAAGTAGAGTCAAATATATAGAAACAAGGAACAATCCTTACAAGGCACAAGCACAGAATAGTATCCTCCTCTTTCTGAGTATAACAAGCAGTTAGTTCACGAGAATGAAACAGAGGGTACCTGCAGAGTAGATATCATCCCATCCAGCTGTGGGCGTCAGACCAAAGGCAGGGCCCTCAAACTAGATATATATCTGCAAAGAAGAATAAGGAACATTCGCCCCAGGCCCCCCGCATACAAAGGCCGCCAACCTGCGCGCCTGCAAGGCATAAAGTTGTACACATTGCTACACTCAGTCCTGTTCCTCCAAGGACCCTTCCGTCGTGGTGAGCGTTTCTCCTTCTGCCAGTCTTTTAGGGCCTTTTGCAACGCTCTGGGGTCTGTGAAGATCATGGACCTCACTTGTCTGTTGATACGCAGCTTTGCAGGGTATAACATTGCGTAATCAGCACCCAGATCACGCAATTGACGTTTCATAGGGGCAAACTGCTTTCTGGCCTCCTGCACCCTGGCCATAAAGTCAGGAAATATGGACAGCACCGAGCCCTCAAACTGTAACGGCTGCTTTTCTCTAGCAAGTTTCAGAGCCACATCGCAATCTCTGTAATTTAACAGCTTGGCAATGATGGGGCGGGGGGAGCTCCCTGCTTGGGTCGTTGGCCCAGCGAACGGTGCGCCATCTCCACTACACACATAGATGAAAACGCAGTGTCCCCAAACAATTTCTTCAATAGCCTCTCGACGAATATCTCCATGTTGCCAATCTGGGTAGTTTCGGGAAGATCCGTGATACGTAGGTTGCTTCGGCGAGAGCGGGCCTCCAAATCCTCAGTTTTATCCAGGAGGGATTGCACAGCACTGCCCATTTGTTTATTCTCCGAATCACGAGAGGTCTGAGCTTCCTCCACCTCCGTGAGCCGACGCTCTGACATATCTATTCGCTCCGCGTGTTTATCAAACCATTCGGCCATACGATCCATGCGATATGTAAGTGCGTCTATTTTCATGTCCAGGGCAGTCATCCCTCCTTGTAGTTTTTTTCCATGGCAAGAAGTATCCCACGTAAGTCCTGCTGCTGTGCCTCGTCTGCGGCTCCTCGGTCCGCCGCTCCACCTCCACTCGTGTCCTCCATCAATTTGGGACCTCTGGGGCCAAAGGAGAGCTTGGGTTGCGTCCTCTCAGAGCGACCCATAGCAACAGACAGTGCATCCCCTCACCACCGGGCCAAGCCTACAAGCGCTGAGCGTCTCCAAATTTGCCACAGTTCCGAAGTCCCACTGCATACTCGTCATCGATAGGGAACAGCGCCAGTCACCGCACCGGTGCCCCAGGGGAACAATACCTCAAGTGTGAGGGGGAAGGTTAAGGAAGCTTCTGAGGAAAGTATGAGGCCAGAGGAGGCCAGTAGATCCGCAACTTTGAGGCCCCCAGCAGGGGCTCGGAGCCGTAGTACAGTGAATGTGTAGACTGTATGCCAAACAACCAGTGTAGGGGCCCTCAGCAGCAAACAGGCAAAGGAAAGGGTTTGTTGCCTCCTATATTGCTTCAGAATGTGTGCTGTCTGCCCTGATATTGAAGCGGTGGCAGCTGCGTTTGAATCAAGCAGCCGCCGCCCGCTCCTCGCCGAGGTCCCCCAATTACGTCGGGCAATGTCAGTGGGGGGAAGAGATGGCAGTCAACACTCCCCTCGTAGCACAGATCCGTCGCACAGGCAGACTGCAGCCGGTGGGGGGGGAGGGGCCGCCGCACTAATGTGCACTATTACCACAGCAGGAGGCAATCACACTCGGTACGAATTAGCTTAGGGCATCAAGTGTGATCATGAGAAAGTTGCCTAAATAGAGTTAGAGGATCCTTTCAAATAGAAAAGGGGTAGGTACAATACTATTACAAGATTGCCGCTTCATTAGTACTATTTACAGATTGTTGTGAAGCAAGACCTTCTTCCATGTCCGTGAAGTTATTTCCTGTTGCTGTGCCTCTAAGTCCTATATTTATGTCCATGAGGTGGTTGACTTAAGTCCTATGTCAAATACTGATCCCAAAATAAAGGCGCCATTTTAAGGATGGAATGACCCCTGAATGCAAAAAGGGAAGAAACCCAAAAACTGAGGGCTATCCTGAAAGGAAAAGAAGAGACTGAAATACCTGGAATCGAGGGCACTCCCAGTCCAGCAAGACCCACATCAGAGTGCAAAAAAACCAACAGGCAGCCTCTGAGCACCGGGGTCAGGCCAGGGGCATTCAGTGCCAGCTACCAGTCAGCATCGCCGACAGGAGATACAGCAGAGGGAAAGCCTCATGGAAATGGGGCGAGCAGCATTTGAGCCCCATAGCCATAGGTAATGGAAACGATAATCAGGCACCTCCTTAGGCCAGCAAGCAGAGGCCTGTGGAGTCTCAGGGTCCACTTGAGTAGAGGGACAGGTCTCATAGTGGCCAATGAGTGAAAGCCAGATGGGAGCTTGCTCAGGCAAGTGCCCGTCAGAAGAAGGTATGTAGGAAAGTAACCCCTGTATGGGCAAGAGCAAACCCTCTCCCTCAAGTCAGCCCCAGAGAAGAGTTCATAGCTCTCAATGGAAGAACCCCGATGAGTGCCAGTCCCTCGGTAACAGGACAAAAGTAGATTCCGTCAGAGTGACCAAAAAGGCACGGGCAAGATCGTCATCCCGGGACGGCGTACAAGACCGGGACTCTCGTTAGGTGGCAGTGACTTTGGGCGTAGTGGCTACGAGGTAGGGTTATTCAGCTGCAGCACTCATCAAGTGCCTTTAAAATGGCTGATGCCAGCTGGCTACAGCTTTAAGGTGCCAGGTCAGAAGTTGTAGTTTCTCTTCTATTCAGTATGCAACAAAATGACTCTTCCAAGAAGACTTTTGAGTTATTGACTGTAGTCTTCTTTCTGTTGTGACACTCTCATCTTTCCCCATTTCTCTGGTCCGGGGATGGAAAGAGGAAAAGGACCCGGATCTCTCAGGGCTCTTTTCAGCCACATCGCTCCTCCCGAGGGGAGAATGGCGATTCACGGAGCCCTGGTCATTGCAATGGGGTTCAAGGTTGGGTGGGGAAGGTTGGCACAAAGCAATAACTCCCCTTCGGTGAGTCCCCGCATCTACTCTCACAATATTTACCAGGGGCTTCCACTTCCTGGTCTCTGCGTCTCTCTCTCTGCCACCGCAGCATGCTCATCTCCCAAGTGTACAGGTAGTTCCCCGGAAGTGGGACTGTGAGGTCTCTCGTACTCCTCCATCAGCTGTGAAGCCAGACAGGATGCAATGTTCCCTTCAGGCTCCTCACAGCATTTTTCACAAAACTTTTCTAAAAAAGCGTGATTCTCTCTTTCAGATTCTCTAGTTCTTCCCGGTGCCTGGTTGGGGCATAATGGAGATTTTCACAGTCTGTGATCCTCGGCCCTAGGAGTTCCTAGTAGAGCTCTTCTTCCATTCACCATCTTGTACATCAAATACACCTTCAGTGTAATACTAATAAAACCGATATTCTGTCCCCCCCCCCTCCTCAATGGGGAACTGACTGCTGGCAGGAGTGTGTTGCGTCCCCACACCCTCTGAACACCTTGGCTCACAGTCTGGGAGTTAGGAATGATCTCTATCTGACTATGAGCTATCAGATCACTGCAGTAGTTTGATCCTGCTTTGCTCTTTTACGATCCTCTGAGAAATTTCTACTACTGCTTATTTTTCAGAATCAGAGAACAGTGATACTTGTTCTTATCACTTCGCACCTTTTGTATGCTAATACCCTGTATTTAGGTGTACCTTCCTACCTACTTAAACGGTTGCAGGTGGTACAGAATACTGCAGTGAGGCTTCTAATAACGGTCCATAGGCTGGTGGTGATCTTGCCATATCTGAAGGAGCTTCATTGGCTGCTGATTAGGGAGAGGATTCTGTTTAAAACTTTAGTCCTGGCCCATAGAGCTTTCCATAGCACAGATCCTCAGTATCTTTCAAAGAGATTAATCCACTACCACCCAATCAGATCCCTTTGCTCTTCTGAGGCAGGGCTGCTCTGTGTTCCGAGATCTAAACACAAAGAAGTGGAGAGGCTCATGGTTCTCCTATATTGCAGCCGAGACATGGAATTACCTCTGGTCGCATTTACGTACTATCAGAGCCGAAAGTCTATTCAGGAAGTCCCTTACAACATGGCTGTTTGGATCTGCTTTCTGAGCTTGGATATAAACAGTGGTTAGGGTTGGGTGGTTGCCGTCTTTCAGTGCCTGGACACTCCTGATATGGAGTAGCTGTGAGCTTTAGAAATAGATTGATTGATTGATTGATTGATTGATTGAAAGTTTAGCGGAGAAGGTACTCTGTCACAACTGCGAAGAGCACCCTCTCCGCCTAACCCTTGGTCAGCCTGCTTGATTTTTAAGTCAGTGGACCTTAAGTATGACAGCAATGGAGTCTACTCCTTCTCCGTCACTGACATACTCCCCCACAAGGACACCAGCCAAACCACCATCTCTAACTGGGCTCCGATCACGACTAGCGCACTATATAAATGCCGTGATTGATTGATTGATTGATTCTTTTACTGAACCCATTTTTAATTGCCACAAGAATCTGCAAGAATCTGCACACTTAACTGCTGCTAACAAGTGGTAAAATGCTTGTACTCTCCTCTCTAGATGTGATCGAATTGGCATACCCCTAATTGGTGCATTTAATATACTTGTAAGTCCAACTAAATTATAACACATGTACCCAGGGCCTGTATAATAAATGCTACTAGTGGGCCTGCAGTACTCGTTGTGCCACTTACTAAAGTAGTATGGTAAAACATGTCTCCAGGCCTCACACTGCAGCCTGCGTATGCAGTTTCAAGTTGCCATTTCTACCTGGCAAAATAAACATTTGTCCGGGCCTAAACCTTCCTTCTTAATACTTTTATATCACCCCAACGTTAGGCCTTAAAAGCCCATATGGCTGGATGCATGGTACTAAGAAAGTGGAACTGGTATATTTAGGGCCAGATTTATTATTTATTAACATTTGAATGCAACACAATGCAGCAAGACAACATGTTGCGCTGCATCAAATGGAGAGAGCAGAAATGTGCCATATGTACTAAGATATGGTGCATTCCTGCTCTTTCTCGGCACTGGTGCACTATGTGCAGCCTAGCGCCAGGATTGTTTTTGTACAAAAAAGGGACACCTTCCTGCATAAAAACATTCCTCCGAGGCAGTTTTCTCTTTCTATGTGTGATACAGAATGCAGCACATGCAGAAGGAAGAAATAAAAAAAATTCTAATGGTTATGCCTCTGTTGGGATGGTGTAGCATTTTTACACATTCCGAGGTTTACTTCCCTTAATAAATATGGGAATATACCAAAATCCATGGATGAACGCGTGGGAAGGCCCCCTCTTGACCCATGGAATGCCTTCTCAACATAGAGTAATTTGTGCTGCCTTGCGTTACTCTGAATTCACTAAGCCTCACAGAGTTAGGCATGGTGGCTTTGCGTGCTTTGGTAAATAACACTTAAGCCTGTATGCTTTCTTGCCTTACCATGCGTGTTGGAATGTCAACACGAAGGCTTAGTAAATCTGGGCCTTACTGTTTTACAAATCCTGGTAGTGAAAAATCACCAAAGTTGTTTTTCACTGTGGCAAGTCTGGGTCTCCCAGAAGTTAACACTGGTTTACACTATCACCTTCAACATGATTTCACACTGAGTGGCGAGTTTTAAACTTTCAACATTTTTCCATCTAGTGATTATTCATTAAGTATTTTATCTTGTAAAGTTTTGCATGCTGTACTTACCACCCTAGAACCTCACTGTTAGCCCTGGCACTGTTGGCATGGGTCTCCCTTCCATTTTTTGCTGTTGCCTCATGTGTTTTTGCTGGTTATAGATGATTTGGGCTCTGTGCCACTGCAATCCAGTGCCACAGTGCAAGGGCTCCCTATGGTAAATTGATGTATGGATTAGTGACTCCATGATTGGCTGGTTTGGTTTACTTGTCAGACCCTAGTACAGTGCCCAGGGCTTGTAAATCAAATGCTGCTGATGGGCTTGCAGCACTGGTTGTGTCACCCACAGAAGCATCCTGTAAAATGTGTCTCAGGTCTGCCATTACAGAGCCTGTGTGCAGTCTGGTACAGCCATGTGGACTAGGCAAGGCACCCACTTGCTAGTCCCTAAACCTTACCTTTTCTGCATATTAGTCATCCCTATAGTAGGCCCAAGGGCAGGGTGCATTGAAGGTAAAAGGTAGGACATGCCCTGATGTGTGTGGAATGTCCTAATAGTGAATTACAGCCATTTTCGTGTTTCACTATTGCAAGGCTACCTGTTCCTCATAGGCCAGAAAGGGCAGTTTCATTATAATATCTTATAATCCTAATTGACTCAGAGAACTAGGTGGAAATTTGAGTTTAGTGCCTGAACTCAGAATGATAAAATACATATTTTAGTGAAGTTGGTTTTAACATTCTGTGTTTGAAAATACCACTTTTAGAAAGTAGGTATTTTCTTGCTAACTGTCCAAGCCTGCCTCTGCTAGGTTGGGTATTCCTTGTTTGGAGTTTGAGTGACAGGGGCAGGGGGATTCCAGGAGACAGGGGGAGTCAGCACAGGGCTGAATAGAGCTAGCTGCATGTAGATGGGTGGGAGTGCACCTGAGACCTGAATAGAGCTGTGCCTGCCTTCCACAATGCTGGCTCCACCTCCTGTGGCGAGTCTGATGTCCCTGGCCCACACTGTCAAAGGAAAGAAGGAGTCTTGTCAACAAAGTGCTCCAGGACTGCACAGAACTGGTTTGGACTGAGTACAGGACCCTCTGCCAAACAAAGGATTTGCTAGTATAAATATTGGGACCCAAACCCAAGAACTTTAGATCACTTTTGGGAAACAAGAAGAACCTTTGCTGAGGAGAGGAACCAGAGAAACTGAGGAGGAGACTGTCCCTAAGCTGAGTGCTGTTTGGGGGATTGGCCTGCAGTGGTTGCCTGACTGCCAAAGAAAGGAGAAACGACTTTGTTGTAGTTTCAAATCAACTTGTAAAGGATCTTCAAGGGCTTGAGATAGAGCATGCCTCCTGCTGAAGTCTCAGGGACAACAGACTTCACCAACCAGCTCCCCGCCTTCCCTTGTTGGGAATTGAAGGGCCTGCTGTTGAGCTGGACCTTCTGAGAGGCTGTGTGTCGCTGGGAGCTGGAAGCACGACTCAAGACGAAGAAGCGTATCACCGCTGCCGCTGTTGCATTATCCGAAGCGCCTCGTATCACCGGAGAAGCGCGTCGCAGGGCCTGTCGCAGCTTAGAAGATTCGTTGAGTCGTCGCACGGCGGTAGGGCGTGCACACATCGTGTTGCATCAAGAAGAAGACGCCATTTTGTTTCATGGCACCGGATCTTCATCTCATCACGGGCCTGCTAATCGCATTGCCACAGATGCGCAGTAAGAAACCGACGCATCACCTCCCCACGCGGAGAAGAACCAACACATCCCCTATGCAGCAGTAGGGACCCGACGCATCACCATTCTTGCGTGTAAGGAACCAACGCACTAGCTTCCCTGCAACACTTTAGTTGTATAGCGTTACACATCTAAAAAGTACATTGAACTCAAAGTGTTGCATTTTACATCTAAAGAGAACTCAGCTATTTCTACCATTTTTTAAGTACAGTATTGTGGATTTTTGTCGTTTGTGGTCTTGTGTTAAGTCTATATAAAAATACTTATTTTATACTACAACTTGTGTGGTGTCCATCTGTAGTGTTGTCACTGGTTTACTGTATGTGTTCACAAATACTTTATACACTGCTTCTGAGACAAGCTACCAAGGAGGTGAGCAGGGCTTATTTTAGGAGTGTACCCCCTTACCCTGACTAGACGCAAGGGTCCCTAGTTGGACAAGGTTACCTACCTCTGCCAACTAGAGACCCCGAAATCTAACACTCACCAATGGGTAATAAGGTTTAGGATGGGGACTAAAGCTTTGATTTTTGAGTACATAGATACATCCCAGAAAGAGACTGGACGGGTGTTGATGGATTGAGTGAGTAATGTATTGTATGAATCTGTGTGCTGTGGAATCTTTAATTATGAATGGTCTAGAAAAAAAGGATGTCTCTGGTATTTGAGGGAACCCAGTTTGGTGCTCAAGTACAAGAGATGTGCCACTGTAACAAGAACATTTTAAATATCTCACTGCACAACGCACCGCCCGACTTGCAATGCAGCCCGACGCCTACTGATGCTGCACGATACCAACTCGGACACTGTCACCGAGGCTGCTGCCAGCACCAGAGCCGGGGGCACCGCTCATGACGCTCACTACGCACCCCCAACACGCATGCAGCACCGACCTCACCCAACTGGTGCCTCATCATCGCGGACCCAATACCTGGCGTGGGTGACCTTGCGAATCCATCAACCCGGCACCATTGTAAGAAACCAATGCCTTGCCACCAACGCAACATCATCTCCCGGGCAACAGTAAGGAACTGATGCCTCACCTCCCCGGCAACACTAAGGAACCAACGCCTCACCTTTCCTGCCTCGCAGTAAGGAACCAATGCCCCACCTCCCCTATCAAAATCAAATCAGGTGTTTGTTAAGCGCGACTACTCACCCATAAGAGTCTCAAGGCGCAGGGAGTGTGGGGGCGGGGGGGTTTCACAGGTTCCAATCCATCAAGACGGGGGTCTGTCGAAGAGCCAGGTTTTGAGGTTTTTTACGAAGATGGGAAGCGATGTTATCTGTCTGAGTTGGAGTGGAAGGTCATTCCTGGCACTGGCCATGCGGAAGGAAAAGGAGCGGCCTCCCGATCTGGTCTTTCTGGTGCGGGGTACCGCGGCGTAGGAGAGCTGGGCTGATTGTATGGTCCTTTGGGGTGCGTGGAATTTGAGTCGGCTGTTCAGGTATGCTGCTCCGGTGTCGTGGAGGGCCTTTTGAGCGTGGGTTAATAATAATAATAATAATAATACTGCATTTTGTAAAGCGCGAACAGCTACCTCGCAATGGTGTCCCGGCGCTAGAGGAGTACAGTTGACCTAGAGGCAGAAGGAAATAAGCTAGCGGGGTTAAATAAAAAGCCAAGTTTCAGTAATTTCTTGAAGCAAGGTTCAGAAGGTGCCTGTTGAATTTCTTGAGGTAGGGTGTTCCAAAGAGAGGTGACGTTTGCCGAGAAGGTCCGACCGCCTAGTCGAGCCTTTCTCGATCGTGGAACGACCAGCTGAACACGGCAGTTGGACCGAAGTGCACGTGTTTGGGCATACCTTGGAAGGCGTTTTTTCAAATATTCTGGGCAGGAACCATGCAGAGATCTAAATGCTAGCGTAAGTGCTTTGAATTTTATTCTGCTGGTCACTGGCAGCCAGTGCAGAGAGCGAAGATGCAGAGAGACTGACTGCCTGAGAGGAATTCGCAGTAACAGTCTCGCAGCCGCATTTTGGACTACCTGGAGTTTTTGCGTCAGGTATTTAGGTTGGCCAAGGTAGAGTCCATTGGCGTAGTCCAGCCGAGATGTGACAGTGGCGTGAATAACCGTTTTCCGGCAACTCTCCGGGGGGAATCTCAGGATTTTCCGGAGATTTCTTAGTTTGCTGAAGCAGCACCCGGCAACTTGTTGGATGTGGGCGGTGAAGGACATACTATCGTCCCATCTAACCCCAAGGTTTTTTGCCGAGCGGCTGGGCGAGGGGGCTGGGCCCATCTCCGTTGGCCACCAAAATTCTGAGGCGGGGGTGGGGCCTCTGCCAAAGAAGATCACTTCGGTCTTATTGGCATTCAGTTTTAATTTATTCGTGTTCATCCAGTGGGAGATGTCTTGGAGGCATCCTTTGAAGTTCGAAAAGGACAACTGCGTCATCTCTGAATATGGAAATACCAACTGGTTGTCATCAGCATAAGAAATTGCCTTGACACCCCAGTTGGCAATCAACATAAAGAGAGGCGCAAGGTATATATTGAACAGAAGGGGGCTGAGGGCCGACCCTTGTGGAACTCCACAGCTGAGGGCCTTGGGGGCCGAGGAAATCGTCCCTAGTGCCACTTTTTGTGTTCTCTGGGACAGATAGGAGTGAATCCATCCCAGCGCCTTGTCCTGGATGCCTATCTCGGCCAGCCGGCTGAGTAGTCTGGCATGGTCCACCGTGTCGAAGGCGGCCGACATATCCAGGAGTACCAGCATTGCTGAGTTACCTGCATCCATCGACCACCTTATTGATTCAGCTACCTCGACGAGCGCAGTCTCCGTACTAAAGCCTGGACGGAAGCCTGACTGTGTCTCATGTAGTACTTTATTTACTTCTACAAATTTGCTTAGTTGGCGCTGTAGGATTTTCTCTAGCATTTTCCCGGGGGCGGCTAAGAGTGATATAGGGGCGGAGATCAGTAAGGTCTTCTGGATCACCATTGGGTTTTTTTTTTGTGGGAGGAGAGTGGCATGTTTCCATACATCTGGAAATGTACCCGAGGAGATGGATGAGTTCCAGATGTGTTGTAGTGTAGGTGCTACAAACTCAGCAATGGAGCTCCATAATTTTGCTGGGCAGGGGTCGTCTGGGGAGCCGGATTTGCATCGAATGAGTTCTTCTCTCGCCTCGCTCAGAGGGATAGTCATAAACTGGGTGAAGGTCTTGTTGGGTTCGTCTTTAAACGCGAGGTCCTGTTTTAGCGTGTTTATTTCTGGTCCAAAGGATTCATACACCTTTTTGATCTTTTGGTCAAAGAACTCGGAAATTTGCTCGCAGAGAGTAGTTGTCGGTGCGACCTCCCTCTCAATGCACTTAGGTTTAAAAAACGATTGTACTACTTTGAAAATCTGTTTGCCAGACTGCTCTGCCTGAGAAATAGAGTCCGCATAATATTGTTTTTTACTTTTCCTAATGGCTTTCCGCAATTTTTTGGAGGCTTCCTTATATATCGTTCTTTCTTCCTGGCCGTAGTTTGCTCTCCATAGCCTTTCCAGCTTTTTGCAAGCTGCTTTCTCTTTCCTTAGGTCCTGCGAAAACCAGGGCGCTGAGGGGGAGTCTCTCTTTGATAATGCTCGTGAAGCCGGAGCAATGGAGGAGACCATCTTTCCGATCCACTCATTGAGGAGCTGGGCATCTGTGTTAGCATTATTGGTCAAAGAAGGGGTGGTTTGTGCTAAGACAGGGCCCATAGTGTCAGGGGTCAGCCTTTTCCATTGTCTCTTCAAGAAGTAACATTTGCTTGAAGCAGAAATGTCATAGACCATGTTTAGTGTAAATGGGACCAGAGAGTGGTCTGACCATGTCAGAGGGAGTGGTGCCTCAGGCAACACATTCTTCATATTAGAGAAAATGAGGTCAATCGTGTGGCCCCCTGAATGTGTAGGGCCCTCATTTATCAGTCTAAGACTGGCAGTATTTAGTGTTGCTCTGAGCATCTCTGCCATGGCACAGTCGGACTTATCCATGTGGATGTTGAAGTCTCCTACCACAAGGAATTGGGGGTGGAGGAGAGATCTCTGAACAATCGTATCAAGTAAATTGTGAAGGTTGGCATCTGTGCTGCCAGGGGGGCGATATATCACCAGTCCTGCGAGTGATAGCTGAGGGCTAACCTGGAAGCAAAAGTGGAGGCCTTCAATTCCCTGGATAGTAGTCGGGGCCGAGGATGTTAGCATTAGCTGTTCTTTGAAAATGATGGCTACGCCACCGCCTCTTTTTGTCCCGGGTCGGTTGGCGAGACATATTTTAAATCCCAGAGGGACTGCTAGTGCAATGGAGGTCGTATTGTCCTCCTTGATCCAGGTTTCTGTTAGAAATAGGATATCCCATTCCTGCTCTTCTAGTAATAGCCAAACATCATCTGCATGTTTGGCTAAGGATCTGCAGTTCAATAGGCCAGCTCTAAGGCTTGTGCAGGTTGGTAGTTTATGGCAAGGGGGCCTTACAAAGTCTTTACTGCCTAGAACTATTTCACAGTTGCCACAGATCTGCAGAGGGTTGAAGGTCAGAGGGTCTAAAGTGTGAGAGCAACAATTGGATGGGGGAGCAAATGATCTTAGTTCCTCACCTGACCACACTATCCTTTCACCTTGAGGTCTGTGACCGGCAGCATAACTGGCCTTGGCCGCGGTCTGGTCGCGGACGGGCGCAGACGGGCTTGCCTTAGGCGCGCCTTTGGCGCGCAAACGGCGCGCCTTTGGCGCGCAAACGGCGCTCCCGCTGCGCTCGTCCGCTGCGCTTCCGGTGGGAAGCACATGATAAATAGGGAATGGGTAGAGGGCGTGGCCTGGCGGTTAGTGGGCGTGTCCTGGGAGTCCCGGGGGGAGGGTCAATACCAGGAAGTGTCCCGCCGCAGCGATGCCTGCAGCTGCGCGGTGGTGCCCAGAGAGGAGAGGTGGGTTTATGTTGTAAAATCACACAAAATCACACTCAAATATTAGCATCTCGAAGGTGACTATAGCTTCGATGGGGAGTCAGTGGAGTGTGCGCAAGTGCTGGGAGATGTGGCAGTGGCCTGGCAGGTTGAGGACCAGTCTTGCGGTGGCGTTTTGGATGTTCTGTAGGAGGCAGAGGGTGTGGAAGCAGGAGGACGAGACGGAGTTGATATGGTTGTTATGGTTGATATGGTGGTCCATTTTGAGCTTTGAGTCCAGGATTATTCCCAGGTTGCATGCGTAGGGTGGGTGGGCTTCCGAGGAAGGGGGGCCACCAGGTGTTGTTCCAGGCATCTGGGTTTGGGCCCATGATGAGTACTTCCGTTTTGTTTGTGTTTAGTTGTAGGCAGCTGTTTTTCATCCATTTGGCAATGACTTCCATGCCTTCTCAAAAATTGTGTCTTGCAGTGTTGGGTGTGTTGGATAAGGAGAGGATGAGTTGGGTGTTGTCTGCGTATTGCACAATGTTGAGTCCGTAGGTTCTGACGATGGGGGCGAGCGGAGCCATGTAGACATTGAAGAGCGTAGGTCTGAGGGAGGACCCCAGGGGGACTCCGCAGGTGGTAGGTGTAGGGTCTGAGAGGAAAGGGGGCAGTCTGACCCACTGCGTTCTGCCAGAGAAGAAGGAGTGGATCCAGTCGAGGGCCTTCTCTTGCATCCCTGCGTCGTGGAGTCTGCATATTAGGGTGCAGTGAGAGACTGCGTCAAATGCCGCTTTGAGGTCGAGGAGGATGAAGGCTGCTGTTTCTCCTTTGTCCAGTAAGGTACGAATATTGTCAGTTTTGGCAAGGAGGGTAGTTTCCGTACTGTGGTTTTTTCTGACGCCGGATTGGGAGGAGTCGATGGGTCTGTAGTTTTTTAGGTCGGTGGGGTCCGCCGAGAGTTTCTTCAGGAGGGGGTTGATCTCAGCATGTTTCCAGTCGTCGGGGAACGAGGCTGTTGCCAGAGAGCCGTTGATGGTGTGGCAGAGCATGGGTGCGATGGTGTCGGTGGCTCAGTTGAGAATGTGGTGAGGGCAGGGGTCCGTGGGGGCCCAGAAGTGGATTGACTTCGTCTTCAGTGTGTGTTCGGTGGGGAGGGCTGTCCAGTTGTCGATCGCTGGCTTTAGGGTGTAGGGGGTGGTTGGTACGGGTTCAGTGTGTTGGTTGTCTTCGTCGAAGTTGTTGTAGGTGCTCTTGATTTTGTGGTGGAAAAAGGTGCTGAGTTTGTCGCAGAGGTCTTGTGAGGGAGGGATGTAGGTGGACCCTGTGGTCATAAGGAACCAACGCCTCACCTCCCATGTGGTCGTAAGTAACTGGCATCTCCTGGCACCAACAACGCATCACCTCCCCGCCACCGTGCACCGTCCTTGTTTCCATTGTTTGCCAATGTACTGCTCTTGGGTTCGTGGGACTCTGTTCTCGGTCTGCTCATGACGCAGTTAGAACAAATGTAAGAAAAAATACCCAGGCAAATTTCCTGAACCAACTGACACATGAAGAAATAAATCAGTACATATTTAAAGAAAGATACTGCACCATTGCATGTACATATAAAGATACAAATTTAATAACATGATATTGAATAAAATTGATTCTTAATTATACAAAAAAAGATAAAAAAGATTAGTGGCATATAACAATATGCATATCTTCAATCAGATGAATAGTTCATTGGGTATAAAAGACAGATGGTTTCCTGTTTTTTGTCGACGCGTTTCGACACTTATGTGCCTTCCTCAGGACTGTACCATCACACTGTAAAAAGATTTTAAAATTGATTTTACAAATATTGTATTACTATGTACATAGCCATTAGTGCCTAGATTTTTCTAACATGTGCTCATAGTTGGTTTTTTCCATCATTGATAATACCGGCTTTAAACATATCCTAAACAATTTAATACATCTGCCCAAAAGACGAGTACAGTGCGTTAAAAAAGGACTCATTATATCAAATGTTATATAACTAAAGACACCATACTGGTCATTTCTATCTATTCATAGTATCGTGTATATAGCCAATGTCACACTCTAAGCAGTGAGAACAGATAAAGAAAGAAAGAAGGAAAACGATGCACAAATGGCATAGATATATGGCTTACTAGAGAGAGCATGGAAGGTCTAGATATATGGCCCCTTTCAGATATGAAGATAAGGACCTAACTTTAGGTGTTGCACACTATTCTATATAGAGAATGTTATTTCTGACAGGTTGATATATGGTGTAGCAATATATAGCATTTCTATGAGGGTGAAGTTGCACTGTATTTCACCTATTTTCTTATTGCTATTCTATTTTGGCCATAGTTGTAGCATTTATAATTTAAGAGAAGAGCTTACCTATTATAAGCAAGCGAACATATTTCATGCGATGAAAACAATAATCAAATTGCCATCTAGGTCAGTATGCGGATTGATGGAGAACCTGCATAGTAAAAACATTATTGCTTTAATGTGCGTTTTTTGATTGAGCCAGTTTAGGTAGGGGATCTTCTAGTTGCAGGAGCATTTACCTGATTATTAACCGGTGCTTAGACTTGATAGAATACTTAGAAAAATAGCTCGAATAATTTCATTCATATACTGGGCTGCATCTATTCGCCTCGCTGGGACAAACAAAAATGGTCTGATTACTTGCATGGTAATGATATTTTGTTCTAATACGAAGGTGGAATACATAGTAGACGGCAATATTCTTTCATGAAAACAGCCATTTTTTCGCTTCCAGCCCCTCTATATATGTATATGTTTTTTACCTTGCTGGGACAAACAAGAATGGTCTGATTATTGGCACAATAATAATAAAGTTTTGTGCCAATAAAAAGGGTGAAGTAAATAGTAGGTAGCAATATTCTTTGATAAAGACAACCATTTTTTGCTTCCCTGCCCTATATTTATATGTTTGCTTGTTTAGGTAAGCTATTTTATTCTCTATGCTGCTTATTACTAAATACATGTAAACGTGTGTATCTACATATCGATATCACGCTTATTTTCTCTATTAAATTTGTATCGCTCTGAGTTCTGTATTAGTCTTACCCCGTATTTGCAGGTGGTTCTCATGCGCTTTTGTTTTCTAAGCCGTGTGTATAATTACACTGTATGTCTGGTTATAGGTCGCCCATCTGTAATGAGTTAGAAGTGAACATTAACCATCGGCTCTTACATATGTAGTGCGCTTTAACATAACGAGCATGTCTGTCATATTTACCTATTAGTGGTTCAATATACTTTGCTGGCGACTTCTGATAGTAATGTTTAGGTAATAGTTTCAGAGGTTAAAGCAGTGTGGCGGTTCTTATCATCTACAAAAATAAGACAGCATTCAATGTGTCCTGTTAATAATGATGTTACTCTAACGTTATAACTAAATAGTTTTAAAGGCTTCATTTAGATTTTCGTAACCATTTATTTACCAGAAAAAGGGTTTTCACCATCATAATCCCGCTTCGGTAATTACTGCTAGATGTCACACAGGTCGGGCAGTCTGAAACATAACATGTTGACACTAGCGTTATTTATTGTCTATTTTCCAATATCAAGCGCATGTGGCGACATCTGCACTACATTAGGAGGGGGCTAGGTTTACTCTTACCTGCGTTATTACTCGCTTGCACGGACCGTGCACCACGGCGTTTTCATGTTTTCTGTCACTTCGGCAAAGAGTTTGTTTTGCCGATTTCTATTGGTCTTTATACCGCGCCAGTCTATTGGTCTTTTTACGTACCACTGCGTTTTTAAAGGGAAAGGGCCTATATTTACTGGTTTTGTCAATATATTGTGCTTGCCCAATGTATCACCTTACCGTTTATTTCATGATTGTATCCTTGGCTAAATTGTATTCCAATTTGTAATTTAAATTTGCCTGGTTTTTTAAAATCATACAATTATAAGAACTTGGAACTAAAAAATATATATTAAGGATGGGCTGCCTAATACTAATGTTATTGAGATACTAAATTTATAATTTACAAAAGCGCTGTGTATTTACTATTTACAGAAGCGCTATGTATTTACTACTTAATCTGAGGAATAGCAGACAGAGATATCTCTAATTTCATATTTATATTATGGCATTAATCCATGGGAGATCATTATTTAACCCATGGGTAAATGTATCCAGAGTAAAGATCCAATAGACCTCTCTTTTTTTCCTGATTTTGTCACCGCCATTGGCACTGGTCATGTGAATCTTTTCCAAAATGCGCCAGCGAATTTGGGTTGGGGAGTGTTTGAATTCTAAAAAATGTGACACTATTGGCGCCGTTAGTTTTTTGGTTTTGATTGCAGATCTATGCTCCGTTAGGCGGAGTTTCATAGTTCTTGCAGTTTCTCCAACATAACCTAAGTTACATGGACAGAGTAGCAGGTAAACTAGGTTTGTGGTATTGCATGTCCATAGCTCTTGGGCACGTATTACAACTTGATTGAAGGTGAATGTCTCACCTGTTATTATGCCATCACAGGACTGGCATGAGCCACATCTGGATGTGCCCTTAATGGCATTTTCTCCATTAATTGATTTCTGTATGAATGGGGCATTTTGACTGGTTCCGCTGAAACGTGACCTGACTACTAAATCTTTTAGATTCTTATTGCGTCTATGCGCAAACATGGGTTTAGGTATTTTAGGTAAAGTTGGTTCCACATTTAACAGGTGCCAATTAGAATTAATTATCTGCCTAACTGTCTCATTGAGTGGGGAATGTTTGGTTATGCATACTAGCTTTTGCTCTTTCTGTTGTCTATTAGGGTTTAGAAGAGCGTCACGATCATAATATCGTGCTCTCTTGTATGCTTCGCGGATCAGGCGATTAGGGTATCCGCGAGCAAGGAATTTCTTTTTCATTTTTTCAGCCTGATTATCGTAATCCTTGATATTAGTGCAGTTCCTCCGCACTCTGAGAAACTGTGAAAAAGGTATTCCATCCTTTTGGTTTCTCGGATGGTAACTACTAAAGTGGAGAAGTGTATTCCTTGCTGTTGTTTTGGTGTATAAACCAATTGTTAATTTATTAGATTCATTCTGTATGTATATATCAAGGAATTCCACTTTTGTTACCTCACACCATGACGCAGTTAGAGTCATACTTAGAGACTTTCATCTGTCACAATGTCGTAATAGCCCCCGGTGGTGCTATTTGTTGCCACAAGCTTTACGTTTGTGAATAACCTATTTATGATGATATTTTGACAGATATATGGTGGATTTTTGACATTTTGGTCTTGTTTGGTTTAGATAAAGATTTCCTACTTTTTAAACTGGTGTGGTGTCCATTTGTAGTGTTTTCACTGTGTTAATGTGTTTGTGCTCAAATGCTTTACACACTGCCTCCGAGATAAGCCTGACTTCTTGTGCCAAGCTACCAAGGCAGTGAGCAGAGGTTGTCTAAGGACGTAACTCCATTACCCTGACTAGAAACAAGGGTCAGTACTTGGACAAAGGTGAAAACTATTGCCAAATAGAGTACCCCATTTCCAACATTGGTGGCAGTGGTGGGATCAGGACTTACATCTGTGCCTTACATACAGTAAGTGATGTACATTACTAGTATAGTGCAGACCATTATGTACCACGTTCTATTTTTCCCTGTTTGCCTTCTGGATTAATTGTTGAAAACTGGAACTCTGGTACATTGTGGTACCTGTGAGGCCTTCACACAATGGAAATCAACTTTTGTAACTTGTACGTCTACACATTGAAGGGGCTACAAGTGTTTTGCAAGGAGAGGGGTTTGCCTGTGTAAAGGAAATCCACATGGCGGGATCTTGAGGCATCCTTGACTTGTTATGAGGAAACACATTGGGTAGCAGCACTACCAGATGAATGTAAGGAGGAGTCTAAGGAGGAGGATCCCCAGCCAGAGTACCAGGAGGGCAGTGGCCCTGAGGAGGAAACATGGGCGGAAAGATGGGCTTGTGAAGAAAAAAATAGTATCCAAGCTCATGATCGGAGACAGAGAGAGTTCGACCGGGAACTCAGAAGAGCTGAGGCTAAGAGAGGTTGAAAAACTTCAGTGCTTCGTCCATCATCTCCTTGTGTTTGCTTTGTTCCCCCTAAGTTGGCAGGTATGACAAGACATGGGTCCCTTGCTCACTTTGCCAATGGATTCAAGCTAGCCTGGCTGATGGGGGCTGTTAGCCCAAAACCGGTCCCAGGATTCTTGTTTCCGGTCCAGGGAAGACATGGCTTGGAAGTTCGGGATGGACTGTTCCCATGAGGGACAGGGTTATGACTGATTTGTATATAGCTGTGTCTGAAATGGGGTGGCGAAGTGAGCTAAAGAACGATGATGGATTCAACCCAGATTTGGAGGTGAGTGTCTGAAAAGTTTCCTCACTCTGTCCATCATCTTCTTGTGTTTGCTGAGAGAGCCTTAGCCCAGGAAAAAGAAAAGTGTGCTGCTCAGAAAGTGAGCTTGGCTGGGCTGGAGGTGGAAGATATGAGGGCCGGGTCAAGCTCAAATGGTGCAGCAAAAATGTGGTATTTAGTTCTGAGGGAGAAGTACACACACCCATAGATGAGGCACCTGACTTAAAGGAGGCGGTTGACATACAAAAGGGGGGTTCAGATTTATGAGGTAGGTCCAGTTGTGCACAGGGTCCCTGTGGTGAATTGAGGAACTGGCTCAGGGGATAATATTCCCAGTGTTGGGAGGGACACTCTACTAACTCTAGATGAGAGATTTAAGGAGAGGGGTTCCCCCATGGTAGAAGTCCTGGTACGTGTGTGTGTAGACCACCCAGAAGAGTGTGAGTTGAGTAACAGAAAGAGCCAGGCACTGTCTTGCCAGTCTCGGGTCATTTGCATGGCGCTAGATGGAGAGGTAAACAGTAGTTTGATAAACACATTTGAGGAGTTGTGTGACTCAATTCTTGGAGAGCATATTTTAAGTCCCAGTTTTCCAGAGCGAGGCCAACACCCGGTGAGTGTGAGTTCTCTGACACAAGGGAACTTGCACTGGAGGCAGACCTGTGGTGGATTTCAGAGGGTCTGAAGAAGCTTTAGGGAGTGATCCTGATGGAGGTGTATTAGAAATTGGAATCTCTAGTTGGCAATGGTTTGCACCTTTGTTCCAAATAGGGATCATTCTTCTAGTCAGGGTAAGGACAACACACTTCTAAAGTACCCCTGCTCACCCCCTTGGTAGCTTGGCACAAGCAGACAGGCTTATCTCAGAGGTGGTGTGTAAAGCATTTATGCACATATACAGTAATACAGTGAAAATACTACAAAGGGACACATCATCAGTTAAAAAAATATGTGCTCTTTATCTAAAACAAACAAGATTAAAATGACAGAAATCCACAAAACAGTAATCAAAAATGTCATCCTTAGAAGGTAAAAACAATTCTGTCCATAGCAAACCATAGATGCTACACTTTTAACACAAAGAACCTTTGATGCATCACAATCATAAACAAAAAACAGCCGCAGGGAAGGTGATGCATTAGTTCCTTACACGCAGGGAAGGTGATGCGTTGGTTCCTTACTGAAGGGGAGGTGATGCATCGGTTTCTTACTGTGTGGGGAGGTGATGCATCAGTTTCTTACTTTGATGTAGACTTGGTGTCCCAGTGCAATGTGTGGAGATCGGGGATGCGTTGGTTCTTGATGAGGCAGTGGTGGCAACGGCGCTGCGTTGATCTCTCCAGCCAGAGTCCCACAATACATTGGTTTGCATCCACACAGCAGGGTCTGCGTCATAATCGGTGCAGCGAGCTCGGACTTCGGAGATCGTTGCAAGGGATTCGGTGTGTGGCGATTTCTCCAGCTGCAGGCAGGCGCTACGTCATTTTTTTCAGCAGCACAATGGCGATGCATGGAAATTATTCCCACACTGTGGCAATGCGTCCGAAACGGGTGCGGATGCTTCTCACTTATCGTAGTTGCGTCTCTGTTCCAGCTCCCAACTGCAGAAACAAGCTTCTGGGGCACAACTCAGCAACTCGCACCTCTTGGCAGGTCAGAACTCCCAGCAAGGAAGTTCAATGGAGCTGGTGGTAAAGTCTTTGTGGCCCTGAGACTTCAGAACAGGAGGCAAGCACTACTTCAAGTCCTTCGAGATCTTCTTCAAGTTGGATACACAGCACACAGCAAAGTCTTTGCCCTTTCCTTGGCAGAAACAGCCAATGCAGGCCAACCCCAGACAGTACTTCTCCTTCGGATTTCCCAGCTTTTCTCCTTGACATAGGTTTCTATTGAGTCCAGAAGTAATCTAAAGTTCTGGGGCCTGAGCCCCAATATTTCTACAGGATTTTCCTTTGTTATTTGGTAGCAGAGAGGGCCTATGCTCATTCAAAACCAGTTCTGTTCTCTCTGGTCCAACTTCCCTGCAGGAGGTGGAGACAGCATTGTGTTAGGCAGACCAGGGGCATTCAGGTGAAAGGAAATCTCCTCCCCCTTCTCTAAATGCAGCCCAGGTCTATTCAGCCCAGCCATGATTCATCCAGGAAAGGCAGGACACAGATCAACCCCCCAGGGGCTGTCTAAAGTGAATGCACATCCTCAGCCCCTGTCACTTCGAAGTCAGATGTCAATTCACAAACCAGCAGATGCACACAGGCTGGCTAAGCAAGAAAATGCCTACTTTCTAAAAGTGGTATTTTCAAAAACAGAATGTAAAAATCAAACTTACTAAAAGATGCATCTTTAGATTCTGAGTTCAGGAATACTAAACTTCACCTTCCTATCTTGTCTCCAAGGGAAGTTATATTTATAAGATGTTATTAATAAACTCCCATTCTATCCTATGGAACAGATGGCATCTCAATAGTGAAAAAAAAATTCACTGTAGTTCTCTATCAGGACATGTTACACACATCATGGCACATCCTTCCTTTCACTTACACTATACCCTGCCCACAGAGGTAACTTGGGCCTACCTTAGGGGTGGCTCACATGTAAGAAATAAGAAGACAATTGGAATGACAAGATAGCAGTGGTAATCTAGAACTGCCAGCACATCCAGACGGTCTAGGGAGAGTATGTCTTATGCAGAAAGTATGGTGTACTTAGATGGATCAACACTATGCCACCACAATAGTGTAGATAATGTAACACAGACATTTTTACATATATACAAATGATTAACAATCCAGAGCACTACACAAATACGGTAAGTTAGATATGGCAATGTCACTGATCCCAATTTTTTTTCAAATATCTAAATCAAACACTTGTTATTACATAAATCAATGAGTCAACCCCATTATGAGGCAAGTCTGTTGACACGCAGATCAGTAGATGATAAGCACAGCCGACACATGTTTCATCGTATTGACGACTATTCAAGGCTGTCACAAAATCAATTGGAATCAAAAGAATTATATACTAATACACCAAATTGTTTCAATGTGTCATCCTACTGTCAAAAGATTATATGTCACACTCGTATCCTAACACCACACCGAAAATGAAGTGATAGGCCTTTGAGTCATAGTATCTCATAAAGACACTGCTAGTAAAATTATATAAAAGAAGAGAAATCCTGATAGTAGACATAGATGAAAAGAGGTAAAATGAGGACAACAGGTGATAACAACTCCATTGTGTTGTAGAAACGTGATTGAACAGATTTCTTTCATCTGAATATAGAATGAGTAGAAATACTCCCAATGCCATCCTTCTATGCCTCATAGTGATGGACTAAAACGGTAAAAAGCAGCAAATTACCTCGTAATTATTTCACAGCAGGAAGGTCAGCAGACTAAACGTTCTCCAATATGTAGGTCAGAACATACAGAAAGTCCTATCCTTGGCGCCCCACGGACAGAACGGTCTCCAGGATAGACCTCAGGTATGCATCAGATACTAGAACAAGAGGGGGACAAGTAAGTTGTTTAGGAAAACTCATTGGTGATATAATAAGCCTCTACAGACAGACATACAGCTTGAAAAAGTATTGTATATTTTTGCCAATTTATAATATTCACAACCACCAAGTCTCTCAAATGGGGTGCAGAGCATATCGAGTTACACCTATATTTAGTCAATCGCTCTAGAGCCAGTATAAACATGTGCACACTCTTTGACAAAACCTTGTGTCAAAAAGTTGTTTTCGTAAGGAGGCAGGCATTGGAATCCTATTATCAGCACACACATTGTGTAGTACTTAGTATGCTGGTCCCACTCCCGTCATTATTAGTGACAACTTCACCGTTAAGAAATACATCTTGTTAACAGACACTACCGTACCTCACACTTGTCAGTAGTTCACTCCCAGTTAGGGTGGGAACAATAAGAAAAAGCCAAAGCTCTATTCGGCCAATTGTGTAACCAAGAAAGCCTGCAAAAACTATAACAAGCCGAAATTAGGACAAAAGCAATAGCCCATAATTTAATTTTGTAAACATGCCAGAAAGCAAAACTTGTTTGTTAAAAGGTGGCTTACTAGTAACGGCTCTGTAAGTGAATACAGTGCCTGGATATCTTATGGTCCGCATGGTTGACTCTCCTTTATAAAGTCACCGGCAGACATTAAAATGTATAAATATAGAAGACCGAGTTCCGGTGCGCCAATGTACCGGCTACAAGGGTGCCATTTCGGAGTGGAACAGCATCAAGTGTAACGATTAGTATTAAAAATTAAAGCAGCAAATCTCTAAATCTCGACCAACACAACAAAGTAGAATAATACTTTGTTAAAACGTCCAATTGTTAAAGACCAGTTGAACTATTCTCTTAGCACAGTTACACAAGGACCTATGTTGTAGATCGTTATTTGTGATTTGGAAAAAGATATGTGCAAAGAAAACAGATGAAAAAAACAAAGAGGAGGTTATTAGTAGGGAAAATAGTCAAATGATGCATGAACGATTAGTAAAGCCACTGTAATGGAGCTTATTTTAGTTAGTGATAGTGCTCATTCATGATACACAAAGAATACGTGAAGCCAAGGTAACAGAGCAAGTTTGTTCCAGTGAACCTAACAGTTATTGAGCATACTCGCTCCTGGTGGTTAATAAACATAATGAATTAATACATTCAGACTGCCAATTTCTTCAATGACCTGTACAATCAATAGGAGATATTAAGAGAAAGTCTCACATACTATAATGAACATATTGAAAATGCACATAATATGATACATCATCTCTTATATTAGCACAACATTTGTGGTACGAAATACCAACTATACATGGAGTAAGTGAACTCCCATTGACATAGATTGTCATAGATAATGACGTATGATAAGAACGCAATTAAATGTGATAGCTACAGCGCAATTCTTATATCCCTGCATTCACTCTTTAATAAATACAGACAGGTAACTATCCTTGTTAAGACCATGATCTATGGATCTAAGTTTAGTAATCCATGTCGCTTCCAGTTTCCGTAGTGTATGTGTCCTGTCTACACCTCTAAGGTGGTCCACGGCCACCCCCTAGCCATGAAATCTAATTTGTGGTAGCTCAGCTATCCCATGAAACTCATTAGGGTAGACAGTTATCGGATAGTTAATATTGCCATTTCGAATGGCTCTTATATATTCTTATATCCTCTCTTTTAAAAGTCTTATAGTGCTACCAATATAGATGTCGTTGCACACACACATAACACAATAAACCACCTTTTTTTTTTAACGTAACAAATAATGCAAGGGTAGAGGTTGCTATTAGTGAAAATTCCTGGATCGACTTCTTTTCAGAAGTCTATAACCCGGAGGGGATTCTAAAGCTAGTTGATATGGAGGATATAGATAAGGAGGCATCCCGGACCTTTCGACAAGTTAATCTGGGTATCTCAATTGGCGAAATGTCCGCTGCCATTGAGAAGAGTAGGGGAGGCAAAGCCCCAGGATTAGATGGGGTTCCTATTGATATTTTTAAATACTCAGTTGATTTATGGTCCCCCATATTGAAGAGAGTCCTGGACGCAAGTTGTGAGCTGGGGTTTCCCAGGACCTGGTCTGATTCTATTATTATTCCAATTTTCAAGAAGGGAGATAATGAGAGTCCTTCTTGCTATCGCCCTATCTCCCTTCTTGACTCCTTCATGAAGATCACGGGGAGGGCTGTCCTGAATCGGTTACTATCTTGGGTGGAAGAAGCAGGAGTTCTATCCCCGGTTCAGTACGGCTTTCGAGAGGGGATGGGCACTGTCAAACAGGTCCTGAACTTTACACTTCTTCAAGGGAAATATGTTCAGGCCAAGGCGGGCAAACTCTATGCAGCATTTGTTGACTTGAGTGCCGCATTCAACTGCGTTAAGCATGATCGTCTGTGGAAGGTGCTGGAAGTTCTTAAAGTGGAAGAGGCCATTATTTCTTTTTTAAGGCGACTTTATGCTGGGGCAAGGGCAAGGGTGAGATTCGGAACCGGAGGAGAATGCACCAAGCCCTTCCACGTGAAGCGTGGAGTGAGGCAAGGGTGCGTCCTCGCTCCTCTTCTTTTTAACTTATATACTAACGAGTTTGGTGTCCAAAGTTATTGACTCACTCAGAATTAATTTTAAACAAGTGGTGTCCCTATTATATGCAGATGATGCCGTCATTATGGCCAGGACAGAGAGAGGTCTGCAGACAGCCCTAGATGCTTATATTAATTTCATGGACTCTAGGGGTCTGAAATTGAATGTGAAAAAAACCTTCGTGATGACGTGCGCCAGGGGCAAATTCAAAACCTGAGTGTAAGCTGTTTGCACGCAGGGGGGAGAAAGTGCAGGCCACTAAATCTTTTTCATACCTAGGAGTAGTCCTCGAGGGTGGGGGGCATTGGGGTCCAGCCATTAGGAGTAGGACCCTGTCCTTTACAAAAGCGACTGCAGCACTTATGGCTTTTTCGCGAAAGATGGGTAAAAGACCCCCTGAAATTTTACTTAAAATTTATACGGCCAAATGTGTTAGCACAGCCATTTATGGGGCTGGTGTTTGGGGCATCCAAGACAACAGGGAAATACAAACAGTAGAAAATGCTTTTTTAAGGTTTATTTTAGCTGTACCCTTTAGTTTATCTGTGTATAACTGTCATGCTGAGTTGGGGGTTGGTCATATTAGTGATTTGATTGCGATGCAACCACTGTTACTCTGGCACAGGGTTTGGACCGCAGTTGATCTGGAGATTAACAGAGAGATTATCCGCGATGTTATGGCTCTGGATAAATCAAACAAAATAGCATGGCTAACTTATATTCAAAAGTTTTGTCAAGACATGGGGAAACCCGAGTTCTTTACTGCACCAGAGGGGTTATGTAAGATCTCGAGAAAAGACCTAAAGAATAACTGTTGGTACCATTTAGAATCCCTGCGGCTAGGGGTAGAGCTGAACAAGGGATCGGTTGTGCGCCACCAAATGTCGCTTGTATCGGGCAACATGCAACCCTATCTGAATTGGTGCACCAAGGGTTTTTACTCACTAGGTTTAGATTCGACATTTTCTTTCGCCTAGTTTCATTTCCAAAAATTAACAACTGGTCCAAAATGCACATTAAGTGCCCATGTGATGGGAGGGCCGAACGATCAACCCTCCATGTGATTTGCTTTTGTGGATTTTACCGTAAAGAGAGAGCCCAATGGATTAAACCACTTCTGAAAAACAATGGAACATGTCACCAGTGCCGCCCAGCTTTACTGTATCTCCAGTTGTTACATGACGAACTGTGTGTGGCCACTATGGTCGGTTTTTTAAAGAATGTTTTCAGAAAAAGGAAAAGTTTAATGTGTTCTTAAAATCACTGCACCTACAGCCAATTTTTAAATGTAATGTTATATATGTGTACATTATGTATTGATTTTTTGGTGATGTTGCTTTTATGATTTTAAAATTCTGCTAAAATCGAATAAAGCCTTTCTACTACTACTACACAATAAACCATGTATTTGGTGTTACAATTCATAAATGTTTGTATTTTATACTCTGTGGTAGTATTGTATTAAAAATGTTTAATCCTATCAAGAGTATAGGGGCAGACATTACAATGTCCACATTTGTAGAAACCCACTGGTAGTGGTTGTAACCAATATGTTGCTTCCTTCTGATTTTATAGTTGTAAAAATTAGGAAAAAGAATTTGATGTACTGTTTGTCCCCTCTTGTAAATTACACTAGGTTTGTTTGTAATGACACTGTTTACAATAGGATCTACTCTCAAAATATACCAGTGTTTATGTAGGATTTTATGCAGCATATGGCTCATGGAATTGTAGGGGGTGATGACTGACACTACCTGGTTTTTTTTTTTTACTTTCTTGGTTTTAGTTGTCGGTAACTGTTTACGATCCACATGTGTTACCCTGTTCTTAGCCTAGTTGATTATCTCCTGGCTATAACTCCTAGCAGCAAATCGCGTGATTGCCTTACTTATTCTCATCTTAAACACTTCTTCCTCACATCAGTTGCGTCTTATGCATGTTTGTTCTCCAAATGGAATAGTTTGAGTCTGAGATTTGGGGTGTGCTGTGTGTGCATGCAGTATCGAATTGCAGGCAGTTGGTTTCCGGTATAGAGCAGTCATTATTGAACCAGTTTTAACATGCAGTTTTAAATCCTTTTGGTCATACTAGTATGTGAACACAATGTTGCATTAATTATAATGCCAAAACAGGCAAAATTAATGTAAGAGCTTGTCCAGATCATCAAAACATCATCTATATATCAACCCCAGTAAACCACATGGTTAATAGAAATATATCAGGGCAAGTTGACCATATAAAGGTTTTTTCTAACCAACCCTTGAAAAGATTTGAGAATGAAGGTGAAAATTTAGACCCCAAGGCGAGATTGGTTGCACCAATTGGTAATAATTTGGTTGGTATGTTTTACTACGATACATAAAAATATCTTTAAAGCAGTACATACAATAGGAATTAAAAAAGATATACAGCAAATATACATAGCAATACATCCATGAGATAAAAAAAGACAATAAAACATTAGAATATGTACAATTAAAAAGGAATTGGATTAGTATGTACAGTTAAAAAGGAATTAAATGGATATAGAAAGCCTATTTGATCGGATCAACCAAGACCATTTAAAAAATTTTGAGACACCACAAACTACAAGGGGGGTGGTATCTGTTAGTAAAATGCGTAGGGCCACTGAATATTGGCGAGTGCCAAGTGATCTGCACACAGGTTTAAGCCAGCGCTTTCTTGGGTTCAATAGTCTGGACATTCAAAAAAGATGTGGGCAACCGTCTCCATCCTCGAGGAACATAGGGCACAGTAGGGGGAGTGCTGGGAGGTAGATTTCCATCTCGATGTCAAATAGCCTACTGGTAGGGTACCCACCCTAAACCTAAAGTACAAAGCCCTATCAAATGCGATGGAAATCAAATCAAGATAGGGTTTGTAAGCCACCACGTCTTTGATTCGTAAGAAAGCTGCGGTGGAATTGCAGTGTCGTGGGTTACTAATAAGTTTAGAAGAGACCCAGTCCCAGTACAGTTTCTTCAAGGTGGCTTTGGGTGGGGCGGAGCGAGTAATCCCAACTCCCCCAAAAGGCTTTTGACATCTCTCAACCACTTTATCTTATGCCAACCCCCATGGCCATCACCTCGGACAGACCCTCAGCATATGAGGCGAGTTCTGGGACCCTCCACAAACGAGCCCATAACAACAAAGGCCGTAGTCGTGCCTGATCTGCAATCGATCTGCATCCCAAGTCTAGTAATTCAGGGACTGTGGGTGTGCTCAAAGGGAGAGCATTAGGTCTTTCAAAAATTTGCTCTCCACTTTGGTTAGTACCTCCAAATTACAAGTACCCCAGAGCTCAGCCCCATATAATGCAGCGGTGACCCCTCTAGCTTTATATATGTCAATAACAGGGGCCATACAATGTTTGGGGGAAGAACAGTGTTCCCTACGTAACGCACCCCCACCCTTTTATGGCTGAGTAACATTTTGTTAATATGCGGGGACCAGCTCATGGAGTCAATAAGCCGGATTCCAGGTAGTCAAACTCTGCTACCTTCTCCAGTGGACAGTTATTCAGGACCGGTGGACGCCCTAGTTTCCTGAGGGGATTCATGACCAAATATTTGGTTTTATCGATATTGATCACTAGTCCCCTCAGGGAGCAGAACTCCTGGAAGCAGTCGAGAAGCTTTTGCAGACCTTGGGGGGTCTTTGAGATGAGGAGAGTATCATCCGCAAAAAGCAGAGTAGAGATCCGGATGCCCTCCAGGGAGGGTGCATCGGCCGGTTCTTGTTGTAAATACTCCACCACCCCATTCACATACAAGGAGAATAGGGTGGGGGCTAGCACACATCCCTGGCGGACTCCCCTGCACACCGGGATCCTATCAGTCTTTTCCCCCCTATGCCCCACCGCACCTGTGCGTAATTTCCTGAGTGTAGTTTGGTTAGGAGCAACAAAAGGTAGGGGGGCAACCCCATGGTCTGCAGGACCCTCCACAATTCCTCCCTAGGTACCAGGTCAAAGGCAGTCTTCAGGTCTATAAAGGCCAGATAAAGACTGCCCTTGCCCAGCACCACCACCTTCCAGTGCAGGAGCATTAATCTGAAGGCCTGTTCGATAGTTCCAGTTCCCGACCGGAAACCTGCCTGGAGGTCTGACAAGATCTTGTTATCATCTACCCATTGGAGAAGCCTCCCCAGGATCACCTTCCCTGCCACCTTCTGGGAGGAGTCTATGAGGCTTATGGGCCTATAGTTGGCAGGGCTGTCCCGACACCCCTTTTTGAAAATCGGGACAACCTCCGCCCCTTTCCAGGAGTCGGGTACAGGACCTCCCCCCAGAATTGCGTTCAGTAGGGAGGCGACCAACTTGCCCCATTCCATGGGGAAGGCTCGTATCAGGTCGCCAGGAATCCCATCTGGTCCTGCAGCTTTTAGTGGGACCAGGGTCTTTATTACCGTTTCGACCTCCCTAGCGGTGAAGGCATCGGGGAGGTCAACCATTGCCTCGACCACCGTGGATGAAGTATCACTGTTGGCCCCGCCAGGTAAGGAATACAGGGCCTCAAAGTGGCTGTACCAACTCTGGGCTGGAATGTTACATGTGACCAACGTGGCTACCGGCCTATCCCTATTCCTGACCAGGCTCCAGAAACCCCTGGCATCCCTTCCTATACTAGCTGCCAAAAGGTCCGCCCAGAACTTTTCCTCCCACTCCTTTTTCGCTACCTTCAATGTCCGATAATAATCCTTTCTTGCAAGCCTGGTAGCTACTTGGGATTTAGATTTAACTGCTCCCACCAAGGCTTTTTTCATAGCCCTACATTTCTTTGTATACCAACCCTGTTTGGTAGGTGGTCGCTCCCTATTGTGAGTTCCCATGCACCCACCAGCAAGAATAAATAAATTACTTAATTCCCTAGTTAGGTTGCAGAAGGTCAACGAGACCTCTTCAGACACTTGGGAAGACAGGTCTAGTTTGTTCAAAGCTGCAAGCAGGAGACACCCTACGGCTGCCACTTTCTCTGGTGATAAGGTAAATTTAGCCCACTTAAACCGTCGACCACAGTTAGAGATATCGACTGACTGGGGGTTGGGGGCAATATGGGGGAGGGGTTTCTGCCTTCCCTTAAGCCACTGGGGAGAAAGAACAAGAGAGGGGAGGTTGTGATCACTCTCAATGGTCGAAATAATTTCCATATCCCTTAGGTCACCCCATAAACGTACATCAAGAAGGATGTAATCTATTCTAGATGTATGATTTGGCCTGTTGTAGGCATGGGTCCCTTTCAAATCTGATTTAGACCTCCCATTGACTGCCCTCAAGTAAAATTCCATGTTAAGGGAGTTAATCTGTAGAGCCACTTGAGTCCTCCTCTTGATGGGGGGCAAGGTCAGAGCGGGAATCCACCGCCTTGAGTCCTCCTCTTCTGTGCCTAATACATCATCCGTATCGAGGGGCTCAAACGTGAAATTAAGGTCACCCGCCACCAAGATATGGGATTTAGGGGCGCGCTGCCTAAGGAGATCCTCCAGAAGAGCAATGGTGGCCGATTAGTAATACTAATCGTTACACTTGGTGCTGTACCACTCCAAAATGGTGCCATGTAGCTGGTACACTGTCCTACTGGAACTCCGTCTTCTATGTTTATACAATTGAATGTCTGTCGGTGACTTTATAAAAAAGAGTCAACCATGCGAACATAAGATATCCTGACGCTGTATTCACTTACAGAGTCATTTCGGGTTAGTCGCATTTTAACAAACAAGTTTTGCCTTTTGGCACGTTTATGAACTTAAAGTATGGGCTGTTGCTTTTGCCCTAATTTCGGCTTGTTATGGTTTTTGAAAGCTTTCTTGGTTACACATTAGGCCGAATAAAGCCTTCAATTTTTCTTACTGTTCCCACCCTAACTGGGGGATGAACCGCTGACAAGTGTGAGGTCCCTTACTTAACAGTGAAGTTGTCACTTAGAACGACGGGAGTGGGTCCAGCATACTAAGTAGTACGATATGTGTTGATAATGGGATTCCAATGCCTGCCTCCTTACGGAAACAACTTTTTTACCACAAGGTTTTGTTGAAAAGTGTGTAGAAGTTAATACTGGATCTAGAGCTTTTGACTAAATATATGTGTAACTTGATATGCTTGGCACCCAATATGAGAGACTTGGTTGTTGTGAATATTATAAATTGGCCAAAATATACAATATTTTTTCAAGCTGTATGACTGTCTGTAGAGGCCTGTTATATCACCAACAAGTTTTCCTAAACAACTTACTTGTCCCCTCTTGTTCTCGTATCTGATACATACCTGACGTCTATACTGGAGACTGTTCTCTAGTCCATTCGGTCCTTGGCGCTCTATGGATTGGACTTGCTGTACGTTATGACCTACATATTGGAGAAGGTTTAGGACACTGACCTTCCTGCTTTGAAAGAATTATGAGGTGATTTGCTGCATTTTACCATTTTAGTCCATCACTATGAGGCATAGAAGGATGGTGTTGGGAGTATTTCTACTCATTCTATGTTCAAATGAAAGAAATCGGTTCAATTACGTTTCTACAACACAATGAAGTTATTATTACCCGGTGTCCTCATTTTCCCTCTTTCTATCTATGTCCACTGTCAGGATTTTACTAGCAGTGTCTTCATGAGATATTTTGACTCAAAAGCATTTTGTGGGGTGCTGAAACTGCTGTTACCTTGCTGCATCTATAACCCTGCTCCTGACAAAGAGGATCGGAAGGGCATTCCAGCATTCTTGCTACCTTTCACGGCCCCCGCTTCGCGTTTGCCGTTCACGGACTCGTGGGGCAGAGCACTGTGATATTGAGGGACAGCGAGGCCCAGCAGGCATAGCGACACACACCTCCTGCCTCTTCCCTCATCAGACACGCCCCCCCCTGGCTCTTTAACATCGCTGGACGGCCCCTGATCCACGGGCGCTGAAACTGCTGTTACCTTGCTGCATCTTTAACCCTGCTCCTGACAAAGAAGATCGGAAGGGCATTCCAGCATTCTTGCTACCTTTCACGGCCCCGCTTCGCGGGTGCGTTCACGGACTCGTGGGACAGAGCACTGTGATTTTGAGGGACTGCGAGGCCCAGCAGGCATAGTGACACACACCTGCTGCCTCTTCCCTCATCGGACACGCCCCCCCTGGGAGGACCTTAAAACTGAAATAATTTTCCAGCGGCGCGGGGTGCACGCGGGACGAAGCACGGGGCTAAGCCCGGGCCAAGGGCGGGCCCATTCTAGCCTGTTACAGCCCGGGCCAGACTGGACCGGGCCATCTTTCTTGGCCTTGTTGTATTTCAGGACTACTCATCAAACTTCCTTTCTTGGCCAAGCGACGCTGTTACTAGTGAGGATATGGCGACCCGTGAGTTGCAAAGCAAAGCCACTACTTCTAGCACAGTGGTTGCAGGTACTTTGGATAATTTTTTTATTCGGGCCAGTTCAATATTGGAAAATGAATTGAATGTGGTGGAGAAACGCTTATCCTCAGGGATTGATAGTGCCAGAAGATCCTCACTTGGACTGATAGCTAACGCGAGGACTCCTGATAAGGAGGGGGGTTTTGCTGACCCAATTTTGGATAGCATTGATCAGGCTATCACCGCAGCAATACAGGATCTTGAGAGAAGTTCGGGGGGGTCTAGAGTTTCACTGTCTCCAATCATAGAGATAATTCCACCTCCTATTGTGCCTATTGTAACTATTGAGAACCCAAGTGTTAGGACAGGCACTACGAACTCACGGGGCATAAGGGAAGGTGCAATCCAAAAAAGGAAGCGAGCTACACAGACGAAGGGGGGGAAAAAAACCAAATTAGACATTAGACCTGAAATAAACCCACCCTTGGACTCGCATGATAACAGGGAAACTGATATGGTAACTCAGAATCCTCCTATCCCAATCCAAGTACCAGAGGTTTTTTCACTAACCCAACCAGTAACATTTAGTTTTGGGGACTCAGTGCGGGAGGGGGGGTGAGTTTTTACTTTCTCTGGGTAACACGCTTAAAACCCTCCTAAAACCCTTAGCGGATAGACTTAGCCTAATTGACTCAACTTTAAAAAACTTGGAAAAAACATCCGGGGAGCTGTTAAAAAACTCCAGTTCACACACAGCCACCCAAAGGCCCAAAGGCAATATCACTCAAGGGGCAATGCCACCCAGGGTCATCAATGCGGCACAAATTAGTGATCAATCACCCACCCTGACTGCGGTAGCAGTGTCCGCAGGAGAAGTTAGGCCTACTTCGGGAGGCAGCACGGATAAATTAAATGCCCCCCTAGAGGTGGGTAGTGGTGATAGGCCCATCGCCAATAGGAGCAAGGATTCGTTCAACAACAGAGAGCCTAGGCCTATAGCTGAGGGCCCAAATTTGAAATGGAGCAAGATTGTCAACCTACCGCCGGCTGCCGCACCCTTGGTTGTGGTACTTACGGGTGTTCCGGAGCTTACTGGGGCCTCATGGGAGACCTTTTTTTCCTTAAAGAATAAAGTGATCAATTGGTTAAACATTAACAGGCCACTTCCATCACATTTGCTAGCTGAAATAGTGATGGTTAGAAGGGCTCCATGGGTGGGTCCCACTACAAAAAACATAAATGGGGATTGTGTTCTGGTTAACTTTAAGAAGGAGGTTATTGTATCCTAAATTTACAATAGGGCGGGGTACTCAGGGAATACTTCTATTCAGACCCGACCCCTTGCTTACTTTTACCCTCCAAAGAGTAACAGTTCAGGCAGTGAGAGGGAGGATGGATGGACCAGGGTGAATCGCCCAAGACGGTATGGTCGTTCTGGGCCATCTCACTATGTTGCCTTGGTGCCACTAAATACCTATTTACATGAGAATAGGTTTGCCTCCCTGGATCAGGTAGATTGACTTCAATTGCAGAGTACTGTGGGGGGATTACACGGTAATGGTCTTGCGACTATCCAGCAGAGTGACCAATTTGCGCCCACCCCCATTGTCGTAGGTCCTCTAGAAGCCCAGGAAGTATCGGGTGCATTCACAATTAGTGATTCATTCCTGAGGACAAACACAACCTCTACTGAAGTTCCACCACGGTTGACTACAGGGGACTGTATGGACAGACCGACTCTCCAAATTCTGTCATGGAACATTGCCGGGCTATCAAATAAAGTAGCATGTCCAAACTGGGGCTCATTTATTGACACCATCTGCCTCTTTCAGGAAACATGGGCAAGAGAGGAGGTGTTCCGTTCTGGGTTTGCCTCCTTTTTTGTTCCTGCAAAGTGGGGAGGGAGAGGCAGGCCCTCTGGGGGGCTAACAACTTGGGTGAATATTGACCTTGGTTGTACTGCCAAGATTATGGTTACTGGTTCAGAGGACATACAAAGCACTCTTTTAGAATGGCCCAATATGCACAAAATGGCTATTATTAATGTATACTCTAGGCCAGTGAATATAGCAGCTGAATCTAAAACAATTGAGGAGCTCTCCAGGTTCTTAGATAAGGTCCCGCAGGGTGTAATGATCGTCATAGGTGGCGATTTTAACTCACACTTTGAGCCCTTGGTGGATCCGATAGATGGTTTAATTCTGGAAGAAGACCACTATTGGAAAATCCCCCAGGTGGTGGGCCCATCACCAAAATCTTGGTCCCCCCTGGATGTTCAAATGCTTTCCCTGACATTAGCCCATTCAATAAGGGCGTCCAATGGTCGGGTATCTCTGGATATCCCAGCAAGGTGCACATTCAATAAGAAGGGACAAGAGACGCGCCTGGATTATATCTTTGTTGAGACAAAGGCATGGGCAAGGGTTAATGAGTTTAGGGTGGAGGAACGAGGTGATAGCGATCATAACGCTCTGATCCTATGCCTCTATTCCCCCGTCACTCCCAACCCTCTAACTCAGGGTGAGAATGGCCCGGCAAGTAGAGCAACGCTATCGAGCAACAGGAGGAGGATCAGGTGGGAAAAGGTAGTCATTTGCCCTGATTTGTTGTCCGTAATTTACGGCCATGTAACCGAGGCATTGGAAGCAGCCAGTGTCCTGATTACAAGGGGCAGTTCCCCTTCCTTGTTGGAGGAACTGGGGGTGTTATACCAAGCCCTGACAAATAACCTTGCAGGGGCTTTTTATCCTGAGGGGGAAGGATTAGGCCAGGTAGAAAACCCTCCTGGTTTAACCATGCATGTAGGAGGGCCAAAACTGATCTTATTCAAGCCCTGAAGCAAAATACTAGCAGGGACCAAATTAAGCAAAAAAGGTCATCCTACCGGCATCTGATCCATCATGCAAAGAAAGAGTGGGAGGTCGCTCACTGGGAGAAATTGGTTGAATCATTGGCAGTGAAAGACGCCCGTAATTTCTGGCAAGTTGTAAAAACAGGATCAGTCGACCCCGTGGTGGCCGTGGAACCTAATATTGCTGCTGTGGTTTGGGAGGATCACTTTGCTAAGTTATATCAGGGAGACCAGGATTGTGACACTGTGGAGTGGCACGTACCTGTGCCACCTCCCCAAAGTGATTTGGAAGGGAGTGAATTTTCAGTGAGGGAGGTGGAAATGGTACTCATGAGCCTGCCTTCCAGGAAAGCTCCAGCTTTGGACAGAGTTCCTGGGGACCTCCTGAAGCACGAGCCAAGGGTTTGGGCACCTTATCTAGCACTCATATTTAACGCAATCTGGGGAGGCATGTCAGTGCCCGATACTTGGCTGGGGGCAGAGATTGTTCCTATCTTTAAGAAGGGATCGCCTCTGCTCCCGGCCAACTATAGGCCAATTAGCCTCATTGACGTGCCTCAAAAACTTTTTGCTAGACTGATTCTAAATCTTATTTTAGACTGGACAGAGGAACACTCTATCTTGAGCCACTACCAAGCTGGCTTTCGTAGGAATGTTTCCACAATAGACCAAATTTTCCGTCTTAATATGATTAATTGGAAGGTGGTGAAGGCGGGCGGGGTGCTCTGTACACAGTCTTCGTAGATCTCCGCGCAGCTTTCGATTTAGTCCCACGCCGGAAGCTGTGGAATGTGCTAGGTGACCTAGGGATTCCATCTCCCTTGCTGAAAATCTTGATGCGCCTACACACTGGGAACTACGCTAAGGTCAGATGTGGTGGAACAGGGTCGTTAACAGCTCGATTCTCCGTTGACAGGGGGTAAGACAGGGTTGTGTCTTGGCACCAACCCTGTTTTGCCTCTATGTCAACGGGGTAATCGCACACCTGGCGTCTGTCTCGGACACCGATGCCCCGAAGTTGGCCGGGTCAAGAATTCCAGCGATTATGTTCGCGGACGATACCCTGCTTTTATCGAAAACACCGATGGGTATCCAGCAAGTCCTTGTCGTTTTTTTTTCTTTTTGCGAGGAGCGAGGTTTGGAAATCAACACTTCCAAGACTAAATTTATGATTTTCAATCTGCCTGCCAAAACTCGCCGAAACCCTCTTATTGGAGGAGTCTGCCTTGATAGGGTATTTACTTTTGATTATCTTGGCTTGACCCTCAACAAATCTTTTAACTGGGTGCATCATCAAGTTAGGTCACAACCTAAGTTAACCCAGATAGCAGGGGGCATTGTGAAATCACTGAATAGATCAGCTTTTAAGCCAATCTGCCCCCCTCTGGAAATTTATAAACTAAGAGCAAGAGGAGCTGTGACCTATGGGGCCGAGCTTTGGGGTTTTAATCCTCTGCCTGGGATTGCAGTAGCAGAGAACAGATTTCTCAGGCAGCTCACAGCCTTACCGCCTAGCACCCTCCTGGTCCCCCTCAGACTAGACCTGGGAGTTCGGCCTATAGTAGAAGATCTCACCTTAAGACCAATAACCTACTGGAGGCGGCTCTGGGTTACCCCAGAGTTAAGTGTTTATAGGGGAGAGTTATACGAGATCTTGCGACAGCCCAATGCTGCTAAATTACCTTGGTTTAAATATGTCAGAGGGGAACTTTTGAAACGAGGTCTTGAGGCACTGTGGAAACAACCAGAGCAGGCATGTGCAGCCATTTCGAGACAGCAGCTGCCTCATTTGTTCCGAGAAAATAGGAGAGCATGCTTGCTATCTATTTTGGATTCGGGGTCACTTACAGCCACTTTCCTAATAACCAAGGACAACTATTTCTTTGAGCAAGTCTTGGATGAAATTCAACCCACTTCGTCAAGGAAGCTCCTTCTACAATGGCGTCATGGTTCTCTCCCCATTAGAGCCCTAACCTCGAAGTGGATCACTCCATCCCTTGTGACTTGCCCAGGGTGTACTGCTAGTCTTGAAAGTGAGGTTCATGTATTTTTTTTCTGTCCTGCCTATGCTGGTCCTAGGAGGACCTGGGTTGTCCCGTTATGTAAAAATCTGGGATTAACACATTGTGCTCAAGCTTATAGGATTTTTAAAACTGATCTCTCATCGGTGGTTGTCTTTGCTGTAACGAAGTTTCTCGTGGCCATGTGGAACAGGAGGAGGTCTTTGATGGAACCTCCTAAAGACTAGATTTGTGTCTGTGCCAGGACAATCGTGGGCCTGATTTGAACTTGCATGTTAGGCGCTAATTAATTGTATTCTATGAATTTTGTATGTTTAACCTATTATTTGTTAATGGAATTTTAAGTCAGAATTTTAACCTTTTTCTTTATTTTGTTAAATGTATGCAGCTGTATATGTAATCTTTTATGACAAACAAATTGTCGAAATAAAAAAATTTAATGATGATGATGATTATTATTTTGTGGGGTCTATCACTTCATTTTTAGTGTAGTGTTAGGATATTAGTGTGACATATAATCTTTTGACAGTATGATGACACATTGAAACTATTTGGTGTATTAGTATATAATGCTTTTTATTTCAATTGATTTTGTTGACAGCCTTGAAAAAGTTGTCAATACAACATACCACTTGTCAGCTGTGCTTATCATCTACTGACCTGCTTGTGAACAGACTAGGCTCATAATGTGGTTGACGCACTGATTTATGTGATAAAAAAGTGTTTGATTTAGATGTTTGAAAAAATATAAATTAGATCTGAAACATTGACAGATCTAAAATACGGTATTTGTGTAGTGCTCTGGATTGTTAAATCAGAAGAAAAAAGAAGGTTAGGGTCTGGCAAGTGGGACCATTTGCCTGGTCGATATGGCACTACCAGACTACACACAGACACTGCAATGGCAGTTCTGAGAACCTTTTGCAAGGCAGCTTGTGTGGGTGGCACAATCAGTGCTGCAGGCCCACTAGCAGCATTTGACTTACAGGCCCTGGGAACACACAGTGGATTGTACTAGGGACTTAGTAGTAAGTCAAGCAAGCCAATCATGGAAACACCAATCCATATTTAAAATTTACATAGGGAGCACTTGCACTTTGGCACTGATCAGCAGTGGCAAAGTGCCCAATGCATAAAAACCAGCAAAAACGAAGTCCAGCACACAGCAAAAATACAGGAGGCATAAATACAGGGGAAACCAAGTCAAGGAGGCCAGGTCTAATACAGTGGTTCAGGTCTTCTCCAACCTGGTTAGGTAGGGGAGGTTGGTAGTGACCCGGGTAGGGCCCAATGTAGTGAGATGGGTGAGGGGTCCCATTGTGGTAAATAAAATTACCGTACTATTTTTCCATGCAATTAATTATCAATAAGGATAGCTCAATCAAATGAGAGGCAGAGTCCGTGGTATCTGAGTCATACGGGCTTTAATTATGATCTTCGAAGAACAGGACATCATGTTCCATCACCACTAAGGTTCAGGAAGGGATATTCAACGTTTTATTAACATTACACATTATATATAGTAAAACAGTATAATTGAAATGAATGCAGTAGGCGTAACAAGTGAAAAGAGAGAGATAAGAACACATGTGCATAACAGGAGGCGTGTGAAAAGGCGGACACATGGGCGTGCACTGGACAAGTCAGAGAAACGCCACAAAAAACGTCACAAATGGGTGGATGCATAGAGAAAGTTTGCAGGATCAGCAGAAACATTTGGCCTAGATGCGCGCGCAACTGAATATGACGTGTAACTGGGGAGAACTGGGGGCTTTGACTTTAGCACTAGTAGAGGAGACTGATGTCTGGGATGTCAGGACGACCTGTACCTATAGCATATCCGGTATCTTATGTTTGGAGGATGTAGTGTCTGAAGTAAAAGGTCTCTCGGACAGAGGCCGTTCAATACTGAATGCTAGTGCATGCATACGTGTCTTGGTGCAATGCACGAGGCCATGGACCTACCATGGTAACGGGTTCTGTAAATCACTTGTAAGGAGGACAGGAAGGCCGGGCCCTTTGCTCTGCAGCCGGGAATATGTTTACCTATTTCACTAGACTGGAATGTGTTTTCGAGGAGGCTGAGCAGATGACTGTAGGCAAAATACTGTTTTTGGCAGGCAGGCCAGGCTGAGCCGGGCACCGCTTCGCTGGGCAGGAAGTAAGGCAGAGGTCAGGGATGCATAAACTAAACTACAGCTTTCAGAGACAGAAAAGACTTGGAGCCTCGATTAAGGGCCTAGCTCGACGGAGCCAGGAAACATGGAGAAAACGTGTGAGATTCAAAAGTGTACCATGTAAAGACGTTGGCACCATAGGCCTAGAAGCCTAATTAACAGGATTTTCTTGGGGAACTGGATAACTAACATGTTAACGTTGGACGCAAATGCATATGCGTCTTTCTAGCATGTACAGGAAGGAAGTTACATGACATACAAGGAACATGGGTGCATGGATGGGGTGCGAGTGGGGGACACATTGGCTACCTGAAAATTTCTATTACCTCATTCCCTCCTTGGCCCCTACTACACCCATCTAAGATATATCTATGTTCATGAGACCATCTATCTGTTCATTTAGCATCATTTGTTCTTCTTTCTTTATTCGGGAACGGGAACGTGAACTCGGACGGGGAATACAAGCTGTGGCGCACAAGCCGCAAATCGCTGGCCCACATTGCAGACAGAGACAACAACTGAATACTATGACCAATATTATTCCTAGGAATGATAACAATTTCCATCCCCAGGCGGATATCACACTCCAAAACCAACCGGACCAAGTCCAGGTGCCTGGATTCTGGTGTATCAGGTGAGCAATTTCATGAAGCCGTGTTATGGCCTTATACACGGATGGCGCGTTATTAGGAATAAACACGCAACAACTGGATCCGATGACTCTACAAGCCCCGCCCCTATCGGCCAGGATGACGTCAAGGACAAGGCGATTTTGAAGAACAACAAGTCTCATAGCAGACTGCTCCTCAGTCAGGTTACCTAGAGCAAAAGTAGTCTCGTTCACTACTGCTTCCAACGTGGTGGTCAATCTTCGTATTATCTTACTATTTTGGACGGGACCTATGAACCAGAAATACCCTTTGATATAATCCTTATACTGATCCCATGCTGATTCAGAATAATCGATAACAGGGGGAAGGTCTCTCTTATGTCTCACATGTACAAGATGTGAATTTCGATGATAATCAGGTGGGGCTAGGAAAACAGGTGGCAATAGGAACGCGATATAACACGTCCCATCCCAATCCAATGGCAGACGTACATAAGCTGTCTGACCACATATAAAATAAGAATGGCGGGAAGCTTTGAAAGTAGACTTTCCTTTATCAGTGAATTCGACCACAGTATTACAATCACTGTGTCCTAGATGTACTGAACCACTCTTTCTGACGCATAATTCGCCTTTCACTGGTAACACTGTAATAAACGGCAAGTCCGAATTAGTCTCAGACTGTACATTCAGAATCATGAGGTTAAGTGTAAAATTACCCAATCCATATACTTCATTTTCTAGATCGGTCCCTGTCCTTTGGGGAAGACCTTTCTTGTCTGGGAAACATATTTTATTCATAACTGTATTTAAATTCCCCCATATCCAATCGCCTTGGGAAACTGTGGACTTACTGTCTAGGGAGGACATTAAAGTAAACCATGCACCACACGAACCATTATGTGTAAACGGATAAGGAAAGAGGGGCAGAGCTCCCTTGTATTTCTGATAGGGAGGGAGTCGGCCACATACCCAGCAATTGGTGGCATTGCTGGTCTGGTGAGAATGGTGTAAGATACGGATGAATGTATTGTTGCGCATTGCTAATCGATAGGACAGTTCGTGGGGAGGCAGGTCGCTAAAAGTATGCTCTACAGCAGAGGTCTTCAAACTTTTTGATGCCGAGACCCCCTTGTAAAACCTTTTTAGCGGTAAGGACCCCCTTCCGACAAAAGTTTCTAGAAACTGGTACTCCTCATCATCATCTTTTGACAACCATAAATGCGCCTGTTAGACCTCATCACATCCATCCATCATTCATCCACCCACGCTTTCACACATCCATCCATCCTTTCATCCTTCCATCCATCCATCCATCCTTCATCCATCCACCCTTTCATCTTTCCATCCATACATCCATCCTTTACCCATCCACCCTTCCATCCATCCACCCATCATTCATCCACCCACCTTTTCACACATCCATCCATCCATCATTCATCCATGCAACCTTTTATCCATCCATACATCCATCCACCCTTTCATCCTCCCATCCATACATCCATCCTTCATCCATCCACCCTTTCATCCATACATCCATCCACCCACCCTTTCATCCATCCATCCACCCATCATTCATCCCCCCACCTTTTCACACATCCATCCATGCATGCATCATTCATCCAAGCAACCTTTTATCCATCCATACATCCATCCTTCATCTATCCACCCTTTCATCCATCCATCCACCCATCATTCATCCCCCCACCTTTTCACACATCCATCCATGCATCATTCATCCAAGCAACCTTTTATCCATCCATACATCCATCCATCCTTCATCCGTCCACCCTTTCATCCTTCCATCCATCCACCCTTTCATCCATCCATCCATCCACCCTTCATCCGTCCACCCTTTCATCCATACATCTATCCTTCATCCATCCACCCTTTCATCCTTACATCCATACATTCACTCTTCATCCGTCCACCCTTTCATCCTTACATCCATACATCTATCCTTCACCCATCCACCCTTTCATCCTTACATCCATACATCCATCCTTCATCCATCCACCCTTTCATCCTTACATCCATCCTTTACCCATCCACCCTTCCATCCATCCACCCATCATTCATCCACCCACCTTTTCACACATCCATCCATCCATCATTCATCCATGCAACCGCTTATCCATCCATACATCCATCCACCCTTTCATCCATCCACCCACCCACCCTTTCATCCATCCATCCACCCATCATTCATCCGCCCACCTTTTCACACATCCATCCATGCATCATTCATCCATGCAACCTTTTATCCATCCATACATCCACCCTTCATCTATCCACCCTTTCATCCATCCATCCACCCATCATTCATCCCCCCACCTTTTCACACATCCATCCATGCATCATTCATCCATGCAACCTTTTATCCATCCATACATCCATCCTTCATCCATCCACCCTTTCATCCATCCATCCATCCTTTATCCGTCCACCCTTTCATCCATCCATCCACCCATCATTCATCTCCCCACCTTTTCACACACCCATCATTCATCCATGCAACCTTTTATCCATCCATACATCCATCCTTCATCTATCCACCCTTTCATCCATCCATCCACCCATCATTCATCCCCCCACCTTTTCACACATTCATCCATGCATCATTCATCCATGCAACCTTTTATCCATCCATACATCCATCCTTCATCCATCCACCCTTTCATCCATCCATCCATCCTTTATCCGTCCACCCTTTCATCCATCCATCCACCCATCATTCATCTCCCCACCTTTTCACACACCCATCATTCATCCATGCAACCTTTTATCCATCCATCCACCCTTCCATCCATCCATCCATCCTACATCAGTCCATCCATTCATCCTTCATCCGTCCACCCTTTCATCCTTACATCCATACATCCATCCTTCATCCATCCACCCTTTCATCCATCCATTCACCCATCATTCATCCACCCATCTTTTCACACATCCATCCATCCATCCATCATTCATCCATGCAACCTTTTATCCATCCATACATCCTTCATCCATCTACCCTTTCATCCTTCCATCCATCCATCCTTTCATCCATCCATCCGTTCATCCATCCATCCACCCTTTCATCCATCCATTCATCATTCATCCACCCACCTTTTCACACATCCATCCTTCATCCTTACATCCATCCATCCACCCATCATTCATCCACCCACCTTTTCTGTGCCTCTCTCATGGAGGGGGGGGGGTCAGTATCTCTCTGCGTCTTCTTCCTTCTTTCCCGATCATTCGAGGGCATCTCTGTGCCTCCCTGCTGGGGGCGGGGGACGTGTCACGGGACCCACAGCTCCAGGCGCGCAATATCCATTGACCTCAAAGGGCTACACTACAGCCTGCTCCCCCAGCCCCCCTCTGCCCCCTCCCCCCCCCCCACACACACTTCCCCTTCTCCACCAGCTCAAAACGGCTTCAGGGACACACACACACAGCCACACCCAAGTACTTGACAGGTCTTTAAAAGACCTTTTACTTTTTAATGAGGCTTTGCTTTTCACACCTGGTGTGAATTAGGCCTCCACTGTGAGCACCCTCGATCAGCCCAAGCCAGGAACTGCACTCTGACAGAATCTGCGACCCCCTTCCAAGGACTCCACGACCCCCCTGGGGGTCGCGCCCCACAGATTGAAGACCTCTGCTCTACAGTGTCATTAAGGGAAGTATGAACATGAGAATCAAGAGGAAAGAAAACATGTAGCATTAAACTTATGCATATGATCGTAAGACTCAGGAGAAACATGAAAATTAATGCGATAACGCAACGACTGTGCACATTTTTACAATATTTTTCTCTCTTTTCAAGTCGCCTATCTCTCTGACTACTTGGGTCTAACTTATACATGTCAGAAATCTGTCTAACCGCTTCACCCGAGGGGGACTTAAACAATTAAACGCTGTCTGACTTACTAGACCTCAACTTGGCTCGGTACTCCTGTTGTGGAGTTTTCTCTAACAGGGGGAGTTTAGAGTCAGTGTCCGAAAGGGGGCAGTCCTTTAATGCAGTCTCTGGACACAATCCATGAAAGCGCTTGATATGACTGGAGTGCAACCACCCCTTGCGGCCTTCTATCTTCACTGCGGTCCTCGTCGTCAACAACACCAACTTTGGCTGTTTCCACCTCGGTTCCAGAGGGCTCGATCGGTCGAAGTTTTGGACGTAGACATAATTTCCGGGAACGACTTCATGCGGTTTTACTTGGGTGTTGTCCGGGAAGGCAGCCGCGACCTGTGAACGACAAGATTGTAGTGCAGACATCAAGGAAGCTAGGTAATCTGTCAGCATAGTACTTTCAACATCGGTAATTTTTCGGGGCATAGGCGTACCCCACATATTCGGGGGACGTCCAAAAACTATCTCATATGGGGACAATCCAGTTCTAGAATGGGCTACCATTCGCATGTAAAAGAGGGCAACTGGCAGGGCTACTATCCAATCTACACCTTTTTCTGCACAGACCTTCGCTAAACGTGTTTTCAGGGTTTGATTATATCTCTCAACGAGACCAGCGGCTTCAGGATGTCGTACGCAGTGGAATTTCCACTGGTAACCTAACAGGAGTGATACCTGTTTCATAAGCTCGGACGAGAATGGCTGACCATTATCAGAGTACACGACACGGGGCAAACCATATCGCGGGAAAAATTCATGGACCAGTTGTTTGGCAGTGGTTACAGCAGTGTAATCGGGGACTGGATATGCTTCTGTCCATCGGGAAAGGGCACATACGACTACGAGGACATACTTGAATCATCGGCATCTGTCCATCTGGATATAATCCATCTGGAGGACTTGAAAAGGATGGTCAGGAGGATGAAATCCACCTTGTTCCACTGGAATACCTTTGCCTGGATTGAACTGACAACAGATCATGCAAGTACGCACTTTCTGTTTCGCTGCTGCACGTAAGTGCTTATTGAACCAAAGATTCTGTAAACTGTCTAACATGGCTTTCTCTCCTAAGTGTGCTGGACTATGTGCTGTGTTAATGATAACTTGAACCATAGAGTCGGGGAGGAACCATGTGGCTCTTCCCTTCGTCATCCATCCCTGATCTGTCTGGATCCCTCCTTGTTCAGTCCATTTCTTGATTTCATCTGGGGTCGCATGTGTCTGTATGTCGAGTACATCTAGTATGCGATCCTTAATTGTCATACAATGTGTCTGTGAAGTGACTTCAGTCTTTGTCGTGTCAGTCGGTATGTCTGTCTGAGTCTGAGCTGTGAGTTTGGCTGTTCGATCTGCCAGGTCGTTACCCTGGGAAATAGTGTCGGTGACTTGAGTATTTGCTTTGCACTTCTTGATGTCTATGGCTGTAGGCAAATGTATTGCTTCTAACAGGGCTTGAATAAGAGGACCATGTTGTATCTTGGTACCGTGAGAAGTTAAAAAACCTCTTTCTTCCCAAAGAACACCGAAGTCGTGAACGACTCCGAATGCATACTGTGAATCTGTGTATATGTTTACTTTCTTGTTCTTGGCTAGTATACAGGCTTGGGTCAGAGCGATGAGCTCTGCTGCTTGGGCAGATAATGTGTCAATACGATGCGTTTCTATGACTTCAGTTTCAGTGGTTACTGCATATGCGGCTACTAACTCTCTTGTGCTTGTTCTCATACATGAACCATCTACGTAAAGTGTCAGGTCTGGGTCGGGCAATGCAATATCTGACAAGTCTTGTCTGGGCTTTGTCACGGTATTAATGACTTCCACACAGTCATGTGGTGCTGGATCAGTTGTAATGGAGGGTAACAATGTGGCAGGGTTGAGTATGTTGCAACGTCTGATTTCTATGTGTGGCTGGAACAGTGTCAGTTCATAACCTGTCAGTCGTGCTATGGTCAAGTGTTGAGTCTGGGTTTGGTTCAGGAGAACTTCCACGGAGTGTGGAACCTGTACTGTCAAGGGATGTCCTAATACTATTGAGTCGCTTTGTCTGATAGCTAGAGCTGTTGCTGCAACTGATTTCAGGCACGCAGGCAGAGCCTGGGCTACTGGATCCAATGTACTAGAAAAATAAGCACAAGGCTTATGGTGTCCTGCTTGATCTTGTGTGAGAACAGATAATGCTGTGCCATCTCGTTCTGTGACAAAAAGTGTAAAAGGTTTGCTGTAACATGGTGTCGCTAAAACAGGTGCTTGACATAAAGCTTTCTTCAAGTCATTAAAAGCTTGTGTATGTTCCTGAGTCCAAGGGAGAACAGTCGAAGTCGCTGCCTCCTGTGTTGTCAACTGTATGAGTGGCTTGGCTAGATATGCATACTGAGGAATCCATTGTCTGCAGTAAGAAGTGAGGCCAATAAAGGCCCGTACTTCCTTTTGTGTCTTGGGTTGTGGCAGATGTGCAATTAACTGGATACGGTCTGGTGTCAACTGTCTACCCCTCGTGGACAGCAAGTGTCCAAGGTATACCACTTGCTGGGCACAGAATTGTAGCTTCGAAGGGGGCACTTTATGCCCCTTTTCGGCCAGAAAATACAAGACTGTCAGTGATGCGCGTTCGCAGTCACGTTCGGTCCGTGCTGTAATTACCAAGTCATCAACGTATTGCAGCAGTGCAGTGTCAGTAGGCATTTGAATACTGTCTAGTTGTCGTTTCAGGTCCCTATTCGGGCGCCAAATTATGTGGTAAATAAAATTACCGTCCTGTCTCTTAGTAGAGGGAGCGGGGGTGAGCTGAGCCCCAAGGTTTCCGAAACCCAGTCCCAGAGCCTGGTTGGTTCCATGAGTGTATACCAGGAGGTGGGCTTAGTCTGTTCCGGGAGGCAATCCCCTGATAGGGGTGCCAAGGTGTCTGATGAGCCCAGCCTAAGGGTACAGATCCTGGGTTGGAGGGCCGGAGCCAGGGTGTCAGCCCTGACCCGGAGGAAGGGGTGACTGTAAGCAGTGCTCCTACTGGTTTATCTTTTGGGCGTAGTGCTCCAGGTGGGAGGGTGCAGAGCCATAGCAGTGGGGGCAGGGAGAGAGGAGCCTTCTCCCTGACCCCTGTCCAGTCTAAGCGAACAGACCCTAGGACGGTGTAGCAGTTTCAGTATAACACCCCTGAACTGGTGGGAGAATTATGCGAGACACCTACCACAGGTGCCTTGACAGTTCTGGCGTCTGGTGGTACCGCTCCAGAAGGGAGGGTGAGGAGCCCCAAGGAGTAAGACAGTGTATGGGAGAGCCCACCCCAGTCTCTTGTCCATATGCAGGATACAGACCTTGGATTGGTCAGTATTGCAAAGTAATCCTGTGCCCTGGGCACCCCCCAACTTTTTGCTGACTGGTACTGTTGGTAACTGACTCTGACTGACCCTGGGCTGTGCCTAACCAGGGCCAGTGCTATGCTGAAAGAGACACATTTAGAATACAGTGAAAACACCTACATACACTAGGTTACAGTACGGGTTTGGGATACCCCTATGATTGACTTGACCTACCCTATAAGACACTAGTACATAATAGGGCAGGGGTATTGAAACTACCTATCAGTCCCTAGTATATAATAGGGCATGGCAGATTAAAAGCCAGCAGCCCGTTATGCACTTGCATGTGTGCACTGCTATCGTCAAATCGCTTTGCTTGATGCCATTGGCAAGGTCTTCGCAAAATGTCTTCTTGCTTTAATTAACGATTGGGTATCTAAGGCCGAAATTTTGCCCTTTGAACAAACTGGCTTTAGGCAAAAGCACGGTACGTTAGATAATTTGACTGCACTCCAGATTATAACGGAGAAATATGTCAAAGTTTGTGGTGGACATGTGTATGGCGCCTTCATCGATTTCTCCACAGCTTTCGACAAAGTGGACAGGACATTGCTGTGAGGAAAGCTATTCGATTTAGGAATGCCGTCTTTTCTTATTAAATTAGTCCGTGCCCTGTATTCGGACACTTGGTGCAGAGTGTTACTAGGCGGGGAAAGAGGTTTATCTAGAACTATTCACACATCTAATGGGTTAAAGCAGGGTTGCCTATTGGCTCCTCTGCTGTTTTCTCTTTATATAGTTGATTTACCTCTGGCTCTCTCTGCATGCTCTGGCATAGCTCCGATCCTGGGGGGTTCCCCAATTGTATGTCTCATGTATGCTGATGATATTTTGATTCTTGACCTAACACCCAAGGGATTGAATAATCGCCTGCATGCCTTACATAAGTATGCAGGAAAACATTTTTTGTTGATAAATATTGCAAAAAGCAAAGTGATGTGTATGTCGGGTAGGAAGAAAACTAAATATGCGAATTTTCCATGGACTGTAGGGGGCCAAAAATTGGAAACAGTGAAATCGTATACCTTCCTTGGTAAAATTGTTATGAGTAATTTAAGCGAAAAAGCTCATATAGCTAATAATTCCCGGAAAGCTATTGTCCAGGGAAAGAGTTTGCTATCCTTGTATAAGGCTACAGGTAGGAGACACTTTTCAATACTGTTAGACGTATTTAGAGCAAAAGTCCCTGCCTCCTTACTCTACGGAATAGACCTAATTGATATAAAAAATTGGAGCTTTTTACATTCATCGGAAGGAAAGATTTTACGTAGCCTTGTATCTGTCAATACAGCGAGTTCAACGGCTGTCTTGAGACAGGAATTCGGCTTACGCAGTAGCTGGGTCCAAGGTTTGGCGGGGATCGTGCGCTGGGTTCTCAGCCTAGCAAGGGGCGAGCCGGGCACGCTAAGACATCTTATAAAAACTGAGTTGTTGGGAAATTTTAATGACTATTCATTAATTATAAATTTTTTTAGATATGCTGTGAGTCACTTACAACTAGATAAAGATGTTTTATTTTCTTTGTCACCATATCAGTTAAAAACTCTCTTGAAGTCTTCCTCGTGGGAACTAGGGTTCAGACTGGATAGAGAGCTTCGCATTTTGAAAAAGGGTATTACTCCAGTTATCGATCCCTGTCTTGTGAGGAAAGCTCAACCATATGTTCTATGGAACATTCCTCACGTGGTTAGACGTCTACTATTTCTAATAAGACAGGATTTAATGCCTTTGAAATTGCTCTTATCCAAATGGTATGGCTCTTCAGCTGTCTGTGATTTATGTCATATGAAGGAGCAGGATTTGTTACATGTTATTTATGTTTGCCCAGCACTGATGCCTTATAGGCGGAAATGGCTAAGACCCATTTGCTTTCAATTGAATATTTTGTCCGCTTCTGCTTTTAATGCAGCTATGATCAATCCCCCCAATGAAATGTTCTGTTTTAAACTATACAAATTTTTCAAATGTTTTCTGGATATGTACTAAGTGGTAATTCAGATGCCCTGATCTCTGTGTATCTTTATTTTATGTACTAGTTAGTATGTTTTCTCTTATATCATTTTATTTGAATATATTTCTATGTTTTTTATGTGGATCTCGTGAGAGTTCCGTTATCATAAATAAATAAAACTTGAAAACTTGATGTGTGCACTGCTGAAGCCTGAGGTCAGTTTAAAGTGACTCTTTGTTACAGGACTGCTTTTAAAAAGTAAATTGTGCCCAAACTCGACTTTGGTGTTTGGGGCACTTAATAATGGTTAACCTAAAATGTTTGGTCATATTAGTTACTCCCAGGGTCTCCCCTAGGTGTCCCAGGGGTAGGGGGTCAGGTATGCATTAGGAAGACCCGAATAAAATGAGTTTTATATACCCTGGGTTCAGTGAAATTGCACATTTCGCTCCCCGCATTGTGATAAACTGCTGCCCAAAATCGACTTTGGCGCTAGAAACACTCAGGAGGGAGGATCGGCAATCTCCTTACATATTTAGAACCCCTAAAGTCTCCCCTAGGTGTTCCAGGGGTGTGGGTCCTGTAGATATATGCAGAGTACTTATAAAATATGTTTTTATAAGCCCTGGTCCTGGAAAAAATGTCCTAATTGATTTTTCCCATTGCAAATCCCATGCCACATAGGTTAATATGGCAAGAAGTTATTAACTGCTAACTCTTGATAGGAGAAAGCTAAAATACAGTTCAAAGAATTCCCAGAATGGTATTAATAAATCCAACAATATGATATTGTTGAATTTCTCCTAAAATGTACAGACAAGAAGTTATAAGACATTTTCTTGTTTGTAGCCCAGTTTCAGCCTTCCAGTGGTCTGTCCTGATTGGTCAGAGTTAAGTGGATTAGCCAGGCTCCTTTGAAGAGGTGATAAAGTGCCCCTGGGGTTAACCAGCTCTGCTGGTAGGGCAGTGTTCTGTTACACAGGAATGCCTGAGCAGATGGAGGAGTCATAAACAATAGACTTCAAGGGAAGGGGAAGACACCATTGGCATTTACAACTCAACTCTTTTGAACCCAGCCAGATGCTAGGCTTCAGGAAGGAATGAGCAGATGCAAGGGGCGAGGCTATGGAAATTAGCCATTTTAGGGGTGTGTTTAGACAACTCTTCTCTACCTGAAAATCAGCCATTGTGAATTTGGAAGAATTGGTGCACTCTGGGACAAAATAGTGCCACACTCTGCAGGAAGTGGTCAGACCTTTGGGTGGTACCCTGCAGCCCATTGGACAGGAGTGACCTCCTGCTTGACTCAGAGAAATTGGAATAAGTATCTGAGAAGGGCAGAGCCTCTTAGATCTGCTGCTTGAAACTTAAGAAAGCAAGACGGGCCATGCTGAGAATGTTGATGAGCATTTCCCAGGGCCTTCACTCTGAAGATTGCACCTTCTGCACCATCTGAAACTACAGCCTGTGGATTGCCCTGCTGTAAAAGGACTAAAGAGTGGGCTCCCTGCAAGCTACAGGTTAACAGAGCTCACCTGGAACATCACCACCAAGGATCTTGAACATGGAGAACTACCAGTGGATTTGTAAGGGTTTTGTCCAGGTGGATTATGGGAACTAAAGTCCTCAACTTTCAAGGACCATCTTGGAGATTCCAGACACTTTGGAGTGAGTTTGAGAAACTTTGGCAACCTTTGGGGAACTTTAAGAAGAAGTCCCGCGAGTTTGGAGAACTTTGGAGCAACTTTGGACAAAAGCTTCTTAAGGGGACTGATTCAATCAGGCCAGCGAAGCTGCCTGCCTTCAACCGCGAGCCGGCCTGCTGTCCAGGTTCGTCACGCTGAAAAGCTCTGTAGGTCATACTTCCAGAGTTTGACCGGGAGTAGGCCGGTGAACCCTCATCGAATCCGGCCTGGTGAAGAGCATCAAGGGACCCCACAAGAAAAAGCTCCAGAAAAGTTTCTAAGTCCAAAGGTAAAAACAGTGACCGAGACCCACCGCGAGGGGTAGACGAGCAGGGCTCCATCGTGGTCAGCCTGAAACTTTGACTTTGGCCTGGTCTATCGTGACCAGCTGTCCCGATAAGGCACTATAGGTTTCTATGTGCTAGAAATGTCTAAATCTTTGAAAATTCCCATCTCCGGTTCCTTACATTGGATTTTTGTTGTTTTGATGTCATTTTAAAAATAAAAAGTTAAGTCTGCCTGCTCGCAGCCAAGCTACCAAGGGTTGAGCATGGGAATAATTTTCTGAGATCTATTCTGAGCCCTATACTGTGTTAGTGGCCTTATTGCCAGTGGCAGATATACATTTGCCCCTACTAATAATCCACTTTCAACAGGCCAGTGTCAGGATGCCATCCCTGACTTAGAAGGAGAAAGAGTGAACAAAGGGTGCAAGGCACCTGGGGCTGCCACCCCCACTCTCTAACACCAGTGAGGTTAGAGAGCCCTGAGAAGCATGAGGCCTGGCTTTCGCTAATGACAAATGTCAGTGGCTACTGTGGCTTGCTGTCCAGGTGGACAGAGTTTCCCAGAGGGAGGGGACAAGAATGACACCCCTGGGTGTACTGGGCCCTGTGTTGGCTATGTGGGTACTGTCTGCTTGCTGTGAGCAAAGTAGGCTTAGGCACTGCATTTACCATGGATTAGCTTAATGGGCCCTGAGAGTATGGATCGAGGAATTTAACTGGGTTCAGGGAGGCATAGAATGAGAATAGACCACTGCTGTTGCATTCCAAATTCTTCATTTTGAAACTGCCACGTAGACCTGGAAAGTACACCCACTTGCCAGGCCTTAACCTTCCCTTTTCTTACATGGAAGGCACCCCTCAGGTATGCCCAGAGTCCCCCATGGAAAGGGTGCAGTGGTGGGGAAAGTTAGGACATGTACTGGTGTTTGTGACATGTCCTGAGTGTGAAATACTTAAACATTTTGTTTTTCACTACTGAAAGGCTATATTTCCCATAGGGTGACATGGGAGTTTATTTGTAACATCTTACAAGAATAACTATCCATTGGGACAAGATAAAGAAGTGGAGTTTCGGCTCTCTAAACTCAGAATTTAATAACAGATCTTTTAGTAAAGATGGTTCTTAAATTGTGTGATTAAAAATGCCACATTTAGAAAGTGCTAAGCAACTGGGGTTGGCTCTAATCAGTAAGGCTGAGCCTAAATAACTAAACAACAAAACAGGGGTGCCAATACTGATACTCTATTTGATATCTTATTTTATCAACCAAAAGAAGTCGCCTGATCAAAAATGGGAGATGCTTTTCAATAGCTGTTTTATTATACAAAATGAAATTTAGAAAGTACATTTATTTTAACTTTCGATATGTACTGTCAAAAGACAGAGCATTTTCTATACAAAATGAAGATAGAAATGAAGAATTTGGACACAAAACAAGGCAATAAAATCAACCATACATTCATAAGTCAATCATATCACAGTCATACCACAAACATGCACCCATTCATACTGCAATACTTAACCTAAATAGAATAATATTAGGTAATATTTAGGTTAAGTATTGCAGTATGAATGTGTGCATGTTTGTGGTATGACTGTGATATGATTGACTTATGAATGTATGGTTGATTTTATTGCCTTGTTTTGTGTCCAAATTCTTCATTTCTCTCTTCATTTTGTATAGAAAATGAAGATATCAAATAGAGTATCAGTATTGGCACCCCTGTTTTGTTGTTTAGACATTTAGAAAGTGACAAAATGGATATAGGTCATGCACCACTTGGTTTTAACGTTGTTTGATAGTTTACCGTGCTCCTGAGAATCGCTTTTTAATTAACAAAAACGCAACCATTTTAATTAACGAAAACGCGACCACATTAATCCCGAATCAACAACGAACACTTTTTTTTTAATAAAACTCGAGCCTACTCTCTATTCTTATTGTAAATAAATCTGCGCTTATTTCACATCAATAGATATCACCATAGACACTATAAGTACTTGTTGTCTTAAGTGTCGAACCTCAATAGGGATTCACATCCACACAAACGGAATAGCAATCTCGACTGCACGTTTATTTTGTTTAGGTCACAGAGTTTAACGGTGGTGGATACATATTAGAAAGAGAGCCCTCATGTTGGACTTGGCTCTTCTGGCAGGTTCACCCCTGAACTTTTTGCCTGGTGTTAATAAATAATTATAGTGATTTCTGGTCTTTGCGCACTTTGACACTGTGGCGCAGTGTAAAGTGCGTGCGCTCCCTGAGTGCGTGTTTGAGATTGGCCTGCCCTCCCATAGGAATGCATGGGGAATGTCTGTATCTCTGGTAGTTCCTGATGCGCGAGGTGTGCCTGCTCGAGTTTGGTATGTGCAAACTCGTGTGATTGAATGCTTCGCAATGATGTATGTGACATGATTGTGTCTTGTGCGGAAGTGCCACTTCTAGGAGTTGGCATATTAGTGTAAAATATGCCTGGCGTGTGATTGGCTGGAGCTGGCTGGGATGCCAGGCTCCAGGAGTCTGTGTGGGTCTGCCCCGGTGGTGAATGGAGAGATTAGCATGCTTATGTGAGGGAGGGGCTGCACCTGTGTCCTGAATGAGGCTGGGATTTCCCCACACAATGCTGGCTCCGCCCCCTGTGGTGCGACTGATGACCCTAGCCTCCCTAGTGAATGAAAGGGGTGGTTGAGCCATCAAGGGTGCTCCAAAACCAGCTGCGACTGGTTCTCCCCCCACCCTGCACCTGAAGACAAAGGGAAAAGGTGTATAAAAGAGGGGCTGTGACCCCATGAAAATGTTCTTGTTCCCAACTTGAATCTGACCAGGGGCATGCTGCTGCTGGGGCCCGGAGGAAGGCTTGCCTCCCTTGGCCCTGCCCAGCCACTGGACTCCTGAAGGACTTTGCTGGACTGTGGACTTCCCTAAAGCGGCTGGGAGCGCTTGTTCTTTGCTCTAGCGCTGTGGAGCACTGTGTCTTGCCCTTCTAGCACCTGGGAGCGCTGGATTGCCTACTAAGCGCTTGGGAGCGCTTCCTTTCTGCTGCAGCGCTGAGAGCGCTTTGTTTGTCAAGCCGGTGCCCACCCGGCATTTGCGGAGTTCTGCTGTGCTCGTTATTTATTTACAAGTGCCCACCTCGCTTTACAATTTTAAGAGCCTGTGCCCACCCGGCATTGTCCCGTGTTCACCGCCGCTGGCCCGGGACCCCTTGCGATGTTCTCCCCGGGCTGAGCTGGGATTGGCTGCCGGCCCGGGATTCCCTTTTGACGTCATTCCCCGGGCCGCGCCATGATTGGCTGCCGGCCCAAGGAGATTCCCCCGCCCCGCCCCCGCCGGGGAGCGAGACGGAAGCCGGCAGTGGTGCGAGCGTTGCGGGGCTCCCGTGACCAGGAGGGAGCCTCGGATACTAAATTGCGTAGGAGCCACGAAGGCTCCACATTGAGTCCCGGTCCCAAGATGGGGGACCGGGTGAAGGGCGAAGCAGAGACCGGCGCGTCTGGAGACCCGGTGAGTGCCCTGAGGGAGAGGAGGGGCATCAGGACACATTGCCGGTGCCCGGCCCTCCCCTCCAGGACGGGACCCTTTGTGTAGAGAGGCCCGTGGGGCCTCCGATGAGGCCGAGTCCCCGAGAAGGGACTCTGCCTACCCCCTCCATTGTTTTTCGAGCCCGAGAGGCTCGACCCGAACTGTTGTTGTGACGAGCCCGAGAGGCTCCGCCATGGGCCCTTGTTCTCCCGAGCCTGAAAGGCTCAGCCCCGGCACATTGTTCTTGAGCCCAGAGAGGCTCCAATGTTGGCTACATTACTAAAGAGCCCACGAGGCTCAAGGGGGCATATTGGTTCCTCGAGCCCTGAGAGGCTCAGCCCCAGTACCTTTGGTCTCGAGCCAGAAAGGCTCTCCCTTTGCATACTTATTCCTCAGAGCCTGTGAGGCTCCCACAATGCCCATCATCATCCTCTACAGCTGCCCAGCACTTTGTGGGCAGTTGCCACATTTAGGTCTTGGCGCAGTGGCGCAACCTGGACCCTGGACCTTGATGTAAATCATGTGCTATTATGATTACTACGCTAACTGTGTTTTAGATGCTGTTATGATCTATGTCCTATTGCTTTTGGGTGTTAGGAAATGTACTGCGTGTTGTATGTTTTGCGCACCCTGTGTCCTGCACCTCTGAATGTGTTGTTGATGCATCATGTGCCTTGTTCCTTACACCGTTAAATGTATTGTGATACTTAGGTGGTTGTTCTCTTGCTAGTACAGGTGTTGCAAGCGAAGCCCAGGTTCCCTGTGTAATATTCTCCTAAGGTGGTTAGGGTTGCATAGGTGGTGCTTACCTGGTACCAGTAGTTACTGGTTGTGTGTTACATGATTATTTGGTGTTTCACTATCTCCAAGGGTTTGATACTGAGCTCGCCCCCTGACCAGAGTCCCAGGACCAGTGAACTCTATGTGTGCCTTCTCTGACAAATTGCTGGGACTTGTCTGATCTCTGTTGGGCTCCTGGAGCCTCGCTGAAGTGTGCCTCGCTCACTCCCCTCGGCAGCACGTGCCCGCCGCCCGTCCAAGCCTCGAGCTGCGCTGCTCTCCCCTGAGCCGCGCCACTTCGCTGGGTCGCCCGCATCCTGCCTACCCTCCTCTTCTGAGCAGCACACATTGGTCGCCCCAGAGAAACGCTTGTAGCTAGCCGGCCACCCGCTCAAGTTTACTGAGGAGATCACTCGCATTATCCCGCAACCAGGACGGGAGGTACTGTCCGTTAGGCTCTATGTTCTAAGTTCTAGGCCTACAAGTATTGTATTCTAAGTTCTAAAAGTGCATATTCCTGACAGTGGTCCATGTGGCCCTGTCTTGTAAATATCCCTTGTAAATTCTGCCCGTGCCTGTTGGCACATTGTAAAGTATGTGTTTTAGCTAATGTGTTTTGGTATAATACAAAGGCTATTTTTATATATAACCTTGTGTGGAGTTTCCTTTGTGGTGGGCCTTGGTTGTTATTGCTGGGTGCGCGCACAAACACTTAACCTACATAGCCTCCAAGTTTAGCCTTGCTGCTCGCGCCACGTTACCTAGAGGGTGAGCAGGGGTTAACTTGGCGTGTAACTCCCTCGCCCTGACTTGGGAGTGGTGGTCTCTGACTGACTTTGGCGCAAGCCCTGGCCAGCCAGGGATCCCATTTCTAACACCTCACAACTAAAACGGCATTACTCTCAATTGATTCAGACATTCCCCTGATGAAGGCATACATGCCGAAATGCATAGGGAGAAGATTTAATTGACGCAACCTGATATGTAGAAATGATGCATTGTGGAACCTGAAGTTTCACCTGAAACATTGTTGATGAATATACGTGAAAGTAATTTATTTGAATACAAAACAACATGGAATAACAATTTTGAGAAGAGTATTTCTTTTGAATCTGGCTGTAGACACAGCAACCCATAACCTGTGCCCAGAGAGACACCCTACGTGAGTTGAGTTGCAACCCAGACACTTTTAGAAAGTGTTTTTTTTTTTTGCTTAGCCATACTATGTGCCTCTGCTGGGTTGTGCATTGACTATCTGGTTTTGGAGTGACAGGAGCTGCGGATGTGCATTCACTGTAGACAGCCACCAGTGGCTGGGAGGGGTTGAGGTGTGTCCCACCTTTCCGGGATGACTCTCAGCTGAGCTGAGTAGACCTGGGCTGGTTTAGAGAAGTGGCAGGAGTTTTTTCCATGCACCTGAATAGGCCCTGTCTCCTGTGGACAATGCTGTCTCCACCTCCTAACAAAAAGCTGGACCAGGGGGCATGGCTTGCAGCCGGCGAAAATGGCCACTTGCTAGGAGAGCTCCGAGGTTGAAGTGACCCTCCGGAGACAATCCGTTCATTTATCCTGCAGTTTCTGGGAGGTGACGGCTCCAGTGACCGTCCGTGACTGAGCGACAGCGCTGACGGCAAGTCTGGGAAAAATCCGTGGCCCAGATCCGATACTACGCGGGACCGGAGGTGGAGGGCCTACCATCGTGATAGAAGCCGGGGCCTCAAGTGATCCGAAGGTCCGGAAACCCGCCGGGGCGAAGAGTGATAGGAAGACCGCCCAACACCAAGCGGAGAATTGGCCACGGCAGACAGACGGCATCATCCCGCGCAACCCCTGAGAGGGACAGGACCATAAGGTGGGAGCGAGATATAGGTCCCGCAGCGCAGGACTGTGACTGGGGGCAGAGAGGCAAACTGCGGGCCGGGGCCGGGTGCCGGTTAAAAGCACTGTGAGGCACCCACGCCGGCAAGGAGTACGACCGTACCCGCGACCGGCATTTGCACACCCCCCCAGCCCACACGGCGTATCCCGGCAGTCACCAGGAATGGGCCTGGACCGGAGACAGCAACCGGGGCCCTGGGTACCTACGCACACCGCGTGGGCTCCAAAATCGGCGGCATAACTGCGGCGCAAACCTCATAATAGAACCCAGCCGACCTAATACGCCATATTCATGGTGGGGGCCCCACCACTATATCCAGGCACCTGCAAGGTGGGTTCAGGCGACCTCAGTGTACAGACCGAACACGACCCATCACCTGCACGCACGCCAGGAGCTAAGGAGGTGCTAGGGACCATCTCACACAGGACCCCTGACAACGTCTGACTGCACACGCCATTAGCCCGGGACTATACCACGCATAAGCGAGAAAGAAGCGACGCATTGCAAAGGCTGCGTGAATTGTGAATAGTGACGCGTCCTCCCACTACAGCCGACCCAGTGTGCCAGGATGTCTGGCAGGGGCCCGAGAAACCTCACAACGCAGGCCAAACTGCACAAATATGCTTATAATAAATACTTTCCCCCATTGCAAGAAGGGAGGACCCCGACAAGCGGTGCCCAGGGTGGAGGGACGCCCAAAAAAGTCACGCTGGAGGACATAATGGCTTTTTAAACAACAGCTGAGATTGCATGTGCTGCCAATCCTTTCACTCACTTGTTTGAAGTTGGAACACCTGACCCTAAAACAAATGTTCCTGAGACCAAAAGGTGTCTTTTTATTTCTATTTTATTTTGAAAAAAGGCGATATTTTATTATTAGAATATCCACGAGATTTTCCAAGCCTTTATCAAACCAATAAATTGATGATATTTACTTGTAAATAGCTTTGTAAATATATAATTAGGTTCTAGGCTTCATTGTAAATCAAGTGATTACATTTCAGATACAATTTATATGTTTTCTTTCTTTTGTATTGTCTGTTGATATGTAAATAGTGTGGTGTGTGAGTAGTATGACTGAGTGTTTTGTATGATATGTTGTTTATAAAGTGTTAAAAAGACTTCTATTGAAAAAGTTTTGTTGTGTTGAAATAATGATGAGTTGTTAATTGTACATAAGGTCAAAAATGTCTTCTTGAAAATTCTTAAAAAATCTCGTGGATATTCTAATAATAAAATATCGCCTTTTTTCAAAATAAAATAGAAATAAAAAGACACCTTTTGGTCTCAGGAACATTTGTATTAGGGTCAGGTGTTCCAACTTCAAACAAGTGAGTGAAAGGATTGGCAGCACATGCAATCTCAGTTGTTGTTTAAATTGCTTGTGGCAAGCAGTGCTGTTGGGAGCCCGAACCCAGTAGTTTTGTTGTTAAGGAGGACATAATGGCGGCATTGGCCGAAGTGCAAACTACTGTGGGCTCCATTGCAACAGACGTCTCCTTACTCCGTGCAGACTTTCAAAAAATCACCGCTAGAGTGACGGAGGTGGAATGAACCACAAAATCACTAGTGGGCGACACAGCAACGCTAGCGAAGACGGTCTCCCGACTTGAGACAGAGAACAAAATGCTGGCCGAGAAGCTGGACGACCAAGAAGGACGCACACGACGCAATAATGTGCGCATTTTAGGTATTCCGGAAAGTGAAGGCATCCAGGCAATGGACCTATTCATGGAAGACCTAATGAAAACTAGGCTGCAGCCCAAGGGGCTTTCCACATTCTTCTCAGTGGAAAGGGCGCACAGGGTGCCAGGTGGCAAGGCCCAGCCGGGAGCACCCCCGAGACCGGTGCGAGCGCGCCTCTTCAACTTCAGGGACAGGGACGTCATTCTTTAGACTGCACGGATCTCCCCACAAATCCGAATCCAGAACTCATCGATCTTCTTCTTCCCTGACTATACTGCTGCGGTGTCAAAACGACGCCGAAGCTTTCTGGAAGTCAAAAAAGTCTTGCGATCCCGTGAATTACCCTACTCCATGCTGTTTCCGGCAAGGCTTAGAGTGGTAGCTGAGGGGAAGACATGGTTATTCGAATCTCCAGAGGAAACATACGACTGGCTCGAAGGCTGGAGGAAGAAGGATGGACACCGTCGCAATGGAAGAGACAGCGGCCGCCACGCAGATGAAACAGAGATAAGTAGCCCTGAACTCTTCACTCCCACCGTAGAGGATTCACAGAACCCGGATCAGGGTGGCTCTGGCCTGAAGTGACTCAGTTGGAACAAGTGAGGACTTCCACCTACGGGCCTGCAAATGCAGAAGGACATTGTCAGAAGCCGGCTCTGGACATGGGGCGGAAACGGGCCCGCCCGCAGAGGAGGGTCATGTGCACCTCGGACTTCGTGACCCCTACACGCAAGTACACTGTTGGGACATGGGTTAGAGCACTCTGCTGAGTTGGGGTGGCGGGCAGTTCTGAGTCCGCCGGGCAGGGAGGCAGGGTGGGGGGAGGCGTTAAGGGACGGGGAAGTTAGTACTACAGAGTTTTCTGTTTCTGTTTCTGTTTCTGTTCGAATATTGCATCACAGGCACCGTTTCTTCATCACCCAATTAGGCACGTCGGCCTGGCCGAAGCGATCAACTGGAAATCCTCAGTCACGTCCACCTCGACGGGGCACTCACACCATATGCACGCTGCTTGACACGCGGGACCGCGTTATAAACTCCCACATACCTCGTGCCTCGGCCCACAATTTAAATCCAGTGACGCTACTGCGTCAGCTTACTGATGACCATGGCTAATCACGATAACTCTTCACCGGCCCCCCGAGCGCAACCACTAGTTGCCCCCACGCTAACAATCTTATCGTGGAATGTCAATGGACTGGGTCATAAAATTAAGCGGGGCTTAGTCCTCCAATATCTCAAAAGAAAGGCGCCCACATTAGCCCTACTACAAGAAACGCATTTGGTAGGAACTACCTCGAAGGCCCTTAATCGATGGGGCTTCAAGATGATCACACACGCAGAATTCTCGGCAGGTTCCCGTGGGGTTGGTATCCTGCCCCCAAAAAACGCTCCACTCCTCATCAAACGCACCTGGGCGGATGATCAAGGTCGATTTGCAGCGATACACTGTCAATGGGAGGGGAGGCCATATAATATGATCTCAGTCTACATTCCCCCTACGTTACACCAAGGGGCATTCCAAGACCTGGGTAAACTACTACTTGAACTCCCAGAGGGTGAATTAATCGTGGGAGGTGACTTCAATGCAGTATCGGATACAGCGATTAATCGGCACCCTCCTCGTGAAGCCACTAGACCTAACCAAATGTTTAAAGATTTCCTAGAAGCAATGGGGTTGGTGGATATGTGGAGACTTAAACACCCCCATGACCGTCACTACACATTTCATTCAGGGGCACATAACAGTCTCTCCAGGATAGACTACATACTAACCTTGATGATCCCCCCTGAAAAGATCACGGCTCTGGAACACCTGCCAAGAGGGATATCAGACCATTCCCCGGTACACCTCACTTACACGACACAACCCACCAGACGACAAAGAATATTCCAGATATACCCCGGCTATCTCAAAAACAGTACTATTTTGAAAACATTAAAGACTTCTACCACACATTACTTTGGGGAAAACCCAGACTCTGTAGATTCAGCCACGGTCTTATGGGAGGCATTCAAGGTGGTGCTCAGAGGACAGGCTATCTCCACCATTACCAGGCACAAGAGAGAACAGAGGGCTACTATTGAAGCATTGGAAACAGCAGTTCAATCAGCAGAATTGGCACATGCCACGGATAGCACAGCAGACACAGCACACGCACTAACATTAGCGACACAGGAATACAAGGCATACGTAGAGGACGTAACCAAGACAAAGTTAACTAACACACTGCATAGGATCTATGAGTTGGGTGACGAGACGGGCAGGATGCTCACATGGATCGAACGTAGGGAAAAGGCCAGTAGGTGGATTGCCACAGTAGAACGTCCAGATGGTACACACGTGACAGCTCCCCCACAAATAGTAGAAGAATTGGCTACTTATTATGAGACTGTGTACACTGCTTCGGGGGGGGGGAGGACAGAGGAAGACTGTTTACAATACCTGCGGGACATACCCCTACCCACACTGTCACAAGAAGACGCACAGACGCTTGAGGGCGACTTCGCAGGAGAAGAAGTGGGGAAGGCTATAGCAGCACTGCATACTGGGAAAGCGATGGGGCCGAACGGCCTACCCGTGGAACTCTACAAAACACTTTCAAGACAGATAATTCCCTACATGCTCCCGATGTATAATGATTACCTATCAAATGGAGAGCTCATGGCTGACCAACGACTAGCCACCATTGTAGTAATACATCAACCCGGTAAGCCACCTGACCAAACTTCTTCCTACAGGCCAATCTCCCTAATGAATGTGGATGCTAAAGTCCTGGCGAAAGTTCTGGCGCTACGACTACAGCCCCACCTTACAGACCTGATACACCCGGACCAATCGGGCTTCATGCCTGGTAGAAATACATCACTTAACCTACGGCGCCTCCATGGAGTCCTACAACGTATTCCCCTCTTACAGGAGGATGCGGCCATCCTCTCCCTTGACGCTACAATGGCCTTTGACCTGGTAGAATGGCCGTTCCTGTTTGCAGTCCTCAGGAAGGTGGGCTTCGGCCCTAAATTTTGCAGTTGGGTTAAACTTCTCTACACCAAACCAATGGCACAAGTGGTAGCTAACGGCCACACTTCCCGCACATTCACACTGGAACGCGGAACAAGGCAGGGGTGTCCTCTATCCCCGCTACTCTTCGCGCTTGTACTTGAGCCTCTGGCGATGCGGGTACGAGTGGACCCCGTAATCAGAGGGATCACATGGGGGACGGGGTGGGAGGATGGCATCTCCCTTTACGCGGATGATGTGCTGGTTTATTTGATGTCCCTCTCCCCGTCGCTGGCAGCTTTGATGGAACTGCTCAGGGCCTACGGTGAGGTATCGGGATACACCATCAATTGGACCAAATCGCTTCTTTATGTCCTGCGAGGCCACACACCGACACTGCCCCCAGACTGCACCCTGCAGACAGTCACCAGGGGATTCAAGTACCTAGGGATCTATGTCACGCCACAAGAACCCTTATTCATGGAAGAAAACCTACTGAAACCACTACAAAGGCTAAAATCGGACGTCACACAATGGCGATCTTTACCGCTTACGCTGCTAGGGAGGGCCGCATTATTTAAGATGCTATCACTCCCCAGATTTCTTTACGCATTGCAAAACACGCCCTTTCCAGTCCCTCTTACCTATTTCAAATCCATAGACACAGAAATCTCGACGCTCCTGTGGGATGGGAAGCCGGCCCGTATAGCGCTCACCAAATTACTCCGATCCTGGTATGACGGGGGGATCGCCCTACCCTGCGTCAAACTGTATTACTGGGCAGCACAATTGATAGTGGTTAATCAGTGGATACACGCCCCTCAAATGGACCCGGACTTCCGCCTTGACCGAACTGTACTACCACCTGACCAACTCATGCGGGCCCTATACTCGAACAAACAACGTCACACCCTTACAGGCCCAACAGCACACACGATCAAGATCTGGCACGCAGAGCAGAGAACCTTGGGGTGGGAGGGAGTACTCACGCTCGCAACGCCACTTTAGGACACACGGCGACTGGGTACCCTAGCAAACACAAAGGGCTTCCGACAATGGGACTTAATTGGTATCTCCAAAATCGGGGACTTATGGAAAAAAGGCGAAATAGTCACCTTCCCTGCCCTAAAAGAAAAATACGGGATGGCAGACACCGAACAGTATCGCTACGCGCAAATCAAGCATGCACTGCAGGGGGCGATTCCAACAGGCACCCGACTGGTTGAGTCCTCCCCCCTGGAGGATAGACTCCTTACTGAATCCCTAGACAAAAGAGCGATCTCCCTCACATATTGCAAACTTATTAATAACATGCCCGACCCCACGGCTATCCTCCGGAGCAAATGGGAGATAGACCTTGGGGAAATGGAGGATGAAGACTGGTTGTACGCACTGGCATCTCCCAGGGAGGTCTCCATTCCGTCACGACTCAAGCTGGTGCAATTGAAAATATTACACAGAATATACTACTCCCGCACACTCCTACACCGGCTAGGCTGTATCCCAGAACCTACCTGCTTACGTGGATGCGGTCTCCCGGGCACATTCTTCCACATAATATGGGACTGCCCAAAGATCCAATATTATTGGGACCGAATACTCTCCGAAATATCATAGGCAGGTGGTGTCGTATTACCAAGAGACCCTAGATGTTGTTTACTGAACATTTGGTCGCCCACCGATATGAATCGAGGAATGCAGACATGGGCAACATTGGGCCTAGCCCTTGCTAAAAGGAACATTGCCAGGAACTGGGGCTCGGGGGTAGGACCCACTCGCGCACAATGGGGAAGAGATATGGACACAGCCATGCTGGCAGAAAAGGCAGTGTATGTGCATCGAGGATGCCCCAAGAAATGGACTAGGGTGTGGGGAAATGGAACGCATACAGAGGACAACTATGCGACCCACCACAGGACCTATCCGATCTCGAAAGTACTTCATGAAAGGGACACCCAGAGATGTTATGGTACTTTGCCGTAGGGTTCTATTTACCGAAGGGAGGGATAGAGGTCATTTGTACCCCCTGACTGGTGAGGTGGGAGGATAGAAAACGACTATGGTCAGTAGATGGCACTCCTCTGTGAAGATCTCAGGTCAGGAATACCAGTGCCCAATATGATGGAGAAAAACTTTCGCCTTAGAAGTAAAAGTGATGTAGTTTACTTGATGTGTGCAACGGAAAGTATGTTACAGAGAAATTGTGCCTATATCCTATGAATGAACCGAAATGCCAACTGTTAAGTATAATGGGTAAAGCGAATAATGCACACATGCCTGCTCATGTCACCTATACTGTATGATGCAATTTCAACATGTTTGTTTTAAAATTTAAAAATCACAGACCTAACCAGATTTCTACTCATACTGTACATTATGTACCCACATTGTTGCTAAACGCCGCCGTACCCCTGGGTTATCAGCACAAAGGCTGTGTTCTCCTAATGTTATAGAATGTTACTGATCAAATTGCGGACAGCCCAGGGGGTTGTAGGCTGAAGCTGTGTTTACTATTAGAGGTACAATAAAGGTCTTCAAAAAAAAAAAAGCTGGACCAGAGAGGACAGAACTGTTTTGGACTGAGCTGAGGAACCTTTTGCCACAAGATAACAAAGGAAAATGTGGCATAAATATTATGGCGCAAACCCCAGAACGTTAGAATACTTCTGGACTTAAGAGGAACGTCTGCCAAGTAGAAGAGCTGGAGAAGCTGTAAGCAGGAGTACTGCTCCATTGCTGTGTGGATGCTTTGCTGGGTTGGCCTGATGTGGCTGCTTCTGCCAAGGAGAGGACAAAGACTGAACTGTGCTGTGTATCCTGCTTGAAGACGATTTCCAAGGGCTTGGTGTAGAGATTTCCTTCTGTTCCGAAGTCTAAGGCCACAAAGACTTAATATCCTCTGTCCTCCTGCACCTGGAACTGCTGTTACAATACACATCGTATCGACTCTGAGACTGTCACTGAGTCCACTGTCTGCATCAGGGCCCAAGTGCACCGCTCATGATGCTCACAGTGCACCACCGACTTGCATTGCAGTCCTGACCTCACCAACGCCGGTGCCTCATCATCGCAGAGCTGATACCTGATGTGGGTGACCTCCCACATCCATCGACCCCGCATCGTCGTAAGGAACTGCTGCCTCACTGCCAATGTGTTATCACCTCCCTGCCTACCAGTGAGGAACCAATGCCTCACCTCCCCTGTGGTGTTAGGAACCAACACCTCACATCCTCTGTGGTCCTAAGGAACCAGTGCGCCAACGACACATCACCTCCCCAAAGCCGTGCACTGTCCTTGTTTCCATCTTTTGCCAAAGTACTGCTCTTGGAGGTCCACACGCCTCCATGCCTGGCCTGCACATGGTGCAACAAAGAAACAATGTCCTGAGAGGTAAGGATATGTAGGCAATTAAAACATGCATGCATACAGCATTACTTGTAAAGAAAGAAGGAGAATACTCGTTGGTATGAAAAAAGATAGTTAATCATCTTTGTATTTATAACATTAGTTTCATGGTCGGACGTTATACAGTTAGGAACAGCACTGCATAAATTGAATTGATGACAACCATATAAAACGTGGTGCATAAAAGTGTACAAAGTGAAGGTGGCGAGGCAAGTGAAAGTGAACAGCGTGGACGGCGCACTGTGAACAAGGTGCAGATAATTTACAGTGAGTGGCTCAGAAACACATGTGACAACGTGATATCACAGTAAGCAGAGGTTTTTCCAATTAAATGTATAGCCACAAAGGAGGAGTGCGCCTGTTATTTAGGCTGTTAGGTCGACGGACTATTATAAACAGGACAACCAATGCCGTTTCACAAATTGGAGCAGAGATGGCTACAGAGGACGCCGTAACTTCACCACTTTTTCAGAATCATCATTTAGCTCGGGAAGTGACTCCGAACTACCAGGTCCCAGTTCAGCCTACAACTACCAGTACCAGGATTTCGCATATCCACTGCAACAGTCTTTTTTAGGCCAAGGCCAATGGAGACCCCACGGGCCGCAGCAACAACTGGGCCAGAGGACAACCACGGGGCAAGCAACCAAACAACACAAACTGGGACGGGAAAAGGGGCCGGGCCCAGAAACAAGTCACCTTTCGACCGGAGAATCACAGAGAGTTATCCAGCAGACGGAAAGTATACCAGTGGTAACCAATCCAGCAATGACTACTCCAAACAATCCAGTGGTTAACATTTCAAAATACATCCTGAAGGAAGGTGAGATCAAAGTTTTCAGTAGCGCCTTTCCTATGTCCCACTGCACCGCCACACAAATTTGCCTTGAAGACAGAACTGTATAGTTTCTTCAGAAAAATCCACTTACGCTACTATTTCAAGAACTCCACAACCCAACAGAGAACATCGGTGACAGGATTGAAAGTACCCTCTACATTTTCCCACCAACATATGCAATTACCAGAAAAATTTTAGCGTACGAGAATGTAGTCTCATGTGATGTGGATAAACTTTTGAATGAACCCAAGTACACTAAATTCAACCTCAGTAGAGTTGAAAAGGCTGCCCTCAACGCCCTTAAAGGCAACAAGGGAGTGGTGATAAAACCGGCGGACAAGGGAGGGGCCATCGTGGTGCAGGATGTTGATAAATATGAGGAAGAAATCTACAGACAGCTGACTGATGGGGTCAGTTACCAAAAACTTCTGATGGATCCCTCTAAGACTCTGGCGCTGAAGATCCTACAGGTTACCCAAGGAGGTCACGACCAAGGTTTCCTTACAGACCAGAAATTTTGATTTCTCAATCAGAGTCATCCAAGACTCCCCACGATCTATACTCTTCCAAGGTGCATAAGAACATGGAAAATCCCCCGGGAAGACCGATTGTTTCTGGATGCGGGTCAATGCTTGAACCCCTGTGCAAATACATCGACTACTTCCTCAAACTGATTGCTGAGAATACCCAGGCATATCTACGGGATACAAAACAAACAATTAACTTGGTGGATCAGCGGCGTTTTGACCCCACACTACAACTACTAGTCACATACGACATTGTGTCGCTCTACACCAGTATACGCAACTAGATGCTCTGGAGGTCATTGAGAGAGCTCTTAACCAGTGAACAGCACCTCTACCGGTCCCAACGGACTTTATCATTGATCTTCTAAAAATCGCCACGATGAAAAACTTTTTTATTTTTCAGAATTAATTTTTTCTTCAAACGAAGGGAGTGGCGATGGGGGCAACTTTTGCCCCAGATCTGGTGATTATATTTATGGATGACTTTGAGAGGAGGTTCATCTTCAGTGATCAGAATCCATACAGTGACAACTTGGACGTATGGGTTTGGTATATAGATGATGTCCTTTTAATCTGGACTGGAAACAAAACTAACCTAACGTGCTTTCATACCTGGCTGAATGAAAGGAGCCCTGATATCTAGTTCACCCTACAATCAAGCCAAGAACAGATTGGTTTCCTGGATATCACAATCTTTACAGAGAACAACTTGCTCCACACAACCCTATACAGAAAACCGGCTGAACGGAACTCTCTCCTGCAATATGATAGCCACCATCCTAGGGGATTAAGAGACAATTTACCATTTGGGCAGTTCCAGCGCATCCGCAAGAACTGCTCAAAGAAGACAGACTACATGGCAGAGTCTCAAGATCTTACAGATCGCCTTCTGGAAAGGGGTTACCCAGTAAGGCTGATTAAGCGAGCATGCAAACGAGCATGGTATAACCCACGTGAGAGCCTCTTACAACCAAGGGACAGAAGTGACTCACGCTTTGAACAAATGATATGTGTGACAACGTTTTCCACAAGAAGTAACGCTATCAAGAAGATTATAAACAAATATTGGAGCCTGATAGCAGACGACATTCAGCAGAGTTCCCTTCCATTACATTCCTGTAGAAGAGCAGAGAACATTAGGGACTTGGTTGTTCACTCCTTTCTTGAATCAGCTGAGCCACCAACTGTACTCTCTATGTGGAACCTCCCCCCTATCCTGGGGAACCACAGATGCGGATCTTGTAGAGCCTGTACGACTACGATACAATCTAAAGAATTTGTACACAATGATCAAACATTTGCCCTCAAATCCTACATGAACTGCAACACCACCAACGTCATATACGTGATTCGTTGTCCGTGTGACCTTCTGTATGTAGGCCAGACCCAACAGAAAGTCAATACCAGAATAATGCAACACTGCAGCCGGATACGCTGTGAGATACCTGGTGCACCCCTGGTGGAGAACTGCAAAAGACTTGGACACACCCCAGACAGTCTGAAATGGACCTCTCTGGAAAAAGTTTCACTTGGTCCAAGGGGCGGAGATATAACCATGATTTTGAACATTCGTGAGTCTAAGTGGATGGCAATATTTGACTCCATCAATAACGGACTGAATGAATTGGATAGCAGTCATGCCCAACTAGCAACACTGAGCCGATAGTTCTTACACCTGTATCCCTAAGTGTTCAGCCTTTTTTCAGTATTATATACGAATTCCCAGTCACACAAAGAAACACATCTATATTAGCATGTATTCATGTCAAACACGGTGGACAAATTTACCCTCGTGCCTGAGAGGTATTTGTCTAAGCTTACACATGTTCATGAGCACGTACCGCCACCTGACCCTATGTGAGGACCCACCTATAATATGTACTTTTTGATGTGCATAACTACATTTATACTGAGCGCCTTTCCCCCCGTGTTGATGAGGTGCGCGCTCCAACTGTAAGGCGAATATATCTGGCTATTGTCACAATTATAATCCCTCTGAAGTCCCCCTTCTTCAATTCTTGATCGTATTGTTTTTACTGTACATGAATTGGAACTGTTGATAATACTAATAACACATATAATGCCTTCACCCACGTGTCAGAGAGTTGCGCGTTATTATTATCAATATAATTCTTTATTTTGGGGCATACTCTCAGTCTCTTTCATTTGTTATGACAATGTCTAGCTACTGTCACAGTTATAATCTCTCTGAAGGCCCTTTTCAACAATTCTTGACCGTATCGTTTTATAGTGCACATCAATTGGAACTGTAGATAATTCTTATAACACATTGAACACCTTCACCCTCGTGTCAGAGAGGTGCGCGTTAATATTATTATCAATGTAATTTTTCAATGTGGGGCAGACTCTCAGTCTCTTTTATTTGTTATGACACATTTAGTCTTTCCACTATGGCCCCTCACGCATCAAGCGCCAGCTAACGTACACGCGCGCAACGCGCGTTCCTTCATAACCCATGTGGCCCGCGGCCCGTGTGACTGCTGATGCTTCGGTGATAACACAGGACCCTTGGAGAATCCCTCGTGGCTCCTTTCAGAGGTACGCAGTATTTGGTGCATTTATCTTAACAGTAAAGTGCGATTGACTGTGTCTACAAGTTTGGCTGTACGGCGCACTCCAACTTTCTTGACCATCTCCTTTTAGACTATACCGACCGCTTTAGCGGCTTTCCTTTTCCTTACTGTGTTGACAATACGAACACGTCGTAGAACGTAAGTAATTACCAGCGGTGACAATAACACGTTATTTCACCCACGCTACCCCTTTTTAATCGTGAATGTGGCCTCCCCCGTTTTCTATCTACCAATCCTGTTTTTATCTATCAATCTCCTTTAGTAACTTGCTGACCCAAATGGCGGTCCTGTTTACGATGAGAACCAAGCTCTCTTGATCACAACATCGCCCTGATCTAAGTGAGTCTTTATTATCATACCACTGCGCCAAACAATTGATCGGCTACACAGACGTTCCATGACCATATACTGGCCCACTCTTTTTACCATGTTTTGCAGGTTGCCTTGCATTCTCCTTTCATTTTGGAGCCGGCTGGCCCAACTATTGATGTCACTTTCTATGGTAAATGCCTTCTTGCGCTTTCTATGTTTTTAACCACTATGCTATTTTATTCTGCATTACTCACTGCACCTCATTATTTCAGATAAACCTGCGCCACCACACCCACCACGTCCTGATGAAGACCCCGTTTTAGGTCCTACTGTTACCAAACTTTATGCTTGGGGTCGAAACGTCGACAGACCTAACCCCGTACCAGCTTGCGCAACCAGTATCCAGGATATTTACACAAGCGCATGCAGCATGGTTTTTTTTTTTTGGTGAACCTTTACTTGTAGTACATGTGATTACAGGTATGGGCCTACAACCATTCCGGCCGGCCGCTAGACAAAACTAAAGTACTGCAAGCAATATACATAGTTGTAATAGTTCGGAGCCCAGGATAATAAAATAACAGTACCTAGTTTGTGAGCATACACAACAGCTTGAATCAGGATTTAAGAGGTTCATTTTCAAATAAGAACTAAAGAGAAGTGCCGTACAGTCGCACACAGTCCCGCAGCAGGGTATGGATCAGGATATCTGGAAACAGTAGCAATACGGGGAAGTACCGGGGGATAAAATATATAAGGCAGGAGAAATGCAGGCACAACCCCATCGCGTAACAATTCTAACCCCCGCCCCTCAAACCAAACATACCGCAAGGAGCATGAGCGACAACGACACTAAAAGAGAAGAAAGACTAAAGGGCCATAGAATCAAATACTAATCAAACACCCATCCCGCAATCCCCCACCCTGCACACCCGCAGAAGGTCATGGCCTACCCCCCCAGCCGCGTGCCTGTCGCCCTAATAGAACCCGAAATATAGAAAGATAGGGAAAGAAGAAAGGAAAAGAGGCGGAGTAGGGCCCTCATCGTACCGCCCGGCCCCGCCCTTCACCCCTACACCTCGGAAATCCCGAAAAGGACGTATTACCATAATGAAGAACAACAAATCCCAAGCACAATAACAATGAAATATCGATCGAATATACCCACTGCTCTGTCTGCCAGTGATAAAGCCAATAGACCGTGAGCCACCTCATCCCTGACCCTGTCTGGCAGTAGTGCCGCCAGAAGTCCACTCGTTAATCAATGTAGAGCACAGTTCTGAGGGTCCAAACAGTACGTATGGGCCCGATCAGGGCGTAGCCATAGAAGAGCACAGTTATCCAAGTCCATCCAAACACACACAGCAAAGATCAGGCAACATCAATGCCGGTTTCGTGAACCTCCCAACGCTGACAGATAACAACACCATCCAGGAGAGGAAAGTTACACAGTTCGGCCACCACCGCGACACAACCAGGCCAGTCCAAGAAGGAAAAGAGCTCTCCACCCCCAGCCGCCAGCCGGACATGTGTCCCAAGGATACATCCACACGAGCAATCAAGTCGGCCCGCGCGGGCACGGGAGCCCGGTCCTCAAGCGGCCCCCAGCGCCCCCGAGGAGCCGAAACCTCCTCCATGGACTCAGCAGCAAGTTCAACGGCCGACCCATGTAATGGGACCGTGGCCGCCATAGATGACTTTCCTTTTCCTTACTGTGTTGACAATAGTAGTGCCGCCAGAAGTCCACTCGTTAATCAATGTAGAGCACAGTTCTGAGGGTCCAAACAGTACGTATGGGCCCGATCAGGGCGTAGCCATAGAAGAGCACAGTTATCCAAGTCCATCCAAACACACACAGCAAAGATCAGGCAACATCAATGCCGGTTTCGTGAACCTCCCAAAGCTGACAGATAACAACACCATCCAGGAGAGGAAAGTTACACAGTTCGGCCACCACCGCGACACAACCAGGCCAGTCCAAGAAGGAAAAGAGCTCTCCACCCCCAGCCGCCAGCCGGACATGTGTCCCAAGGATACATCCACACGAGCAATCAAGTCGGCCCGCGCGGGCACGGGAGCCCGGTCCTCAAGCGGCCCCCAGCGCCCCCGAGGAGCCGAAACCTCCTCCATGGACTCAGCAGCAAGTTCAACGGCCGACCCATGTAATGGGACCGTGGCCGCCATAGATGGCTTTCCTTTTCCTTACTGTGTTGACAATGGGACCGTGGCCGCCATAGATGACGAAATAGCAATGGCGTCCATCCTTTCACCCAGGTCTCGAACATGGCAATCCATGGTCTCGCGCAAAACTGTTAGGGCAGCCAACACGTCCCAGGATGTGAACTCCTTCGTGTAGTGTGGGCATCTCGTCCCCATCCGTGCAACAGCCGCCTGACACGGACGTGGGCCGTAGAGGAGGGCACCAGCAGCCATCTTAATCCAGTCGGCCCCGTCCCTCTTCACCACATTCAGGGACCAGGCCTCGCTGTGAGGGCGCCGCGGGATGCGACCCCGGGGCAAACAAACTGTGGGGCAGGGTCCAGAAAGGAGAGCCACCAAAAGGCTAAAGTCTTGCCGGGCCCCGGGAGTCGCCCGCCTATGTCGGGGGCAGACCTTGGCTATGTCTGGGGAACAAAATTTGGGGAGGGGGCAGGAGTCGCGCTCCCCCTCCGATCCTGTGCCACCACACTGCCCCTCAAGGGTCACCGACAGGCGGATCGGGTCTTTACCGCCAGCAGCGGTCCTTCATATCATCGGCACCCACCGTCAGGCTCTCCACCGCCATCCACGGCCGTTAATGCTGCAGCTGTGGCCGGATGCAGCATGGTTTTTGATCAAATAAGCTATGAACATTGATTGTCTCTTTCTTTAAACTGGCTCTTTGTTGAAGCCAGGGTGGAATAATCCATTCATGTACTTTCAATTTTAGGATCAGCATTTTGTACTGTGTTAAATCTCGCACATTCCCCTTTTCTCACTTAACACCCCATCCCACCCCTCCAATCCCTGGGGCACTAATGTACTCTTATTATGAAAATGTAATGTATGCACCCTCATGCACATTGTGATTAAATAACAGTGTGCCAATTTGATATATAATATGCATTTGTGTTTCTATATTTACATGTAAATTGTATTGTTATGTTCTGTTTTAACTAGACACTACGTACTGGGACCACTCTCTTTATGTAACATTACAATGCAGGCACTTCAGCGAACGTGTCATTACCACGCGTTCCATTACAATGCGTTCCATTACAACGAAAGTCATTATAATGACTCACTTTAAGAAACTCATTGTTGGATTTTAAATCCAACCCCTTCCCTGCTGCTGCCCAGACTGGAGTTGTAATAGTAAAATAAAGTATTCCAAACTCCAACCCTTCCCTGAAGCAAGTCATTGTAATGACTTGCATTGTAATGGAACGAGTGGTAACGAAGCGTTCATTGTATTGCCCGTGTTGTAAAGGCAAATTTTGTAAAAGCATGAATGACTACGTTATACAACCAATAGAACAATGGTATACAACCAATAGAACGAATGGATGAGGAACATCCGACTGAAGCTGAACTCAGACAAGACGGAGGGCCTCATCCTCGGATCCACCCCTTTGGCCTGGGACGACTCCTGGTGGCCAACCGCACTTGGAACTGCTCCAACACCCACCGACCACGCACGCAACCTAGGGGTCATCCTCAACTCCACCCTCTCCATGACTAAACATGTCAACGCCGTCTCCTCCTCCTGCTTCAACACCATCCGCATGCTCAGCAGGATTTACAAGTGGATCCCCACTGAAACCAGGAGAATGGTCACCCAGGCTCTCGTCAGCAGCAGGTTGGACTACAGAAACGCCCTCTACGCAGGAGCCTCGGCCAAACTCCAGATCGCCTCTGCACACCTGATCCTCGACATCCCTCGCTGCAGCCACATCACACCCCACCTGAGAGACCTGCACTGGCTCCCGGTCAACAAGAGGATAACCTTCAAGCTCCTCACCCACGCACACAAGACACTCCACAACACCGGACTAACGTACGTCAACAGACAACTCAGCTTCTACACCCTCACCCGCCAGCTCCACTCTGCCAACCTCGCCCTCGCCACAGTCCCCCGCTTCCGAAGAGCAACCTCCGGCGGCAGATCAGCAGATCCCCATCCACCTACGGCAGACCCAAGAAGTGCTGACCTTCAGAAAACTCCTCAAGACCTGGCTTTTCGAGCAGTAGCAGCATTTCCCACCCCAGCACCTTGAGACCCTCATGGGTGAGTAGTGCGCTCTACAAATGATATGATTGATTGATTGGTTATACTCACACATGGGCCCCATGTTAGTTTACATCTATACTTAAATACATTTAAGACATATTTATACACCCCTCCAAGCTGCAAGTGATCCCTTGACAACAAGTTTTCTCTGTCTTTCTACCATGTACCATCGGGGCTGTATTGCAAGCTAAAAAGCCAGACCCTCAATCTCTTTAGAAATCAAAACTGATAATGTATTTGTTTTATATGTAGAGCTGACTCTTAGGCACATATTTAGGTTATTCTGTTTTTGCAGTCAATCAGTATAAATTGCCAGTACCAGAGTGACATGATTCTGCAAATGGGTCTTAGAAAGTAATCTTGCAGCTGCAGTCTGCAACTTTTGATGTTTTATCCCACAAAGTATTCCAAAATGTAAGCCATTAGCGTGGTTGGGTCAGGAGAGAATAAACGCAAGCACCATAAGGACCAGACAGAGCATGGTACTAAAAAGTAGGATTGATGATGCTTAGGCAAAAGAAACATTACAACCTGGGAATCTGAGGGGCCCGTGTCATTTTGTGATCCATAGGGCTCTTAAGATTCCTACCCATTGGGGTCTATTTAAGGCTTGCATCCAGATCGGTGAATTACTGGTTGTGGTTCATCTCAGCTGCATCCTTTAATTCCTCTATCTGTGTGCCATTGCACTAAATAAGACTGAATATCTGAACCATATATGGGTGAGAGGATCTGAATTATAAACTGGAAAGAGCAATTGTTGAGCTCCCACAAATGTAGGTGAACCAATCCTATTCTATAGGCTTTTCCTGGGAACCTATATCATAAACATGATGCTTGGAGTAATCTATTTTAGCAGCGCTGAAGCATTTTAGTGAAGAAGTAAACGATTTTGACAAACGATCTGAGGGAAAATAAAATAATTCATTAATTTGTCCTCATCGTCATTTGTCAAACTCCAGGCCCGACCCCTTCCCCCCTCCCCCCAGGCCCCAACGCCCCACCGCTCTTACCTGCACGGACCGCAGCTGGCGGGCCTTCTCTCTCTCTCCAGCAGTGGAAATTTACACTGGACAGTTCAATTTCAAAGCTTTCATTTTACCCAAGCGGCAAATATAAAGCCTCAGTGACCTCTAAGTTATACAGGGTTCCTCTTCTCCTCATATGTGAAATGAGCTTCTAAGTCTTGATAGTCTCTGTGAAGCTCAGGGCTCAAGTAATAATCAAATAAGCGTTACCTTGCCCAATCACTTCACTTCTCTCTTCACACTGATGACATTCATAAAAATGGCAAAACCAAAGTCCTCAGAATCTATACATAGCCCTGCAAATAGGTGTTCATCCGTCCTCTCGATAGAGTGAGTCCCTAATGTTGCTGGATATTTACCCAGACGTCAAAAATAAATCATTAAACACTTTTGAGTTTGATACATATTCCTTGCAAGTAACAACATTGCCGCCCACCCATTCCACTTAAACAAACGAATGCAAAGTGCAATCCCCTGATAATCATGACTCAAACCATAGGTTGGACATGTTAGTATTCACATTGGTATGTACATAGGGCCGCTCTATTTTTCAACTTTGGAATTTTACTAGTTTTATCTTGCATCTAGAGACGCATATTATGCGATTCCTTGGGCAACAAAAGTCCCCAATCTATTAAAAATGGCATGTGAACACTTCTGGTCTCTAACTATGACCATATTTCTTATAACACAAGTAGCACACTATATATAAACTCAATATTTAATTTGCATGCTGTCGTCCTGCCAAGGAAAAGTATAAACTCATCCCATGCAAAAGTCTTCTTTTTAATGAATTGGATCTTATAGGTGATAACAGTAGTGAGTAAGATAATAGCCAACACGTCAGTGGCGGCTGACACAGGTAAGAGCGGCGAGGCAGTGGGGCGGTGCAGGGTGGGGGTCCGGGAACTCAACATATGACAGGAGTTAAATTGAAATTGTTTTTTTCAAAACCACTTACCTTGCGCTCGTTGCATTGCCGACTCGTCAATATGGCGAGCGCAAGGTAAGTGGTTTTCTTTTTTAAAAAATTTATTGAACATATACCTTCCTATGTTGAATTTCCTGATGCCGCCCCTGCTCTTTCCGATGCCGGCCGCCACTGCAACACGTTTTCGATAACCAAAACTTTACAAGGATGTAAACAGAGTAAAACAGATCATATTAGAATGTAAAATATAACCAACAACATAGTCATGCTACTATAATCATAGCAGTTCCTGCCTCTCCCCTCAAAACGCCCTCTTTGGGGCATTCGGGCAACACGAATTGTCCGCTTTCCAGTCTTTTGGCCCTTGCCTTGTATCACGCTTACTGTGGAAAATGTAGAATACAGTAGAAGGAGAACAGGCATTCCACCGACGGCTGGTCAGAGTGGAATACTTAGGATTCTGCACAATTTCTTCTTGGTCAGGTTTCCAAGTCACTTACTCACTCCAAATCTTCCCTTCCTGATAAAAAAGCCCTTAAAAATCCATAGTGCCCATCTTCAGACAAAGACTAGATATAGAGTATAAATCAATGGCCTGAGCCACTGACAACATATAACGAAATTACAAAATACAGCTTGAAAAGGAGAGCTTCTCATTAAGAAAATACTTTCAGATACACTTTATTAATAATCGAGGGATCTGGAAATTGTCCAGCCTTCTACATTGATCTTTGAGACGTGTTGAGAATTTCCTACAAAGTACTTCTGAGTGAAAGCAATAGAAAGAGATCAAGTTGCTCTGAAAGAAAGAATAATTCAACCTCAATGAAGGTTATGGTATTTTGCAGACAACGAAAGTGGGATACACTATTCTCTGGTCACATAGTAGTTGAAGTGTTGTACATCATCTGCTATGCTAACAAAAAATATTTTTGCGCTCTAATGGACGTACTTATCAGTCACAGCACAATATTGACATTCAGTGTAAATGCAAACACTCTGCCCCATTACCATTAATAAAGCAGGATTTTGATGCGAATCCAGCCAAATGCTTGGACAGATACCTATATGGAACAACAGACCTCAGTCCCTGCATTCTCATTCACAGAATGCCAACATGGCAGCCTGTAGTATCTGTGCATTTCACTGTGCATTTCAGTGTGGTCTTTATTGTATCTTAATGTGCTGTGTTTCTCTTTTAATATTGTATAATTGTTGACTTCCTTCTCCAAATCTGCTCTAACGCTAAAGGGTACTCCCCTGAGCTTATGTTTAATGAAAAGCGCACCCTCTTTGTCACAGCTCTCTATTATGTAAAGTCTTCTCTGAAGAATTGTTCTGCCCTCAAGCCTTTTGACCCTAGTCTACCTTGCTGTGTAACAGTCGATGCAAGCCTGTTCGGTCTTGGGGCTACGTTGACTCAATAGGAGGGTACCTGTGAAAACAGTGTAGGTTTTTTTTCCTCTAGGGTCCTGAGAGCTCCTGAGCTCCAATATTCTTTAATCGAAAAGGAGCTTCTGGCTTGCACCTGGGCTATTGAGAAATTTCGCCCTTATATCTGGGGTAAGCATTTTCTCTGACAAATTGATCACAAACCCTTGGTGAGCATACTGGGTGGCGACATGAGTAAGTGTTGTACACCTAGAATCTTGCATATGGTCACCAGACTTTTCCAATATCAGTTTCAGGTGAGACATGTGTCTAATCGGAAAAATGGGAGTGCCAATTTTTGATCCCATTTTCTGATTGAGTCTAATGAGCATGATGATGTTAAGTTGAATGATTTACCAGTGCGGATTGTGATGCTGTTTGGTGGTTGTTCTTGATTTACCTTATTTGGATCTGTGTACTAAAACTGAATGAGTACGTGCTTTGGAGTCTGATTGTGTGCTGCAGGAGGTCTGTGCTTTTGTAAAGAATGGATGGCCCAGGGAAAAGGTTCTTTCTTCCCCACTTCAACCTTTCTGGAGGGTAGAAAGTGAGCTTTCCCTTGAAGATGGTTTGCTTCATAGAGCTGATAAGTTTGTTCCTCCTCATGTTTTCCATAAGATCATTGTTCAAAGGGCTCAAGAACGGCATCTTGGTTCCACTTTCACCAAGCGTCGTATTCGGGAAACATTTTGGTGGCCGGGTAGGGATGCTGAGATTGAGGATGCTGTTTCAGATTATTGTGCGTGTGTTGCAGCAGACAAAAGTTTGAAAGGGTCTGTTCCTCCTTTGATGCCGATTGAATGCCCACGAGGTCCCTGGTACAACTGGGGATTGATGTTATGGGGCCTTATGCTGTTCTCCCTGGATGATTCCGTGTTATTTGGTCCTCATGGATTATGCCTCTAAATGGCCGGACGTCAAGTTGGTGAAGGACGCCAATGCCAAGAGTGTTGTGGAGTTTTTAAGAGAGGTGTGGCTAAGAGAGGGTTTTCCTGAGGTTTTAGTCTCTGATAATGGAAAACACTTTGTGAGTTCAGAATTTCAGTTATTCTTTTTTGAGTCTGGTGTCAAGAACAAGAAGAATATTTTGTATCACCCTCAGACCAATGGTCTCATGGAAAGGATGAATCGGATGGTGGGGGAGTGTGTTAAATGGGCTAGGTCTGGCAATCATGATGTTCATAGAGCATTGGACAGTAAGGTGTGGTTTTACAGGACAGCACCTCAGTCCTCCATGAAGGTTTCTCCTTTCCAGCTGTTGAGAGAAAGGAAGCCCAACACTAGTTTTAGGCCTGGATGGATGGGTAGATGGGTCAAGTCTCAATCTGATGTTTCTAAATTAATGTCTATTGCTAAAGAAAATATGACAGATGCTCAATTCAAACAAAAAAATGACATTACATGAAAAGGGGTCTCAAGTTAGCTCTGCTCTTGGTGGGGAACTTGATCAAGATCAGACTTCCAGTTCATACAAAGAAAGGTGACAGTAAATGTAGCGATCCAGTCAAAGTTCTCAAGATTACTGGAAATACTGTAAAAGACATGGGAGGTCATTGGTGGAATCTCAACAGGGTGGTGAAGGTTCATGTTAAGGATTTTAGGGCCAGATGCATCAAAGGGTTTTGCCAATTCTGTGTGTATGGGAAAATGTGTTCATGCATATGGCCCTTACTTCTTTGTCTGAGAATGTTGTTCCACCATGTCTTAACCAATCTTTTCTCAGGAAGAGTTCCAGAAATATTGTTAGACCTGCTAGATATAGATCGTAATGTATAGTTGTAGACCTGCTAGATATAAATCGCAATATATATATATATTTTTACAAGTTGTTTTCCTTTCTTTTTTTTAATTCTCTTTATAGTTTTTTTTGCTTGTTTTTTATTTTTAGAAGAAGGGAAGTTATGCAGTATCTGTACATTTCAGTGTGCATTTCACTGTGGTCTTTATTGTGTCTTAATGTGCTGTGTTTCTCTTTTAACATTGTATAGATATTTATTCTAGAATGTATGGTCACTTAGCAAGTTGCGTATTGAGTGACCAGGTTCGTTGGAGCTGTTGATGAAGCCAGTCCTGCCTGACTCCGTTGTCCATGTAGCCAATAAATAACCAGTTTTAAACCTACTCTTTGTGGCTGGTTACTACACTGCCCTTTTTAGGTTTCGCCTGCAAAGCACTTGTGATGTGCTTGTGAAGTCTCCTGTATTTAATATATCTTAAAAGTGGGCTCTTATCAGTTCCCTAATGCTGAATTACTATGTTCATCCGCTGTTGTGTGGAGCTTTTTTCTGTTAACTACCTCTGGCTGCGTACATTTACAATGCTTCTTCTAAAGCTGTTCACACTGTTTAAGCCCCATTCACTGTCAAGATAGGAATTCTTCCCACAAAAAAGGCAGACAGCTTCTAACAGTATACTTTAATACCTGCTTTTCTTATTACTTAGTTATGTAAAGGAGATGTTTTAGCCTTAGAACGTTTGAGGCATTTCCTATTTATGCCTCAGAACCTTTCTTTGCACTTTGTAGGCTTTATCAGATAGATTTTTTTCAACGTAATCTATTTTGTCAATATGATCTAATTCTAAATGTTGTAATAAATATTGCACATTAAAAATAAAGTTAATGTACAAGAGCTATGCTATATTTTACTACTAAACATGCAGCCACAAGTGCATCTACCTTGTAGACAACAGGGTCACTATTTAAATGGTGCAGCAGGTGTAGTAGCACCAGGCCCAAAAGTTGTCAGAACTGCTCTAAACACATAATATTGCTATATTTGACTATTAAACAGACAGTCACAATTGCTGTTACCTTACAGTTAAAAGGGACGTAATGTGAATTGTGCAGCATGTGCAGTGGCACCGGGGGCCAAATGTTCTAAAAAACCCATTAAATCCAGATTATTGCTGACATTTAAAACTAAACAGGCTGTCACAAGTGTAATTATCTTGCAGACAACAAGGTCATGATTTTAATGGTACAGCGCATGCAGTGGCACTGGGAGCAAAAGCTCCAGGCACCCCACTAAACGCCGATTATTGCTATATTTTACAACTAAACAGGAAGCCACAAGTGCAGTTATCTTTCAAGCACTAGGGTCATGATTTGAATGGTGCAGTGGCACCTGGACAAAACGTTGGTCAAAACGTTGTCTGAACTCCTCTAAACACCCAATAATGCTATTTTTTACTAGTAAACAGCAGTCACAATTGCAGTTCCCTTGCAGTTGAGAGGGGCTTGATTTAAATGGTGCATCAGGTGCAGTGGCACCGGGGCCAACATTTGTCAGAACTCCACTAAACACCAATTATTGCTATATTTTAGTGCTAAACAGGCAGTCACAAGTGCAGTTATCTTGTAGGGAACAGGTTCATTATTTGAATGGTGCAGCAAGTGCAGTGGCACCGGGCCCAAACATTGCTTTATTTGAAAACTAAATGGACATTCATAAGTGCAGTTATCTTGCAAGCACTACGGTCATGATTTCAATAGTGCAGCAGTTGCAGTGGCACCGGGACTAAAAGCTCCAGGCACCCCACTAAACACCTACATTGCTATATTTATTTCCTAAACAGGCAACCACAAGTGCAGTTACCTTTCAGTTAAAAGGGACTTAATTTGAATGGTGCAACAGGTGCCGTGTCACTGGGGCCAAAAGCCCCAGGGACCCCACTAAACTCAGATTATTGCTAAATTTTACTACTAAACACGACAGTCACAAGCGCATTTATCTAGCAGGCAATTGGGCCATGATTTGAATGGTGCAGGAGGTGCAGCAGCGCAAGGTCCAAAAACTCTAGGCACAGCACTAAATGTAAATGTAAATGTGGGTGTACTTGTAAAGCGCAATGCGACTCCATGGAGTATCCTGGCGCTGAAGACCGCTGGGGAACCCCCCTGGTTTTCCCTGTGAGATGGTCCCTTTCTGGGTATCTCCAAGGTGAAACCAGGCATCCCCGGCGTCTGTGGGGGGCCGTTGTAGAGATGAGGCAAGCTTAGTGCCCAGAGTTGCCGAGTGTGTTCCCTGGTTAGAGTAGGCACCGAGGCGAGAATTATCGAGTCCGTTTTGACCCTGGTCCACAACCCTGCCGCGGCAGGAATTGAGCCCTGGTCCCGGGCCGTTCTCTGCTTACGGGTCTGCCGCCTCTAACCAGTGAGCCACACCACTCCACCTAATATTGCTATATTTTACTACTATACAGGCAGACACATTTACAGATGCAGTTAAAAGGGTCTTGATTTAAATGGTGTAGCAGAGCCAAAAACTCTAGGGACTCCACGAAACGCAGAATATTGCTAAACTTTACTACTAAACAGGCAGTCTCAGGTGCAGTTATCTAGCAGGCACTAGGGCCATGATTTTAATGGTGCTGCAAGTGCAGTGGTACCGGGGCCAAAAGTTGTCAGACCTGCTCTAACCACCAAATATTGCTATATTGTACTACCAAATAAGCAGTGATGGTTACCGTGCAGGCACTAGGGTCTTGTTTTCAATAGTGCAGCGGGTGCAGTGACACCGGGGCACAACGCTCTAGGAGCCCCTCTAAACACCAAATATTGCAATATTTTACTACTAAACAGGCAGTCACAAGTGCGGTTACCTTACAGAAAATTGCGTCATGATATGAATGGTGCAGCAGGTGCACTGGCACCCGGCCAAAAAGTTGTCCGAACTCCTCTAAACACATAATAGTGCTAGTACATCAATTAATTCTATTATTTCCCTTTCATTTCATTTTCAAAATGTTTCTATTACTTACCCGCACAATACCATTAGTAAACAGCACAATGTATAGCCTTTTTGTACATAAACAAGTCATAATGCTTTAACAGACTTTCTGTAACTTATACTGTACAACCACTCAGCAAGTTTCAAAACACAACAAAAAAACATTTATAATTAATCACATAGGCGAAACCTAATGTATTTACCAATGCTTGTTCTTAAAAGAGGCTTAATGGGGCACATGCTGCAAGGTTTTAAAAAAACGCTTGCAAAATGCGAATGGATATAGTGGTAGCATGTCTGATCTCCTCCACCCCTAATGCTGTATATCAGGGAAGCAGTCCGTCATAGGCAGCTTCCATACCACCCCGTTTGATGACTCATTATCTAATCAATGGATTGAGATCTCAGTTGCTGTTGTGAAGCATTGATACATATCCCTGTGATTCACAAGGGAACGTGATTACCCATTTCATGGCTCCTCTTCCTGGTTGTTAGACTTGTAATCTTTGGCGTGGTTTCTTTCCCCTGACTTTTTGCCTCTACCTCCTGTATTTTTGATGCTGTGCTGGATTTTGTTTTGCTGGCGTAGATGCTTTGGGCACTTTGCCACTGCTAATCAGTGGCAAAGTGAATTGCAATGTCACTTTAGTACCCTTTGAGTTTGTTTTTTATGGTCAGAAAGCCTACACTTCTGTACATCGCAGGCTTTGCAACCACTATCACTTATCATGCCCTGAATGTGCTGCATACAATCCCTGTTAATCCAGCACTGGACAATGCGTTCATACCGGAGATGTTCATGAGTCATTCTCCTTGCATGCCCACAGGTCATCTTCTAATGACCACTAACAATGCCTAATAAACCTACCACCCACTACAGAACGTAATTTAAATAAAAATTAATGGAAAAAAATACCAGTTGAGTGTACTTTGCTAACTGTTTGCACCCACAGCTAGACATGCAAGTTCAAAACCAGCAATGGCTTTGTCATTTTTAATAATATGGTAATTTCGACACGAATGTAGAGTTGCTGTTTCAGGCAGCAGTTATTACCTTGTCACATTTCAAATGTTCATGCTGACATGAGTAGCAATTATAGCTACATTATTAGCAGTGTTGTAGTTTATCTGCATGCATACATTTTTCCTAACAGAAAATAATTTTTACAATGCAGTGCTCAATATTTTGCAGAATAAATTCAGCTCCCGTCACATAACTTAGATTGATTAATATATATTACATTATGTGCATACACACTTTCGTGTATAAAGCCCCCTTTCACAGCATGAGTCTATTTGCTGTTGAATAGCTCTGGGTTCAGCTATACTTAGGTATTTATGCAACAACTACATTTAATCATATTTCCAGGGCAAAGAGTGTTAGGATAACGCTCAGCTATGCAAACGCGAACACACAAAATACATTCACCTTTCACCTTTCCTGTACTTTAGGATGTGTTCAGTACACTCAGAGCCTAGTATAGGCTTCTGTGTAAAGAAATCATTGGTAAAGTCAATGGGTCTGGGTTTTAATTTGCTCAGAAATAGACGATCACATATGGATATTAGTGAAGAAGGCAAAGTATATGGACTCATTTATGCTGACGTTGTTTGAAAAAAAGCACAGCATCTCTTTACATTCTCTATTTTCATTTACATTTTAAATATAGGAAGAGAAAGACATACATATGCATTGAGTAGAATATAAGCCCAGTGGCCCGATGTAGGTAGTCTCGATTTACCTACTCTTAAATACCGAATCATACCGATTCGGTATTTAAGAGGAGGTAAATTGGAAGTAGGCAGATGTAGGTAATTTTTCTTTTTCAATCACCGAATCTGTAAGATTCGGTATTTACCGATTCGGTAAATACCGAATCGGTTTTTGCCATTGATTCCTATGGTCCTTGAAGCCCATAGGAATCAATGCAAATACCGATTCAGTAATTACCGAATCAGTAAATACCGAATCCTGCCAGGGGGAACGGGGTGTCACTTTGACACCCTGTAGCACCCCAATGTCAGGCTTGTGTGCCATGTGGTACACATACATGCCTAAGGGCATGTCTGTGTGTCACGTGGCACAGGTGTACATGCACAGATGTGCATGTACACCTGAATTTGTTATTTACCATGCAATAGTATTACATGGTAAATAGCGAATTCTTAGGGGCCTGTGGCATTGTTTAAAGCGCCACCTACATCTGCATTTACAGATTCGGTATTTTTACTGAGTCTGTATTTACCAATTCGGTAATTTTACCGATTCGGTAAATACAGATTCGGTAAAAATACAGAATCTGTAAATACATGCCCCCTACATTGGAAAAGGCATTTACCGGTCGGTAACGGCCGAATTCGGCCGTTACGACCGGTAAATGCCTACCTACATCGGGCCCCAAATCTATTTAAAAATGTAAGCATTTTTATATGGGCAGTTTAATCTTGAACATTAAAACATATTTGTAAGTAGTTTACAAGTAACTGCATTTCTTAATTTAAAGTGGGACGAATATGCAGAGGTACATTTTAAAACGACTCCTGTGATGTATCCTAGTTCCATTTTATGTATTCTAACATGGAACTTAGTATATGGAAGTTCCATAGCTTGACAGGTGGTGACTGCAAGCTGATGGATGAGGTTGTATAATAAATGGGGAACATCGTTTACAACGCAGTGTTTACACCGCACTACCTTAACAACGCTGCCATTACAACGCAAGTCGTTACTATGACTTGCACTGGATGGCGCTGTTGGTTAAGGAATATTGTAATTTTACATTCCAACACCTTCCCTACTGTTACGCGGACTGGTGTTGGAATATAAAATTATAATATTCCACAATCCACGCCCTCCAACGGAAGCCGTTGTAACAACTTGTGTTGTAATGGCAGCGTTCTAAAGTACCGCGATCTAAAAGATCGCGTTGTACTGACATACATCCATAATAAATACCTCCTACATAATTCACCAAATGTGTTCTTTTTACTTTGTCACACTGGCGCGTGTGAACACAAGAGGTGAATACTTGAAGATAAGGATTTGAAGATAAAAGATACTACCTCAATATCACATACGATAAGGTGAAAAAAAGAACAGGAAAATATCGGATTCTAGAAGTAATTACAAGTGGTACCTGCAACGGGAGTAGGAGAAAGAAGATCGTCGGAACCTTGCTGAAGTCTTGGGAGATGATTGCGGTCTAAATTGTGTGGAAGTGAAGATTGCTGGTAGGTGGAATTCGAGCGGTGAACGCAAGGCCAATATGAGTGTCACGCCTCTATTTGAAGTCAATTAAGGGCAACTTCCTTTAGAAAAAAGACTGGCTTTGGTAACGTTTCTACGGGAAAAAACATGCCCAATTATCCGTTCAAAGAGATCCAAATGTTGGGTAAGCTCTATTTCCTCTAGAAAACAAACTCATTGTTTACGTGACGTAGTCGGCGGCCATTTTAGACGTGTAATTTTTCGGTTCGAGCATTTACTGCTTATCGAGGAAAACAAACAGGAGCAAACACATATTGGCTGCGTTTTGGAAACATTGTTTTGACAAGAAATCAATATTTCGGAGGGGTTTGTTCTCGAAGGAGGTAATGTGAGCATATTGGAGCAGGTGATATTTACCGAGTGGAACATCAAGTAAGAGTAACTTGTTCTTTCTAGTGACTGTGTGTTGAGGAGTAACCTAGTGCTTGATGCTACGGTGACATGCAGAGCACCTTTTATATTGTTGAGTCATTCAGTGCTTGATGTTATGGTGACAAGCACACCACGTTTTATGTTGTTGAAGAGTCCTTGAGTGTTTGTTACAACGGTGACAAGCACACCACAGTCAAGGTCTACAATGTGGTCAAGCAAACCATAATATAGAGCTGCATTTATATGAAGATTTTAATAAGTGAGTGCTTGCGGTCACTGTGACAAGCACACCCTATTTAATAGTTGACTTTAATTGAAGTGACTCTATTCTGTTTCAAAAAGATTGAAGTCATGGTTTTTCTTTTAAATGGTTATCAACATGTTTTTCATTTAAGTTAAAATGTATTTTATCGATAGGTGTATTTTAGTAATACATGTAAAAGTTTTATTTTATTTTAAAACGTTAGTGTGAGAAATGCAGAATGTAACATCTCCTTTTTTTCTTTCTGATCCTGGAGATCCTCCAGTCAGATGGAAAAAGTGGAGGAAAATATTTAGTAACTATGTGAGGGTATGTGGCACAAATTTGAGTGCCGAGAGAAAACATGCACTATTAATGCATTGTCTAGGAGGTGAAGGACAGGAGGTTCTAGAAAATGTACCACAACTAAGCCAAGCAGAGTAGAGAGGCTTAAATGAATATGAGATTTGCATAAAACAGACTTGCATTACTTACCAAATGTGAGTAAAATCATGGAGAGATATTACTTTGGGTCACGAGAGCAAGGAAAAGAAGAAACTGTTGAACAATTTGTTACTTCATTACGCAAATTAGCCTCAAGTTGTACATTTGGTGAGTTGGTGGAAGAAAGGATAAGAGATCAATTTGTATTAAGGTGTTCGAATGATACAATAAGAGAAGAACTTAGGCTCAAGGATGAACCACCGTTAGAAGTTATGGTTATTGCAAAGTGTGTGGAACACATGGTTAAGTGTGTAGGAGAATTGAGTAAGGTTGGTAAACCAAATACGATTTGTGACAAAGTAGAAGAAGTTCAGTGCCAAGTTGTAAAAAATGTTGAAAGTAAGAAAAAAATGATTTGGCTCATGATAAGAGTAATGAAAACGAAAACAAGACAAACAAGTTACAAATTGAGAAAAAGAATGTAAGCGCATTTCAAGGTAATTGTTTTCGTTGTGGTAGGTTGGGTCATTTGGCAAATGCAAAGGAATGTCCTGCTCTGAAGGTGAACTGCAATGTATATGGTAGAAGAGGACATTATGGGAAAAATTGCTGTTTCCGTAATAGAAGAGACAGTAGGAATGAGACAAAAGAAGTTACATTTCAAATAAATGAGTGTAGTGTGGAGCATCCATCAGAGTGGGTTAAGGTGGGTGATGTAAAGATTAAGATGAAATTGGATTCTTGTTCCCATCTCACTTTCATTTGTAAACAAGAGTTTCATAAGAATTTTTTGGGGAAAATGTATTCAAGAAAGTCAGATGTCAGACCCACAGGCTATGGTGGAACACCTATTAAAATGTTGGGTTACTTCATCAATTGTATTGAATATAATGAGAAATTTGTTGATGCTAAGATCTATGTAGCTGAGAAAGGGGACAGTTTGTTAAGTTGGTCTCATCAAGCTCGTTTAGGCGTAATACTGAATCCCAATGTTAAGCCTTCAGTACAAATACAAACTGTAGAAGGTCTTGAGGAAAAATTTGTAACAGATTTTAAAGAATTGTTTAGTGACACATTAGGATGTTTGAAAGGCTATAAGCATCAGATTAAATTGAAGTGTGGTGCAAAGCCGGTTGCTGCTAAGGTGAGACGGATTCCAATCTGTGTGCAAGAAGCTGTTAGAAAATAAATTGATAAATTATTGACTTCTGGAGTGACAGAGCCTGTAGAAGCAACTGAATGGTTAGCTCCCATAGTTGTAGCGCACAAAGCCAATAACGAGATTCGCTTATGTGTGGATCTTTGAGCTTTATACAAGGAGGTAGTAGTGGACAAATTCCCTCTACCCAATATTGAGGAGTTAGTTTCGACGTTAGATGAAGCGTGTTATTTCACGACATTAGATATGGCATCAGTATATCATCAAGTAGCGCTCAGTAAAGACTCACAAGAATTGACTGCTTTTATAACACCCATAGGTGCGTTTACGTTTTTGCGGATGCCCTTCGTGTTAGTATCTGCTGCCTCTGTGTTTCAGAGAATCATGCATGATCTATTCAAGGGCATACCAGGTGTTAAATGGTATCAGGATGACGTTCTGATCTGTGGCAAAACTGTGGATGAACATGATGAGAGGGTAACACGTGTACTTGGGAAAATGCTTAAAGCAGGTTTATCACTACAATGTGAGAAATGTAAGTTTGGTGTTACTGAGCTTGATTATTTTGGTCACCATATTTCAAGACATGGTGTAGGACCTAAAGAAGAACTGGTTAAGACCATGGAAATGTTGGAGGAACCATGTTCAAAAGAAGAACTTTCTTCATTTTTAGGTATGGCAGAATTTTATAATAAATTCATTAAGAATTTTGCAAACAAGACTGAGAAACTCAGAAGTTTAATGTGTAAAAACGTTGAATTTCTGTGGAGTGATGAATGCAACAATGAGTTTTTTCAGATTAAGGAAGATCTTAAAAATGCACCAAATTTACAAGCCTTCAAACCAGGTGATCCAACGTTTACTGTAACAGATGCAAGTAAGAAAGATCTGGGTGCTTTACTTTTCCAGTTGAGAAATGGTCATGAGGAGTTGATTGCTTGTGCTTCAAGATGTTTTAAAGGGGCCGAGCAAAATTATTCTGTTATTGAGAAGGAGGCTCTTGCCATTTATTGGGCAATAAATACATTTAAGAAGTTTGTGTGGGGTACCCCTTTTGTTGTGCGATCAGATCATAAACCTCTTAAGGAAATTTTTGAGAAAAAATGACTAGATTCCATATCCTCAAGAATTAGAAGATGGGTCATTTCTTTACAGGAGTATACTTTTAAATTTGAATATATTCATGGGAGTAGAAATATATCTGCAGATTGCCTGTCACGTTTATTAGGAAATGTAGAAACAATGGAGTAATTAGAAGAAGATGAAGAATTTGGAGATGAGTTTGAAGTGAGGGTGTGTGATATTACTTTAGGAGCTATCAAGGAAGATGAATGGAAGGAAGAATTGTTTAAGGACAGTGAGCTGTTCAAGGTGATGGATTTGTTGTCACAGAATATGAACAACAGTCTTTGTAAACCTTGGTCCTTAGTGTCTCAAGAATTAGCTATTATTAATGGGGTTCTTGCTAGAGGCACAAGATTGATTCCACCAGAAAGTTTAAGGAACATTATTGTAAATATGGCACATGAAGGACATATGGGCATTTCTAAAAGAAAGGAAAGTATCAGACAGGATTTTTGGTGGCCTGGTCTGGATTTAATGGTGGTACATGCAGTTCGTGATTGCGTTCCTTGTCAATTGAGTGATAAAGTACTTAAGCCTAGACATTCACCAATGGTTTGCAGAAAATTGCCAAATTGTCCTTGGGATGAGGTAGCCATTGACATTGTGGGTCCTTAACATGGGGAACAACAAACTCCTTATTTAATTGTTTTGATGGATTTATATTCACGTTGGGTTGGAATCAGCTCTGAGAGAGAGATTCCTTCTCGGTGTATTATTACGTTTTTAGAATCCATTTTTAAACGAGAAAGTTTTCCTAATTCTTTACTATCTGACAATGGTCCTCAATTTTGTTCAGGTGAAATGGAAAAGTTTCTGTCTGAATGTGGTATTGTACATAAAAGAATTTCTTTGCATCATCCAGAATCTAATGGTACACTGGAGAGATTCAACAAAACTTTGAAAGATAGCATCCAATTAGCAAGAGTAAATAGTCTTGATTAGAGAAAGGAGTTACAAAATCGGATTTCAGCTTACCGATTTACTCCACATTCTACTACGGGAAAGACTCCTTTTGAATTATTCAGAGGAATGTCTTCTAATACTAGTTTAAGTTCAGTTTGGATGATCTTGGATAAAGGTATAAAGAACAATGACATTGGTAAGTGGAGAGACAAAGAGTTATTTCTTCAGAAGAAGAGGAAGGTCTATGTTGATACTCGTAGATCTTCTAAAGTCTCCCATTTCAAAGTTGGTGACAAAGTTAAAATTAAGTCTCCTGTGGGGTGTCAGAACTGGTCTAAATTTACAAGTGTAAAAACTGTAATTAAACTTTTAAAAAATGCTGTAGAAACAGATGATGGACGTATTTGGAACCACAGTCTTGTGGTGTGGTTCATGTGGATCTGCAAGGAACATTTGATCCAGATCTGAATGTCTCTGATGAAGATTCATCCGATGATTATCCAAAATATGATTCTACTCGCAGGAGTCAGTGGGCCCAATTCACAGAACTAACTTAAGACAAAATCCTAAACTTACTACCATTTTCGTATTCACAGAAGGCACTTACTCATTTTGGTATTCACAGAAGACACTTACTCATTTCGGCATTCACAGAAGTTAGGAGTCCTAACTTTAGGACTCCTAAATGCCTTCTGTGAATACCGAAAGTCTTAAAGTTAGGATTTTTCTCAGTTTAGGAGTAGAAAAGTTAGGACTCCTAACTTTAGGACTCCTAAATGTCGTCTGTGAATACCTAAAGTATTAAAATTAGGATTTTTCTCAGTTTAGGAGTCCTAAAGTTAGGAGTCCTAACTTTACTACTACTAAATTGAGAAAAATCCTATTTTTAAGACTTTCGGTATTCACAGAAGGCATTTAGGAGTCCTAAAGTTAGGAGTCCTAACTTTACTACTAAACTGAGGAAAATCCTAATTTTAAGACTTTCGGTATTCACAGAAGGCATTTAGGAGTCCTAAAGTTAGGACTACTAACTTCTGTGAATACCGAAATGAGTAAGTGCCTTCTGTGAATATCGAAATGAGTAAGTGCATTCTGTGAATCCCAAAATAGTAGTAAGTTTAGGATTGAGTCTTAAGTTCATTCTGTGAATCGGGTCCATAGAGTTCGCAAAATCCCTAGTTTTCTGTGAAATTATGTAAGATGAGATGTTTGTTTTACTTTTTAGTATTTGTATTTTATCTAAAAGTTCAAATGTTTTATTTAAATATGTGAAGGGAGATGTGTGATGTATCCTGGTTCCATTCTATGTATTCTAACATGGAACTTAGTACATGGAAGTTTCATAGCTTGACAGTTGGTGACTGCAAGCTGATGGATGAGGTTGTATAATAAATACCTCCTACATGATTCACCAAATGTGTTCTTGTTACTTTGTCACAACTCCCCAAACATGAATAAAACACAGAAGAGGTAGCAGATGGGTAGCTGTAGCTGTTGTTTATTCCCATATACGGTGTATTGTGTCTGTTCGGTGTGTTAGAACCGGGGTCTCTAGTTAGCAGGGGTATGCACCCCAGTCCAAGTAGAGACCACCGCTTGCGACAGTGTCGCTTGGCGCAAAGCAGGTAGGCTAAATGCAGGAGGCAATGTGTAAAGTAATTGTGCAACACACACCACGAGTAACACAGTAAATCAAACACACGAAAGAACACCACCCCGGTTTTCATAAAAAATTATGTACCTTTTTCTATATCTGAGGCAAGAACAACAATCAGGGCACTCCTATTTTTAGGCAAGATCAAGTCACGGTCAGTTCATATGTGCCAGGAGCGCTTAAGGTGCACTACTTGCTGACAGTGTTCTTTGGCAGTTTCTTTTAGGCAAACGATTGTGCACTTTACCAGTTCAGTCTCGATCTGTGCTGGCCTGAAAAACAAGCTGTGACTAGAATTGTGGGGGTATTTTAATGTTGGCGCTGTCTCTAGCGCGCAAGGTCTCTTACATTACCAGTTCTCTTTTAATATGGAGGTGTTATAGTGTTGGGCATCCCTGGCAGGCCGGACCTCTCACGGTACTGCCTCGGATCTTAATTATGCCGCGACATAGGTGCTGACAGTTCAAATACTGCTGCAGTGATTAGGGCTTGCTTGCGCGAGGTGATAGGCTCACAGGAGGCCTTGACATGCCCTGGTGCAGTCCCCGGTACCACTGCGAGCTGTGCCACCCAAAGGCGGGGGAGGTGAAGGCGCAAGCTCTCTCCTGCTGCCTCGCACCCCCGTCCCAGACAGCACGACACCTGCTCCCTGAGCCGTTACCTGGGGTGGGGGCGCAGTCTATCTCTCGCTTCTCCCTTTGCCGTCATCCACAGGTCGAGGGAATGGCACATGAAGCCTTGCGCTTCTTGCGCCCCAGCGTGGCTTCCTTGGTGACGCTCCTCGTTGCTGGGCGGCTCCACCGGCCGCCAATCCCAGCACGACTCTCAGGATGACAATCCTGTATCTGGGGCAACCCTCGCGCCGGCGCCCATCACAGCACCGCAGGTCCCAGATGTCACAAGGGATTCCCTCGAGACTGCCAGCGGTTCCCGGGCCGGCGGTGGAGATTCTGGACAAAATAGCGCTTACAGAGCCAGTTGCAGTTGGGTTGCTCGGGCCAGCAGCAGGGATTTCGGGCCACGGCGCTTCTTCCCCACAGCGATTGCAGTCTGTAGCTTGCCCTGGAGCCCAGGCAGCGGCAGTGATGAACGGGTCACAGCGCACCTGCCTCACAGCGCTTTCCAGTGCCTTAGGGGCCCTGGGCGGCACCGGTGATTGTCAGGATCACAGCGCTTCTGTCCCTTCACAGTGCTACGACATCAAGTCAGATCCTGGGCGGTGGCGGTGATTTAGGGGTGAATGAAATAGCCTCACATACCCAGTGCTGCAGAGGCGGTTTAGGCAGTAAAGAAACGTGTTGATCCTTATGAATTCCCCCACCAGGTAGGGGACCAGTCAGCAGTTTGTGATGGAGACACTCTGGAGATGTTATTCCTGGTTCCCCTCCGGCAGGGCAAGATCAGCAGGCAGGCAGGGCAGCTCAGCTAACTTGGGGCAGCAGTTCCTAGGAGCAGTCAGCCTCAGTAATGTAGCAATCCTCTTAGCACAGCAGTCTTCACTCCAGCAGAGAGTCTCCAGGTCCAGCAGTGTAACAGGGATGTGTGGCCAGGGATGTGTGGCCAGAACCCTCCCTATTATACCCTAAAGTCAGGTGACCGGGAGGCACTTTTCTGGAAGAATCTAGGGGTTGGAAAAATCCAGGAGGCTCTGGGGTGTTCCCTTTTCTACCTGTCTGTCAACAGGGACAAAAGGCTACAGTTGCAAAAAGTCCCAGACCAGGCAGACTACCAGTATGCAAATGAAGGGTAGGCCTCACTGCAGTATCAGGGCCTGTAGCTGATACTCTAGTGTCACCATTTTTTAAGGGAGAGCAACTGCACCTCAACACTGGTTAGCAGTGGTAAGGGGCGCAGAGCCCTAAGTCCAACAAAAATATCGGTCCAGTAGGAGGCAAAGAGGGCAAAAAATGGAGGGGATGATGGCCCTCCGAAGATTCCTATACGCCCTAGAAAACTCACCCTACCCAGTCACACCACGTTACTTTCAATAGGTGACAACGTTGGTGTCCAACCTGCTATGGAATAACTGACCTGCACGTATTGCCCATGCCAAACTGAATAGAAGTTGGTATGAGAGAGGGATTGCATTGCCAAACCTGCAATTATATTACTGGGCAGCCCAACTCAAAATAATTACCAATGGATTCATGCACCCAGGGACGATCCAGCCTACAGGGCGGACTGGGTTCAGTTGGGCGCGGATAGAATGCTATCGACGATCTATAATAAAAATCAGGTGGCGAGGTTGCTAAACCCAACGAAGCACACGACCACGATATGGCACAGAGCACAGGCTAAGTTGTGCTGGAAGGACACCATCACTAAACTCACCCCACTCTGGGACACCAAAGCATTAGGGCAATTAAGAAGGAGTAAAGGGTTTACACAATGGGATAACATAGGGATATCCACGGTGAGAGACTTATGGGACAGGGGGACAGTAATCCCATTCACCCAACTCCAGCAACAGTTTGATCTAGGTCCAACTGAAACCTACAGATATGTACAGATCAGACACGCACTACTGCAAGCAATACCAGCGGGGACTGACGTCCCAGAGTCCTCCCTAATGGAAGATAGACTACTCACTGACTACATGCAGCATAGTGCAGCTTCCCTTACTTATAAAAAACGATTGAATAACCTCGCAGACCCCACACTGAAACTGTGAGAGAGATGGGTGGAGGAACTGGGCGATATGGACGATACGGAGTGGAACGAAGCGCTGGCGTCCCCAAGGGAGGTGGGCATCTCGGCTAGATTCAGGCTCATACAATTCAAAATCCTACATCGCGTATATTATACTAGAACCACATTACACAAACTCCAGAGGGCACCGCATCCCTATTGTCTTCGGAACTGTGGTGCAGAGGGTACATTGTTCCATACCCTCTGGGACTGTCCATTCATAGCAGCCTACTGGCATCAAGTGCTACGCACAATTTCACAAACACTAAAGGTGTCACTAACTCCAGAACCACGTAAATGTATTTTGAATATTTGGGATCCAAATGACCTATCCAGGTGTGGGTTAATATGGGGCACGTTGGCCCTTATGGTGGCGAAGCGAGATATTGCGCAGAAATGGGGCGCAGCTGAACTACCCACGCTGGCGCAATGGAGCAGGAACATGGACTTACTGATGTTTACTGAAAGAGCGGTGTATGTATCTAGGGCTGGCCCTCGTAAGTGGAACAGAGTTTGGACTAATTGGAACACTTATAGGGGGGAACTGTGCGATCCGCTACCAGAAGAAGATGACGCTAGCTCAGGCGAAGAAGAAGAGGGGGAATGGGACTGTGACATTTGAACTGCTAACCATAGCAGACTGCATGGTGAACTACCTCTCGTGGTACTGTCTTTGTGTAACTGTATATTTAGATCATTGCAGAACTATTGTCGTACTGATTGTCATTGTCTATGGTTTAACACAATGAAAATAATAAAAATTGTATTTAAAAAAAATGGAGTGGAAGACCACCTTAGGCTGACAGGTCTAACACTGTGTGTGTGAGAAATCATGCTCTGTTGCCATCTGTACATACATTGTTCTTTGTAGTGCGTGAGACTGCACTGCTACTTCCAAAATTACAGTTATGTTGTATGTTAGTGAAGCATTTGGAGATTCTTTTCACTAAGGGAGAGCTGCAGTGATACATGCAATGAAGAGTGCAGGTTGCACAGGACTGACAAGAAGCAATTTAGCGGGAGTGAGTCTGAGGGCAGTGTGCAGTGGGGACAGGGCCGGACTAGTAACCGAAAGCAGTGCTGGTAATTTTATAGGACCAGCCACCTGGTGGTGGGTAGGGGTGCAAATGTGAAGCACTGTTGCTTTTGTTACTAGGGACCGATATTGCAGCAACGTTGCAAAACTGGCTTCCAGTAACCGAAAAAACGGCCCCCACTTCAGCAAAACCGGCCCCTACCCTTCCAGCCTCTGGTGAAAATGGCTGATGGCCGCTACTGCCAGTCCGGCCCTGGTTGGGGAGCAGATGTTTCAAGATTTGCAGGCTTCTTTAGCAGAGACATGTGCAGTGCACAGGCAGCAATAGTGATGCTACATGCTCAAACACACACCTATACATGCCTCATAATAGTTTGAGGAACAAAACTCTGCGATTCATTCCTCAACTAAGCACAATTAAAAAAATAATACTCAGCTGACATGTATTTTGGAAAATTTTAGTTGCTTCTTCAAGTAGGTTCATTAAATAAAAAACTATATAATAGATTCAGTGTCAACATATACATCCTTTTGCATTATCTGTTATGAGAAACCAGGCTATTAGTTGAGAGTGGTGGAAGACCCACTTAAATAAAAAATGGAAGACCCATTTAAATAAAAAACCCAATCCTTGTCAGGGTGAACAAGAAAAGTCACAAAATTAACCTGTGCTTAACCCTCTGTAGCTTGGCACAAAGCAGTCAGGCTTAACTTGCAGGCAATGTGTAAAGTATTTATGTGGCACGGAGGGCACTAGAATGCCGTCTGCAAAATGGCCGCCACTCTGTGAGGCTCTGAAGGCTGACCTGCTGATCCGTAATTTATTGAGCGGATCGGGTGGGTGCTGCAACTCCCAAATGGCAGACACTTGCATCGGAACGGCTTGTGCCTGACTGGTTCGGAGGAGAAGTGCTGCAGACACCTGTAAGCGGGTGAAACAAGAGACTATCGCCGCTGCGGGTCGAGATGCAAAATGGTGGCCCTGCTTGCAGTGGCCTGAGGAGCGCCGCTTGCCTGCAGCGTGAAAACAGCATCGGGGTGCCCCTCTGGTATCCTACACGCCCGCCGCCTTGGACAAAATACCCAGTGAGGTCCCAGGAATCAGTATCTTTGACAGTATATTATAAGGGTTTATTTTGCCGGGTCAAAATGGCAGGTTGAAACTGCACTTCAGGCTGCAGTGGCAGGCTTGAGATAAGTTCTAAAGTTCTCCTTTAGTGGGAAGCACAGTGAGTGCTACAGGCCCATTAGCCGCATTTACTTTTTGAAGCCTGAGTACCATTTATTAGGAATTGGGATTTACAAGTAAATTAAATGTGTCAATTTGATGTCGACCAGTCGTACCATGTTTAAGGGAGAGAGTACAAGCTCTTAAGCACTGGTTAGTAGTGATAAAGGACACAGAGTCCTAAAGCCAACACTAATGATGTCAGCACAATAGGAGGGATGAAGGAAAACATTTTGAGGGATTACCACACATGGACGTCATGTCTGACATCTGTAAATAATAAACTTTAGTTCAAATCAACAATTTCTTTAAATTCCACATCATATCCAAATAGATTGGCATCAACTACTTCATACATTTTCTAATAAATCCTTTGTATTTTGTATGAAGTTCAAATTAACATTTTGTATCCACATCATCAGCAACACAGATTACCATCAGTCACTGCACATACACATCTTTACAACATTCTTTTAGGACAATCTATAATTTATATATGCTCAATTTACATGTTATCCCTGATAAATAACGTGAGAACCAATTTTTGTCAATAATCTGTTAACAGAAATATTATTATTAACCTCCCATAGGACATTTTGCTCACTGCCACAGCAAACAGGGCTGAAAGGATTTAAACCAAACTTTGCATGATTGTAGGACCTCACTCAAAAAAGTGCCTTTTGTGGTTTGGTGTAAATGTGTTCAGTATTTTCTGAGATATTAATATTTAAAACAAGCATTGGCTAAGCCAGTTAGTCTGGGTTGGCCACCAGTCTTTTGGCAATTCTTGTTTTGTTGTTTTTTCATGGTCTTTTCAAAAAGCAATTGTTTGAGAAGCTGCCAGGCCTTCACAAACTATAAAACAAAAGAAGCCTTCATTGGCGAACAGCAAAGAAAATGTTGGGTCTAAAAAAGTACACATTACCACAGCACACCCTGGCACTGAAGGGAAGTACTTTATGTGTAGATGTGCTCCTTGTGAATGGACCCCATGCCGTAATTCATAGTAAAATCAGTCACTGGCTCTAGGGGGCTGACACATTGCCCCTTGATACATGCTGGAGTGGGTAGAAGAAAAATTTGAATGACACAATCACAGTCTAATGGATAACATCAGGCTGAAAACCTCAAGAAGTATTTATAGTACACATACTTTTAGTAAAAAGGTCTTCTCTAATGCAGACTTTAAAAAAGCCAATCCATTCGGCCTTTGCTGTCAGCCTCTTGCCTTTGGGACAGAAGGCAAGAAAGAAACAAGCATTTGCAATGCAATAGGTCTCACATTTACGTGACTTTGAGCTATTAGTATCATAAATGACAATGCCTTCGATTTATATTTTAAAACGCAAAACATAAATAAAATGCATTGTCATTTACATTGCCAATAGCTCAAACTTGCGTAAATGCGAGACCTATTGCATTGCAAATGCTTTTTTCCATCTTATCAGTGCATGCTTTAAACAGTAAATGTAAAGAAAAAACTTTAAAACGTCTTCTGCAGCTGCCTTAATGATGCAGGATCATAAAATGTGAGCAGATGGCGGTATGTTTCTCTTGCAAAGGTGGCAACCCTGGATAACCTGGCCTCCTGGTAGCAGTCCTTTTATTTGTGAGAGGCGGGAGGGGGGGGGGGGGTGTTATCTTAGAACAGTGATACTTAAAGTACAGCCCCTCTTGACTTTACATATACCCCCCCTGGTGAACAGCGGCATAATCTGCTGTTTGCTTGCTGAGCACTGAGAGAGCGCAATTTGAATAAAAAGTATATCCGAGTCATATTTACAAGCATATCGCATAAACGTAGGAATGAAATGTATACCGTAACGTGAAGTTGACGCTTACAGCATAAAGTTAACAGATGTAACCAAAGTAATATAGGAAATGTAACTGTATTTACTCTTGAACATGCATTAGAAGTAGAAGGCCCGTATACATAGTGGGCTAATGTAGAAATGTATAGAAATGCTTACGAACAGAAGAACGTGCAAAGTAGAATTCATGTACGTGTGTAACTTTAAATGGAGAAACGGCGAGAAATGTAACATGGAAAAATGTGCAGAGAGCATACATAACGATGTAACAAATGAGAATATAAAGTTATATTCTATGTAATTTATATTCTATGTAATTTGTATTCTATGTAAAATGTATTCACTTATAAGCAAAGGATTTGCTAAATGCGATTGTATATAAAAATGTGTTAAAGGTTATACTGTGTAGAAGAGTTTTGTAGAGTTTAGGTCATTTGTGATTCTAACCTGACTGACCAAGGGTTCGCAGGAGTGTAGTCCGCTGTATGTAATTTAGTGGGCTCACAGGAGTCGTGAATAGCCTTGATGTGAATGTGCGAGCCAAGGAGTCTAGGGTCTTGTTAGATTTAAGGTGACAATGCTGGACGAAGTTTATTGCCTAAACGTGAGAGAAGACGCATGGAATTTGAGTCTTGTTTTGAAATGACCATTCACAGGACCAAGGAAGGTTAAGCATATAGTCGTAAAGAGTAAAGTTCTGCTGAGGTGATAGACTTTTGCTCCGAAAGTGTCAAATGAAATGTCAAATGAAGTCACCAGCGAGAAGACGAAGATGGCGTCTAAGAAGAAGGGTCAACTTAACTGACGACGCGAAGAGATGAAGCCATGGAAAGAGCTAGAAATGACATCATGGGGAAAGTCCGTGGTGGGCGTCGAGGGGCGTTCCACCCATACTGTGATTGTGTATTTTAGGGACAGCACCCCGGGGAGAAGATAGCGGGAACAGCGAAGAGCTCAGGGCAAGCAAGAGAGCAGATGACTTGAGCAGATGCGCTGAGAGAGATCAGAGCGCAAGGGAGCAGTAGGCCGAGGACCCTTAGAGAGCGAATGGGTAGGCAGAGAGGGTACTGCTTCTTAAACTTAAGTTACCTTTAGAGGCTAAGAGAGTTTGAACTTCTTTGAAAGTCAAACTGCTGACACCTTTTTTAGGTAAGGAACTTGCGAAGTAGGGATGTCACTTAGTATAGAGTAGGGACAGATTTAACTTGATTATTTTTCTCTTTCTTTAGATGACGCAACGGAACCACATCATATCTATGCTTTTTAATTTGTTGATTCTGGAACTGACTCTAATTGTATTCGGTTGTAGACTGAGGTTCTTTAGGGAATTTATGTTCCTTCTAGTTCCTGTATATTTGCTGAATCTTATCCTGAGAGGATTGTATTTGCAACTTTTCTTAATTTTATATTAAATCTTTAAAACTTCATCAGTTGTAAGTGGTTCTTCAGAGTTGCGTCAGTTTATGGGGTTTATCTAACCTATGCGGGGTTGGTCTTTTACTCAATGACAGAAAATAACCGATCCAAATTTGACGAATGAGATAAGTTATCAAATTGATCATAAAAGGTATTAAAATCTCATTCCCCGCAGCACTAATACTCATAAAACATGTTAAACAAACAGATAAGCATTTATTTGCAGGTTAAATAAATTAACTACTGCGGTGTTCTGCATCACTTAACTTTGGTAACCCTGAAAATAAATGCTTGCCTGTTTACTAAACATTTTTAGATCTCCTTAGACAATTTCTGGCCCACCCAGGACCCCCTGCTGCTCAGTGCAGCCCTCGGTCACACCAAAGACCATACTTTGCGGCCCCTGGGCAAAATGTTTACGAGTACCAATGTCTTAGAATGTCTTGTGAAATAACATGAACTTCATACCATGAATCCTTCTATCGCCTAAAGAACAACAAATGTGCAGTGTTTTGAAGCTGGACAAAGAAAAAACACAACATAAAACAGCAATGCAAATGCACCTCGTTAAATTCTCAAAAACTGTTTAAAATGTAATCCAGAGTTCCACGTTTGTTTATAAATAGTGCCCTGTCAGCCAATTCCCTCAATTACCCACTGAAGAGTGGAAAACGTGTTTTATTTATAAAAAGTAAAACATTCCAAAACATGTTCTTGTCACATTTTTGCATAATTATCTTAACGTGTTGGCTTTCTAAAACACAGCTGTTCCACATTATAAGCAAGGAACATTATATGGACATGACATTACTTATTGTGGTGTCACTGCCTGTAATTTAATTGGGATTTATGTAATTAATACCCCCTGCACATACACACTATTTTTCTTAGGACTTGTGCCCTTGTAGAGGGAATAGTCTACAGCAGTAACACGAAGTTGTGAATTACAGAACATGAGAAATCTGAAGTGCAGCAGACTCCCAAACCTTAGCACTGAAAAACGATTTTTTGTACAAGACATCTGCTTCACAGTTCTATCCAAGTTAATGTGAAAGTCGTTCACCGTAATGTGGTCAAATAAAAGAGTTCTGTGGCATATGCTTCAGTGACTCCAGGCCAGAAGTATAAATAGGCCTCAGGAGATAGCTCGGTGCACCTCCTATTTGCATCAAGTAATCCCAAGAGATACCACACGACCAAACTGAACTACTGGTTAGAGTTTAACAGACCTGCAACCCAACCAACACACTGTGCACTCTTAAAATGTGTGACCACTCACCCATAAGGAATATAAGCAGTGATTGTGAGTCATCACTTACTTAATTTCTAACTGGCTGAGCATTTGGTATCCTTATAGCCACAATTTAAAGTAGAAGTAAGACTGCTCATTTGCACTTGACAACTAACTGCCTTGTAATGAAGCAAATAGCCATTTTATCAAATCCCTATGTTTAAAGGGCACCACAGTCTTATTTGTTGGAGCCAAGGCACATGACCACATTTCATTAGAGAGCCCATGGGACAGCAACCTATCTTATCAAATAACCTAATGCTGCAATCAACCCCATTAGAGACACAAAGCGCTGAGAAAGCATTCCTTCATTAGGAGTCCTCATTGATGCAAACCATCATCCCCCATAATTTAAGGAGGGCGGCTTCGCTCCCTTTAGCCACAGGGGGCTCGAAGGTCTATTTAATTCCACTTTTAAAGACTCCTTTCTGCGAGCCACTGCTGCTTCTTTTTCTTAATGAAAACATTGTACCCAGTTTACATGCAACTGCATTGTGGCCTCGTGTGGAGTGCTTAAACCCCCAGGAAACAAGCAGGAAATGCCCAACTTTCACCATTTTGCCCTTTGGTGATATCACAACGAATGAACATGAAGCTCATGTGAATTGATGCTGGCTACAAACAGAGGCGGCGCGGGGGTTAAACGTACCACTAAGGGCTTACAAGGCGCCTCGACAGGGCGTGCATTCTGCAGTGTGGCAGCAGGGGGGCGTGAAGGCGACCTCACATGCATTCCCTCCCTCCCTCTGCCTCTCTTCCGGCTTTGCTGCAGGATGGAGCCGAAGTCCTCCGCTGTGAGTATTCACTCCCACCCCATTTCCAATTATTGCTTTAATGGTGAAGCCTGTGACTCTGAGGTGTGACCTCTGCTGTTAGAGACCAACGAATTGGAGCAGGCAATGCTGGTTAGAAGTTTGTGGGGCGGATAGGGAGGCGATGAGCGCGGCGGCCCGCAGAGAACACGCCAGGGCGCACTGCCCTGGCTTGGCTGGACACCGTGTACAGGTGCGCCAGACCTCACATGACCTCACATGACCCTGCCCGGGCAGACTGCAGCCAGGCCAGCTCCTGGGGTGGTGCCGCCTGGGCACTCCAGAAGACGGGATATACAGTGGCAACAACGCTGCCGCTGAGGAAATGTACTCGAAAGCATTCCTGGTTTCACAAACTTCCAGGGGACAGGTCGTCAGAAGTAGTTACCTATTTAATTTATGCGTTATTATATAGCGCAGACTTTACCCGCTGAGTGCCCCGGCTGAAGGAAACACGACGGAACGTGCAGCGCTTGCAGCGATTGTGCACATTAAAAAAAAGAAAGTGAAAATAACCTCGAGAAAGCCTAATTAACGCGCCGCACTATGCCACCAACCAGCTTCAGCAGCATGCGCGGTCTTCAAAAGCGCGTCCACAGACCACAATCGCTGAAAGTCTTGCACGTGCCCCAGTCTGTACCACTTGGGAGGCAACAAAACAACAAAAAGTCTCGCTGGCAACAGTGCTTTTTCGCTGCAACGCCAGGCGAGACCTAAAAAGGAAGAAAGGAATGAAGGCAGGCAAAAAAGAAAGGGAGGCAGGCAAAAAAGGAAGAAAGTAGACAAAATAGGAAAGAAGGAAGGGAATCAAAAGAGGAAGCTAGGCAAAACATGGAAAGAAAAAGGAAACAAAGAAGTAAAAAAACAAAGAACACAAAAAACAAAGAATGAAAAAAGTAAAGAAGATAAGAAAGAAAGATGGAAAGGAAAAAGAAAGAAGGAAGGGAAGCTAGAAGGCAATAAAGGAAGAATAGAAAGAAATAAGGAATGATGGTCAAAAATGAAGATGGAAAGAGGTAGTACAGAAGGAACGGAAGAAGGAAAGAAAGCAAAAAAAGAAAGAAGGAAACAAAGAAGGCAAAAACAATAAAGGAAAGTAGGCAAATAGAAAGATGGAAATAAAGAAGGAAGGAAGGAAAGAAAGAAGGAGTGGTAAAATGAAAGGAAAGTATGAAAAGAAAAGGAAAGGAAGGCAAGAAAGAAGGAAAGAGAAAACAATGAAGGGAAAAGAAAGAAAGAAAGAAAGAAAGAAAGAAAGAAAGAAAGAAAGAAAGAAAGAAAGAAAGAAAGAAAGAAAGAAAGAAAGAAAAAACAGAAGAAAGAAGTGGGAAAGAAAAAAGAAAAACGGAGGAAAGAAAAATAGAAACGAGGGCAAATAGTAAAGAAGAAAGGAAGGAAGGATGGAAGTAATGAAATAAGGCAAAAAAGAAACAAAGAAGCAAAGAAAAAAGGAAAGACAAAAGGAAAGGCAAAAATTTAAGAACAAAGAAAAGGAGGAAAGAAAGAAGGAAGAAAAGAAAAAAGACAGGAACGAAAGAAGGAAGAAAAGAAAAAAAGACAGGAACGAAAGAAAGAAAAAAGGAAAGAAGGCAAAAACAAAAGAAAGGAAAGAAGGCATAAACAAAGAAAGTAAGAAAGATAAGGACGGCAAAAAGGAAGCAAGGCAAAAAAGGCAAAAAAGAAAGAAAGAAATAAGGTAACAATAAAAGAGAATAGGTAAGAAAAAAGAAGGAACTAAAGAAGGCATAAAAGAAGGAAATAAATAAGTCAAGAAAGGAATACTAAAGATGGGAAGAAAGAAGGGAAGAGAATGAAAGAAGACAAATGGAAAGTAAGAATCAAAGGCGCAAAGAAAGAATAATTGAAAGGAAGTGAAAAAAGAAGCAAAGAAAGATGGAATGAAAAAAGCAAAGAAGACAAAAAAAAAGGAATGAAGAAGGAAAAAGAGAAAGAAAGTGGAAACAATCAAATAAAAGGCAAAAAATACAGCAAGAAGACAAACGCAAGAAAGACTGAAAGAAAGAATGAAAGGTAAAAGCAAGAAAGAAAGGAAGAAGAAAGAAAGAAAGAAGGGAAGAAAAACAGATAAAAGGAAAAAATTGAAAGAAAATATGAAGGAAAGACAAAAGATTGAAAGAAGTAAGGAAAAGGATTCACAGTATAAAATATTGTGTACTAAAACCTACATTACCCTGACTATGTTTACATAAAAGCATTACAAATGTTTCGGCAAATTAATCAGGATAAAGTTTGGTTTTCATCCATGGCAAAGTTTATTAAAGTACCATTAATGAAACCGAGTCCAAGGAATAACTACAGTCAGATAAACAAAGTCAACTGCAAAAGGAATTTTCAACAGCATTGGCAGGAAACAGGAACTGATAAAGCAGGAATGTGCCATTTGCTCACTTCAAAGGTGTTATATCAGGCAACACTAAAGAAATGATAAACTAAAAATAAAAACACTGCCACTTATGTGCAGATGTCTACCTTGTAAAAAAGCAAAATGCAGTCGCTCAAAGTGAAGTTCGCCATTGTCTGAAGTAGGCTGGCTGACTGCCCATGCTGTCTGTTATAGTGGGCAGAAACAAAATGGGAATGACTCAACAGACCAATGGATGAAGAGAGAAGGCGGTAAGCCCCTTTAAGTAAGTATATTGTACATATTATTTTAGTAAAACCAAACGGACTTGGCTAACGCTGACATAAAAAGGTGCTGGGTGGCCTTTATAGACTGAACGCTCTATATAACTTTGTCATTTAAAATCAAGATTTCCAAAATCATAGTTTCTGAAGGGGTGTGATTGGCTGAGGGAGGGATTCAAAAAAAATTTTGCATCTTAAAAATCACAGTTTTGGTCGAAATTGGGATTTTAGTTTCATGGAAAAAAATCCTCAACTAAAGATAGGCATCTGAGGTGCCGGGGAGAGCTAGGGGATCCTCAGAGGAGTTGAAAATGGTGGTAAAACTGAAATAGAGGAAAAGGGACACATTTGCTACAGTAAAAAAAAGTAAAAATCTATTTTGGGGTGAAGGACCTAGTGGGGTGTGTGGCTGCAGACTTTGGCAAAAGACTGTGCACAGTGTTGAACAGGTACACAACGAGTGAATGCAGTAATTCATAAAAACAATAATTGACAAAACGACAGTTAAAGGTTAGTTATGATTGAGTGAATTCCGCCAGTTAGGCATGCAATCACAAAAGACATCAAAGTGCACAGAAGATGCCATGCTCAGTACACTACTTTGCCAATGATATATTATTTTAAAAAACTGTCTACCCAGAGCACACGTTGCAGCAGGAGTTAGTTCAGGCGTGCATTGCCCATTGCCTACCATAACTTGCAATATTTCAGGTCCTCTTTTAGCTTATGTTCACTGAAAGATATCTAAACTTTAACTTTGTTTTATAACAGTAAATATAAAGTATTGTGCAGTTTTCCTACAAGAACACCTTTGCATACTATTAATACTATAATCACATTTACGATTTGAATTATAATTACTTTCACATACCTCAAAATAGGCTTATATGACTTTCATTAGTAATCAATCTACTTTTAGGACATGGCTACTTATCCCCTCAAGTGATAACAATATTCCCCCGTTACTCCATTTAATTGAGTTCCTGAGGCCCACCAGGCAGTGTGATATCCATACTGCGCACACCTGCCGCCTCTTACCGTGTCTCCTCCCCTCTGCTGCTTGTCCTGCCTGCCTTTAAAACACGACTCGCGGACCCCGCTCCGCGGGAGCCGCTCGCAGTCGGTTTTTTCTGGGATACTGACTTGTATTTCAAGCTTTGAAGTCTGCTGCCTTTGCTGCATTTGCTGGTGATCGTGTCTGGAGATTGTGACAGCTTGGGACCGGGACTGCGAGGCCCACCAGGCAGTGCAATAGCCATACTGCGCACACCTGCCGCCTCTTCTCGTGTCTCCTCCCCTCTGCTGCTTGTCCTGCCTGCCTTTAAAACAAGACTCGCGGCCCCCGCTCCGCGGGAGCCGCTCGCAGTCGGTTTTTTCTGGGATACTGACTTGTATTTCAAGCATTGAAGTCTGCTGCCTTTGCTGCATTTGCTGGTGATCGTGTCTGGAGATTGTGACAGCTTGGGACCGGGACTGCGAGGCCCATCAGGCAGTGCGATATCCATACTGCACACACCTGCCGCCTCTTCCTGTGTCTCCTCCCCTCTGCTGCTTGTCATGCCTGCCTTTAAAACACGATTCGTGGCCCCCGCTCCGCGGGAGCCGCTTGCCGTCGGTTTTTTCTGGGATACTGACTTGTATTTCAAGCATTGAAGTCTGCTGCCTTTGCTGCATTTGCTGGTGATCGTGTCTGGAGATTGTGACAGCTTGGGACTGGGACTGCTAGGCCCACCAGGCAGTGCGATATCCATACTGCGCACACCTGCCGCCTCTTCCTGTGTCTCCTCCCCTCTGCTGCTTGTCCTGCCTGCCTTTAAAACACGACTCGCGGCCCCCGCTCCGCGGAAGCCGCTCGCAGTCGGTTTTTTCTGGGATACTCACTTGTATTTCAAGCATTGAAGTCTGCTGCCTTTGCTGCATTTGCTGGTGATCGTGTCTGGAGATTGTGACAGCTTGGGACCGGGACTGCGAGGCCCACCAGGCAGTGCGATATCCATACTGCGAACACCTGCTGCCTCTTTCCGTGTCTCCTCCCCTCTGCTGCTTGTCCTGCCTGCCTTTAAAACACGACTCGCGGCCCCCGCTCCGCGGGGGCCGCTCGCAGTCGTTTTTTTCTGGGATACTGACTTGTATTTCAAGCATTGAAGTCTGCTGCCTTTGCTGCATTTGCTGGTGATTGTGTCTGGAGATTGTGACAGCTTTGGACCGGGACTGGGAGGCCCACCAGGCAGTGCGATATCCATACTGCGCACACCTGCCACCTCTTCCCGTGTCTCCTCCCCTTCAGCTAGCTTCCAGTATTTTAGGCGGTCCTACAGCTCGTCAGCGGGACGCGTGCGCAGGACGAAGCCCGGACAAAGGGCGGACAGTCTTAGACAGTCCGAGACAGGACGCGACTGGACTGGGCCAAGAACTCTGCCCGATAAATAGCGTGAGTCGCACTATTCATTATCCTATTAGACTGTGAAAGTTGTTGCAGCATTGCGGACAAATTGAGTGGCTTGGGACTTTGTCATATTCCTGGGTATTAAACTATTAACTTCCTAGCGGACCAACATACCAGCATAAGCTGTCATGTCTAAACAAAAGAATGCTATTGCACCTAATAATACCATGGATAATTACCTTGTACAGGTTGTCGCTAAAATCAATAGTGAGAGAAGATCTTCATTGGGTCTGAGCCAGTCCCCTATTTTCCCCTTGTCTGAACCTATTAGAAGAGATTCACTGGAGCTGGATATTAGTAATGATACTCCTGTGGCTGACCAGACTAATATTGATATTTTTGTACAGAATACTTTGGCTACTGCCGTGACTGAAACGATAGCTGAGGATGTTCTAGATTCAGTAGAGGAACAATCCCTGCCCCCAGTGCCCGTACCTAGAATCACCAGAGGGAGTAATAAGGGCCAACCTAAACGAGGTGGGTTACGTTCGAGTAGAAAAAGACCAGCCTCCCCGCCCAAAAAATGTGTTACAGATGAAGGAAGGGGGGAAAACAGGGGAAGTATATCCTTGGGTGATGCCCAGCTCAAGAAACTAGCAAGCATGTTCGACTCAAAGTTGAAGGGCATTATTAAACCATTAGTAGCAAAAATTGATCAACTTACTGAAGAGGTTCATAGACTAGGGGGACTTTTAAAGAAAACTGTAGAGGAGGTGGGAGACATTCCGAATCAAGTGATATGTAGAGCTGAGTCAAAAAGAGCATCTGTGGGGCCCGTGGTGGGGGTGGTGAGAAAACAGTACCTAACCCTCCCCCTGGTCATTATCAAGAGGTTGGGGACCATGTACCATCTGAGGACGGTTCCTCGGCAAGGCTAGCGGGACAAATTACATCGTGCCCAGAGAAAGGCCCAGTAGAGCTCATTGTAGAGTCCTCCACCCTTGTTTTGGTTTTGGCTAATGTACCACCCCTGACGTCTGGTCAGATGGAAACTACACCGTCCTTACTAAGCAAAGCATTACATTGGCTATCCAATAACATGGTAATATCCCCATGGGAAAAGCAGCAGCTAGCGGGGGAAATAGTCACGGCAAGAAGAGTTGATTGGATAGGGAATAGACCCAAAACATTTGGGGGTGACTGTGAGGTGTTGCATTTCTCAGGGCCTGAAGTACTCCCTAACATCCTGCCAAACTTATTTCCCCCCCAACGTAGAACTGCAGATATAATCCCACTAACTCTTGAATTCTTTTACCCTTGAAGGGGAAATAATCTGAATTCAAGTATACTGAGGACTAAGTGGATTTTGGTGTTAAAGGCAAGGGCTAGGGGTGGCCAAACTTGTGACTGGGGTCTGAGTCTTGAAAATAGGTTCTCAGCGCTATCCAATCTTAACGAATGCGATTGACTTAGTTGTGGTGAAAGAACTGAATTTTATGATTTAACAATGCTTGATGACCTTTGTAATACTATTGATAAGGGCAATGTGGTTATTGCGCCCCTAGTAAGAAGGAGGGAACTACCTAATTTAAATGAAAAAGTACCAAATAGGGAAGCCCCCGTACTGCTGAATGTGAGCAACTCAGAGAAAAACACTGGTCTTGGGCTTGTAGCCTCTTCTCTTGAAATATTAGACCATCCCGCTACTAATCTAGATCCTGAAGCTGATTTGGTATCTGCAAGTCTAGACAGACTGTCACCTTCAGGGCAGGTATGTCTAACTGCAGATAAGTCAAGGCTGACTTTCCTTTCTTGGAATCTCGCCGGGATAGCTAATAAGCTGATCTCCCCAGAATGGTGCGACTTCATTGACCAACATGATATTATTTTGTTCCAGGAAACATGGTCATTGAACCCAGTTTATCGGGTTGGGTTTCTTAATTTTTATATTCCAGCCACCAAAAATCTCAAAGGGCGTCCATCTGGAGGCTTGACTATATGGGTACGCCAATCGTAACATTGTAAAATTCAACAAAGGTCCCTTCCTTCGCATGATATACTACCAGTGAACATTACATGGGCCAATGGCCAAGGGATGGCTATTTTTAACATCTATGCCAGGGGGGTTAGGAGGGGGGGGACATCTGAAGTAATATCTGTCCTTGACCAGGAGCTTGAGATGTTGCCAACACAGCTATCTATTATAGTAGGGGATGATATAAATACCACTTTTGAACCTCTAGGACAGGAGGACCAGTTTTTTGGTATTAGATGAGGATAGCAAATGGGGAGTTCCCCAGCTTGAACTGGCTAAGGTCAAGAGATGGTCTGCTGTGGCCATCCAAATAAAGAGTTTATGCTTAGCAAGGGGACTTAGAGCAGCAAATGGCCGCACCCCATCTGATCGTCAAGGGAATAATACATTTGATAATGGAAGGGCAACCAGCCGAATAGATTACTTTCTTGTGGATATTAGGGACTGGCATAGGCTCCAAGATATGTTTGTAAAAAGTAGAATTGAAAGTGATCACAATCCACTCTGCATGGATTTTCAAATTAAGCTAGGGGTGAGAGAAACAAGCCTTGGGAGTGGCAAGGTGACCTTAGATATAGTTTCCTCAAACAATCAGCGCCATGAGAAATGGGGCAGATTGGTAGAAGACCCTAAGCAGATTGAGGATCTCAAGAGAGTGGTGGCTGAGGAAGTAAGCATTTTGAAACCACATAGCGATAAACCAAATTTCCCTGAAATTATGGCTGAGTCCTACCCTAATTTCTTTACTAGACTTCAGGGGTTCTTTTTGAAAACAATAGTGCAAAGTAAGGCTATGAAAAAGCCTCCTAAGTTAGGATGGTATGATCAATCTTGTAGAATAGCCCGCCAGAATCTAGGCACCGAGCTTAGGTCTAGGAATATCATAGGAGTAAGGAAGGCCAGGGATATATATAGGTTAGCCCAAAAAAAAGCTAAGAAACAGTGGGACGAAGATCATTGGCGTGACTTCAAATCTGCTTGTGCCGCCAAAAATCACAAACAATTTTGGGCAATCGTTAAGTGGGACAGAGGAGGGTCAGCAGAAGCTCCTCAAAATAATGTTCCCAAAAATCAGTGGATAGATTTTTTCAAGCCTCAGTACTCCTGTAACTTAGCTGCAGATTGTTATCCCCTACCCCCCAGGGTCTTCTACAGCTGCCAAGTATTTACTATAAAAGATGTCAGCATTGCATTAGACTGTGTGACAGGGGGAAGAGCGCCAGGCATGGATGGTATCCCTGCTGATGTGTTTTTAAGTGATAGGGAATCATGGTGTCAGTACTTTTCATGGCTAGCCAATTCTATGGCTCAGGGTGCACCTATACCCACTTCTTGGAAGGGTGCAGAAATAATTCCAGTTTTTAAAAAGGGCGACAAAACGCTACCCAGTAATTATAGACCCATCAGTCTTATAGATTCAGCACAAAAAAATAGGTGGGGGCACAGGGAGAAGTGACTGATTCTTTCCCTGTGGAACGTGGGGTCAGACAGGGATGTGTCCTGGCCCCTACACTGTTTTCCATATACATTAATGGTATTGTGGATCACCTAAGAAGGTTCCCAATCGATGCACCAGTACTAGCAGGAGCTCGTGTGCCAGTCCTCATGTTTGCGGACGATACGCTGATAGTATCACGAACTCCAAGTGGGCTTCAGAAGGCAGCTAATGCTTTTGGTGAGTTTTGTCAGATCCGCGGTCTAGGAATATCCCTTCAGGGTAATATGATATGGAATAGTCACATTGATATGGCAATTTTAAAATTCCACCAACTAGCAGGTGTGGTAGCGCTTAAACATAGAGCCTCAATGACTAAACCAATCACTCCTGCCTTAGAGATTTACAACATGAAGGTGATAAGTGCCTCACTGTATGGATCGGAGTTATGGGGATTCTCTAATTTGAAGGACTTGTCATTGGCAGAGAATAGGTTCTTGCGGCGCCTAGTTGGGGCACCACAAAGTACTCCTACTGTTCCCCTGCTGTTCGATCTTGGCAGGAAAAGTATAGAGGACCTAGCTCGCCTACGCCCTCTGTTATATTGGAGACGGATAATGACTACCCCGGAACTAGCTCATTATGCTGCCGCGCTAGCGGACATTATCAACGCTGACCGCTTTCATACCATCTTGTGGCTTAAAGAATTCTGGGCCTATTATCCAATCTGGATCTTGATCATCTATGGGCTAACACCAATGCATCATGTTTTCCATCAAATTTTATCTTGAAGAAAATGTATTGGGATATGGTTTGATCATCTGCTTCTTGTATTGGATCCAACTCCAAACTAACCCGACGTTTCCTTGACATCAAAACAGTACCATCATGTGAATCCTACTGGGATACCATTGAAAAGCCGTTTGATAGAAAACTGTATTTCCAATTTAGAATTGGAACTCTTCCCTTAAACGCATTTACACAAAACTGGTCTGCAAACCGGGATGAGAACTGCCATTATTGCAAAGATCTAAAAGAGAATGTTTCCCATTTACTGTTTGCTTGCCCTCTCTATGACTGCCCAAGCCGTAAATGGATAAAACCAGTGTGTCTTAACCTAGGGACGCGTAGACACACAGAGGCGCTTAGAATATTGGAAACAGATTGTACACCTTACTTTGCGATCGCTGTTGCAAAATTCTTAGGATGGGCCTGGACTATTCGCACCCGTGGCTTACAATTACTTGATGTAGCCAAATGAATTATTGTAATCATAGTTTTTACATATGTTATAATAATTCTAGATGGAATATTTTATATTATGTATTCGAAGTGACAGCACAAAGTGTTTAATGTTTGTTTTAAATATAATGATTTATATGAATTGTAGGTTTAGTATTTATTGTGTAGAGGTAGGATGTAAATTGCTTTTATGACTTGCTGTCGAATAAAGCTTTTGAATTTGAATTTTGAGTTCCTGAGTGGCAACATCTTTGATGTAGTAACAATAAAAAATAACTCATGCAAACATAATATGAGACTTTTAAATCCAAGTTGTCTGATGTGGGTTAGAATAGACAGTTTTAAACCATGAGTTGTATGGTATTCTCAATAATATGAAATACTTAAATTCTACTACCAACAGTTGTTGCACAGTGGTAACAAATAAAAATAGAACACACTTGAACATACAGAAAACAACTGCTAAGTCTCCATCTCTAAAATGAATCATTCTGAAAAACAGCAGTTTTACAGTGGCTTCGCAAGTACAGTTAACTCTTTTTTTTAAATAAGTTTTTGAACAAGTGACTTGACTGTCTTTGTTCCGGGAAGTTCAAAGAAACCGTTGTTTATTAATTCTATTAAAAATGAGCATTTTTGAAATTTTACACACACGACTGTACCAGTGACGTTGTTATTCAATTGCTTTTGCACCATCAAGAGAATTGTTTCTTATTGTTATTTTACTAATTTATTTCAGCAAAAAGCTCGAGGAAATGAACTGTTTACTATGAGCTGCAGTCAACTGAACCTTTCAGAGAAGGAATATTTTGGACTAGAATTCAGGAACCACTGTGGTCGTAATGTAAGTGTGTTTCCTTCTTCTGAATAATGACAATGTTTGTGTCAGATTTTTGTAGTGTTGGGAGGAAAAGCCCAGCCAAGACATCGCAACAATTAACATACTAATGATGTGGTTATAGGAAACCTTCAAGTATGCCGGCAAAAGAATTAAGGACACGCAAGCCTAGAATATATTTACTAGATGCATAGGAAAGTGGGAAATATGGACATCAGTGTTTGAAGTATAGGAACAAAATGTAAATTTCTGAGAGACAACAAATAAAAAGAATAAAAAGTCACAAATATGCAGTTATGTGGTCAAATGTCTTAATACGCGGATTGCATGCAGTGTTTGAAGTCTAGATAATGTGTACCACAGCAGTGCTGGGCCCTGAGAACAGCATTCTGGGAGTAATGTGATGCCTGGATCAGCATTCTGGACCCGTTCTCGGTGGAACTGGGACTGTCCCGTTAGAAGCCAGTTTGGTGCAGTTAGAGCCCTGGGATTATCAGTGCGAGCCACCACGAGGAGCAGAATGCAGCTGTGCTGCTCAGTCACACCCCAGAAGCAACTGCAGCGCCTGCGCTGATAAAAGTACACACAGCTGTTGTCATGGAAAAATACAAATTGTCTTTAGTCTCTCTTGATCCTGCCACCGGCATAAAGCATGTGACCTCTGAATCTGCCTAGGAGGTGATTTGCTCATTGTAACCCCGCTGTGAAATGTTTCTTCTGTCCTGCCTGAAGGCATAGCAGCCCTGATGAAAGGTTTGTATAATAACACCTGCTATTTGCACTTCTTAGTAATAGAATTGAGTTATAAAGCTTCGTATCAAGCTAATAATATTTACTACCCATCACAGTTACCTCTTGGCCCAGGCTTTAAAGTAACTTTGACCATTTGTCTACCACCCAGACATTTCCTGCCCAGCCCTGCAAGACTGTGAATTTCCAGAGTAACGTTTATCCGGTTTCATCACTGTACAAACGAGACACATTCTACACAACCACAGGCTTGTTATAAGGTGATACATACTGGCATTTAGCATACTCTGGTTAAGTTAAAACCAGAATCGCTGCTCGTCCCCTGGTAGCTGTGGCACAAGCAGCAGGCAATGTGCCAGATAAATGCGCAGTACCAACAATATTAAGTCGAGAAAATGCAATAAAATTCCCAAAACAATTTAGAAAAATAAAATTAGAAATAACATTCCACCAAAATTATTAAAATCGGATAAAGAAAACCAGAATCATGAACCTTTAATATGTTAATGGAACAAGTGCCTTTAAAAAGCAAAGCACCAATGTAAAATATCAACTCATGGTTGGCTGGGACATAGGCAGAATGTCAGGCTGACTGTGATGGTATAGAGGTCAGATACACCAAGTGAGCCGAGTCACACCAACGTTTTTAGTCTGGGAGATCAAAGTCTTCCAGCGGGTCAAGGTCCAATGATGATTCAATGAAAGTCCCTGAAAGTCGCCGGATACATTGTTGTCCGCTCCCGCTGAACACATTGATTATGGCACCATAAGCTCTGAGTGTGACAACAATGGTTTTCAGCGTCACTGCGGATGCTTTACCACTGGGATATATATGCCACCACACCTTGGTCCAGGACTTTAGCTTTGAACTTTTTCGATTTTCTAGATCCACCATATTGGATAGAGGTACTCTGGTGAGACACAAAAATTGCATTCACGATGGTGAACGTTTGGCCTGCTAATCCTTATCAGCTCCGCCAGCTAATTTCGTGCCCAATTTCAACTTTATATCTACTTGATTAATATGGTTTTCGTTATCTATGCTGTTATTGACCCAATTATGATTGGTAGCCTACTGCATATTCACTCCTTACCTGGGCCCCGGTTTGTCTATTTTATCTTTATGATAAGAGCAGTCACTGCTTTGCCTGTTTATCACTCTACTCTTTTCTGTGGTATTCTCGTCTTTTGACATATAACCTTTAGTACTGCTTTTTGCACCATTAAAACCAATAACCTGATTTCCTACCTAGAATTGCAATTGAACTGCCTGAGTTTTCTGATATACCTGATGACTCTGCCCTACATTATGGTTATTATTACTAGTCTCACTGACTACCCAGCTCAATACACCATTAGTGTGCTCTGTACCATTCGTAAACATGCTCGTATATGACTTAAGGCACGTGCCTGACCACTGATCACTAAGTGTATGAGTCAAGATAATTCTCTACAAACATTCCAATCTATCTTCCTAATAATGACTAAATATTCAAGATCCAATACGAAACAGAGTCTCTATTTTGCTGTTCTTGGAATAGCTGTTCCATTTACAAAAACATATTGAAATTACTAAATGCTACTCACATATCCTCATCTATATATTGCAATTTTGTAAGCATAGATTTCTGAAAGACACAGCCAACCAGCAGCCTTTCTTACTACCCAAGCCTTATTATTTTTTCCCCAGAACCTCACGTTTAGCTGGTGGCTTCAGAATACTTGTGAAATCTCACTTCTGGTCCATTCCTATTCTGATTTACAAATGTTACGGTAACTTCACCAGCCCCCTTGAGACTTCTTATCATCACGCTGTATTTCTCTCTAATAAGACCTTCATAGAAGAGCTTCCCTCAGTTCTTGGCTCCACCCCATGTTATACCACTTATTACCAGTCTTAGGAGGAGACCTTAATTGTAACCCAAAGTCACCTTACTCAGTACTTAACTCAAACAGATACTATCAGAGTAAGACCTCTGACCCTCGGTCTTAGCCCTGCTCTCTCCCCAGCAGCTCCGCTCCACCTACACCTCTGCTGAGCCTTCCAGCCTCTTCCTGGGAGGTGTTTGAGGCCGCTGTCTGCCAGGTCACCTCTGTGTGTGCCCGTTCCTGCCTCTGCCTGATCCCATTTCCCTGGTGGGTCAGCTGTGCTTTGTAAATGTTTGGAATTTTTTTTTAGTTTTGTGCCTGCATCTGCCCCTTGTGCCTGCTCTGTTTTTCCCTCTTCCCCCTTCCTGCTGCTACTGCCCCTAGGGCCCTCCCTTTCCCACACCCGTTCCTGCCTCCCAGCTGCTCGTCCCTCCCCTACTTAATGGCAGTGCAGCAGACGCTCGCAGGAGGCACGCACTAGCGCACTTGAAGGCGCGGCAAAGGCAGCCCGTCTGCGCATGTCCGCGACCTGACCGCGACCAGCACCAGGGACCGTGGATCTTGGACCATCCCTCGCTACAACACAGCTGCCCTCCTCACACTCAACCACGGATGAAACAACAACTGCCAGAAAGCTAAGCCTAACACGACCCATGGCCAGTTCTCCTGCCGCCACTGCCGCCAGACCTTCGCTATCGCTCCGGCCACCAACACCCTGACACCCTAGAATGCATCCTCCTCATCGTGCGCTCCCTGCACCAGCACGCTGTGGCAATCTGGAATCTTCTGGATTCGCTCTCTCCCGACGTTACCTTCTTCATGGACACCTGAGCCAGCCCCTCCTCGACCCCTGACATCGCCATCGCCATCCCAGATGGGTACACTATCCAGAGGAAGGACCGTCACAACCACCCGGGAGTACGCATCGCCATTGTGCACAAAAACTCCCTCCGCCTCACCACCTCTAGGGAAACGTCCCCGCCGCCGAGCACCTTCACTTCCAGATTTAGACCAGCTCTAACTCCACACTCCACGGCACCCTTACCTACAGACCCCCGGCCCTAGCACTCTTCATCGACATCATCACCCACTTCATCGCACCCCACGCCATCGCCACCACGGACTACATACTCATCGGAGACCTGAACTTCCACCTCGACAACCTCAACGACCCCAACACCGCCGCCCTACGCTACATCCTCACCAACATCAGACTGAAACAACTCGTCACCCCACTGACCCACAAGGCAGGACACACTCTCGACCCCATCTTCTCTGAAGGCAACAGCCTCCACTTCAGCCATACCTCTTAGCCCCCCTGGACTGACCACCACTGCGTACACTTCCTTGTCAACAAACCCAAGCCACCCAAACCTGCTCCGCACCCCCACGTAGGAACTGGAGCAGAGTCACAGAGGAGCAACTCAACTCCACCCTCAATGGCAACACCCCACCCCCTGCTGCAACCAATGCCAACCTCGCTGCCACAGAATTCCACTCCTGGATCGCCATCTACATTGACAAACTCTCTCCGCTGGGCAACCCCGACAAGCAAAGCCCCAGGAAACCCGCCTGGTTCACCACCGATCTCCAAGAAACCAGATGGACCTGCAGACACCTGGAGAAGACCTGGAGAAACAGCAAGACACCCGATAACTGCACCACCTTCAAGGTCGCTATGACGGAATACCATCAATGCATCAGAACCACCAAAAGGACCTTCATCCACAACAGAATCCTCGCCAATGCCAGCAACTCCAAGGAACTCTTCAGCTTCATCCAGGAATTCACCAAACCCCGTAGCGAAGCCACAGACATCACCCCCTCCCAGGACCTCTGCGACAAACTCGGATCCTACTTCTACCTAAAGATAAAGAACCTCTATGACAACTTCAACGACTACACTTCCAACCCCGCAGTCCGCCACCCAGCGGCACTGCCAGCCATACCACCATCTCTGCCTGGACACCGATCACAACAGAGGAGACTGCTACGACCATGAAAAGCATCCTCTCCAGGGCCCCTACAGACCCCTGCCCACCCCACATATACCACAATACCACGACCACTATCGCACCCATGTTGCAGTGCACCATCAACACCAGCTTCGAGACCGGCTACTTCCCTGATGACTGGCAACGTGCAGAAGTCAGGCCCTTGCTCAAGAAGCCCTCGGCGGACCTGACTGACCTCAAAAACTACCAGCCCATCTCGCTCCTCCCTTTTGCAGCTAAAGTCACCAAGACGACAGTCAACGCAGAACTGACGAGATTTATCGAAGACAATGCCATCCTCGACCATTCCCAAACCGGATTCTGAAGCAACCATAGCACTGAGACAGCCCTACTCGCCGCCACCGACGACATCCGCTCCCTCCTCTACCAATAGTAAGTCACAATGGGGTAACCTTGTATCCCTCAGAACCTGGGCAATGATAATGTATAACAACAGCGGTCCTGTCGGGTTCGAACAAGCTTTTTATCACATTCTACTCAATAGTCAATACTCTATTTCTTTCCCAAAGGTTCAATCAGAGTCAAAAAGAGCCAAAAGCCAAAAAGGTTAAACAAATTAAACAAATAAATAAAAGAAACAAATCCAAACCATATTGGGTATTTCCAGTTACTTTATATGAATTATTTGCATTCACAAATGGGTATTTCTTCTCTGTACGTCTCCGCCGGGTCTCCTAATGGAAGTGACTTCCATTAGGAGACCCGGCGGAGACGTACGGCGAAGAAATACCCGGCGTCTCCCCTCCGACCATTTCATTGTGAAGAGATTTAATCCACACTGAAATCCACCCTGCAATTCGAATAGTGACTTCCATTCCATTTGCAGCAGATTTGTGCACTATCTATCTTTGCTTGCTGTTGATCTCTGTGCACTTTACTCATGTTAACAAGTAGTAAAGTGCCTGTGCTCCCACTTTTAACATGTTTAAATTGCAATAATCTCAATTGACATATTTAACGTACCTGTAATTCCATATTACATATACACGGTGTACCCAGGGACTGTAAGGTAAATCTCACTGGTGGACTGTAGCACCTACTGGGCCATCCACTACAATGGCATTGCAAACATGGTCTCAGGACCACAATCATAGCCTGGCTGTAGCAGTTTGAAAAGTGTCATTTTACTTGCCAAAATATACCATTCTGACAGGTCTAAACACTCCTTTTAAATATTAAAACTCACATCTAAGTAGGCATTATAGCCATTAGGCTGAATGCATGTTATTTAAAGTAGAACATGGAGAGAGTTAATGTTGAACCTGTCTCTAAAGTAACTAGAACACTATAGCAAGGCTGACTGTTCATTGAGAAACACTGGGAAGCACTATTACATTCAATAATGCCATCTCTGTCTGGAAAAACACCTAGCAATGTATTTATTGGACTCTTTGTAATATTGATTAAAAGACCCATTCACTAGTGAAGTCCAATTTTAAATAAATATTAAGGAAATGGTACTTTTTGAAAGCTAACTTTTTCTCTGCCTAAAGTCTCTGAAGGCTAATTCGCATTAGCCTCCAGCTGCAGCCCTCTGAGCGCTTAAGCACTGGATGCGGTGTGAGCAGAGACAAAGACCTGGGTGTAGGGAGGGAATTTCTGTTCTCCTGACTGGAGGACTATTTGGGCAGTTCCCTAGAATTTAATTTACTTGAAAGGGTCTGACCCCTCACAGGCTGACGTCAGATGACCCAATGGACATTTTGTTAGATCTGGCATCTTTTAGCAAGGTTGTCCCTGTCTTTTTGCCTCTGACATCCTGGTTTTAACTGTGTTCTGGACTTCGTTTTTGCTGGTGTTAGGACTCTGGGCACTTTCTCACTGCTGACGGATGCTCTAAAAAGTGCATATGCACTGCAATTTACATCCAGCCACACCGTACATGACTCCAGCATCTTTGCCCATGTTCGCTGGCAAAACGGAAAACAAACCCTGACAACGTCAACAGAAAAGGAAACTAAAAATGCTCTACCATATTTTTTAATAACACCAGCTTTAATTAGCGAGATCCTGCCAGTGCTCAACATTGCTAGCTCTAAAAAGTGCATATGCACTGTGATTTACTTCCAGCCACACCGTACATGACTCCAGCATCTCTGCCCATGTCTGCTGGCAAAACAGAAAGCAAACCCCGACAACGTCAACAGAAAAAGAAACTACAAATGTTCTAACTTACTTTTTAATAACACCAGCTTTAATTGGCCCGGGTCTTGCCAGTGCTCACCATCGTTAGTTCTAAAAAGCTGGTGCCGAAAAAAGTGCATATGCACTGCGATTTACTCCCAGCCACACCTTATATGACTCCAGCATCTCTGCCCATGTCCGCTGGCAAAACGGAAAACAAACCCCGACAACGTCAACAGAAAAGGAAACTAAAAATGCTTTAATGTATTTTTTAATAGCACCAGCTTTAATTTGCTCAGGTCCTGCCGTGCTCACCATTGTTAGCTCTAAAAAGTGCATATGCACTGTGATTTACTTTCTAGCCACACCTTACATGACCCCAGGATCTCTGACCATGTCCACTGGCAAAACAGAAAACAAACCCCAAAAACGCCAACAGAAAAATAAACTAAAAATGCTCTAACGGATTTTTAATAACACCAGCTTTAATTGGCCCTGGTCCTGCCGGTGCTCACCATCGTTAGCTCTAAAAAGCTGGTGCAGAAACAAGTGCATATGTATTGTGATTTACTTCCAGCAACACCTTACATAACTCCAGCATCTCTGCCCATGCCCGCTGGCAAAACGGAAAACAAACCCCGACAATGTCAACAGAAGAGGAAACTAAAAATGCTCTAACGTATTTTTTAATAACACCAAGCTGTAATTGGCCCGGGTCCTGCCGGTGCTCACCATCCTTAGCTCTAAGAAGTACATATGCACTGTGAATTACTTCCAGCCACACCTTACATCAATCCAGCATCTCTGCCCATGTCCGTTGGAAAACGGAAAACAAATTCCGACAACGTCGTACTTTGCATAATCATTTGCAAATGTATTTTTGTCTCTGAAACGTATGTATCCTATCACCTTCGTCATACGTATATTGTTTCACATTAATTTGCTGAAACTTATGTCTACCCATCTATCCACTCCTTCATGTGCATATTAATCATTTGATGATGAGTATGACACTGTTTGCATTTTGCTGATGTTTTACCGTTCTCCTTGTGAGATTCTTTGTTTGCATTTGTAACCAGTATGCGATGAGCAAGAATTATTCACATTTATTTGAGATAAACGTTATTAATGGTATTGTGAGTCTTTGATTATTTAGCTAACTGGATAGTTAGATAGTTCTATTATTACCATCAACTTCTCAACTAATGGTCCATCAACCAGAGGACAGAGAGTTGATATGCAGGTTCAAGTTATGTATTTAGAAGTGTCAAATATGAGCCTGTATAATGAAAAACAACTGAACTTCGTCATTAAAACTTGACCCCCAGCGCATCAGGGATTTGGGTGAATGTGTATGTGCCAATGGTATGTGATGTTATTGAGTAGTGTTCCCTGATTAGGTGTCGCGCTGGATCAACTGTCTCACTAGACTCCTGTTTTACAGCACAATTAATACAAAATATACTTATAATGAGGGCCTTAAAGTCTGCAAGCTTTGTCCATTGATCTGTTAAATTGTCAAATATTGTTGCCACCCACCACAGCATGCAGCATGGGCAAATGGGTCAACCCACTTTTCCCACTGACTCCCTACACTTTGAATGACTGCACAAACCTGTGCATATTGTTCACGTCCACCTAAAACCAGTTCCTTTATCTTCAGTGACAAAAGCGTTTAAAGTGTGCTTCTTCATTTTATTTTTTATATTAACCTTACATACCACCTATTTACTTTGACAGCAATGTGGGTGCCTAGTTATATGGGCATTTATGTTCTGTCTCGTTGTTGTTTTAAAGTTTGTTTTTAAAGTCTAACTGGCATTGTAATATTATAGCTGCCTGAGCTTTGAATCGTTGTTAGGTGTTGGTTTATTCTTGTCTCCTTCTCAAATAATGATAATAAAATGTATGGCACAAATGAAAGTGTTGCTGTTTATAAAACAACACCAGTAAACTAGCCAGATCTGTGTTTTTATTTAATTTTAAGAATGTGGCTGCATGTGCCAGCCACCTGTATGAGTGGGCATATTTTTTTCTTTTTAATTTTTGCCTCTGAATGCTATGCCACCCTAGAGGTGGAGTAGCCAGGCACAACGAGGAGAAATGTTTTCATTTCTCCTCGTCTTTTCCTCTTTCAATGCATACTGCATTCTACAGCATGCATTGAAAGAGGAACATGCCTGTAGTGATTGTTTTTGTGCAGGAAGGTGCTCCTTCCTGCAAAAAAACAATCTTCCCACGATGCAGGCATCCTTGCACCATGGTGAAAGGGTGTCTGTGCCAGCGCATGGCTGCAGTTTGTGAGCCAGCGCAGGGGGAAGCACAGAGATGTGACATATTCTTGTAAATCGAAATATGGGACACCTTGAACGAAATCAAACCTGATTTAGCCTTCATTACAGAGACTTGGCTGGACAATCATAGTACCCCAGATATTGCGATAGCACTCCCCGCAGAGTACAAAATACTGAACTTGAATAGAGTAAATAAGAGAGGAGGGGGGTAGCCATACTAGTCAAAGAATCCCTCACCTGCAGACAAGAGGCCATTACACAGGTCGGCAAACATGAAGCCATGGCATTTTCAGTGTCCATACACACAAACATTTTATTCGACAGCATGATCATTTATAATCCGCCAGGGACCACGTCAGAGTTTAGCACCCAGTTCCTTGCACAAATCATGTCGGTCTGTCTCAAAAACAAAAACGTTTTGATCCTAGGAGATTTTAACATGCATTATGACAATAGCAACAACCCACTAGCCAAACACTTAGCAGACGACATGGAAATACTACAATTGACCCAGAAAATTGAACAACCGACTCACAGAGCAGGACATATGTTGGACCTTATGTTTTCTAACATAGGATCCATCCTCGTTAACGATATAAAACCACTGACATGGACAGATCACTACATGATCGAGTTTACCATCAATCTGCCCGTCAAAAACACCAGACCACTGGCCGAGGCTGCAGCAAAAACCAGGAGCTGGAAGAAGTTCTCGGTAGAGAAATTTCAACAACATTTCGAACGCACAAACACTGTAGGAACCTCTATCGATCATGAAATAGGCCAACTGCAAAATAACATTATGAATGCACTGGAACACAGCTCAGTGCTATGCCCCAACCACAAACCCAGACGAGCATTGTCAGAAAAACGGTACAGGCCTGAATTAAAGTTACAAAAGAGAAAATGCACAACACGCGAACATAAATGGAGACTAATGAAAATCCAAGACGCCCGAACTGTGTATAAAAGGGAACTCAAGATCTACAATAAAGCCATCAGGAAAGCTAAAAAAGAATATTTTACACGTAGAATAACCGACAACAAAAATTCATCCAAGGAATTGTTTAAAATAGTGAAAGAACTTTGCAGCCCTATAAATCTCTTGTCTAACCTGACTCCATCACAAGAAGGATGTGATAAAATAAGCGACTTTTTTTTGCGAGAAAATAGACAAAAGCTATACCTCTTTCTCCAATAATGACCTGGAACACGCCGGCAATATGGCTTCCCCACCCCACAGGCAGGTTGTTCCAGTTTTGGCCCCTTCTCGGAGGAAGAGGTGAGCAAGGTAATGTTAGAAATCAAATCAGGCTCCCCGTTGGATCTTTGCCCGCATCACGTTTTCTCGCAACTAACCCCGATAATCTGTCCGGCAGTGACACGTGTACTCAACATCTCACTGAAAATGGCTGAATTCCCAACAATTTGGAAAAACGCTGTAGTCACCCAATTGATAAAAAAAAGCTGGTGCAGACATTAACAACCCCGCGAATTACCGGCCCATATCGCAACTACCCTATTTATCGAAAGTTTTAGAAAAACTGGTAAATAGACAGCTTTCTAACTTCCTTGAAATTAACAACCTATTGGATGTCTCCCAGATGGGTTTCAGGGCAAATAACAGCACAGAGACAACACTCTTGGCCGTGCTGGACAATATCAGAACACAGGTGGATCGGGGGAAAACAGTCGCCCTGATACTATTAGACCTCTCAGCGGCGTTTGATACCGTACCACACAAACTGCTACTAGGAACCATTGCGGCAAAGGGAATTCGGGAAAAAGCATTAGGCTGGCTCTAATCCTTTTTTTCAGACAGAACACAATCCGTGCGTCTGGGCAACTTCTCATCTCCCCTCCGGAACATCAAATATGGGGTCCCACAGGGGGACTCACTAAGTCCAACATTATTCAACATATATGTATCATCTTTGGCAGATATAGGGAGAAAGTGGGGTATCAATATTTGCTCATATGCGGATGATACCCAACTAATGGTAAACCTAGACGGAGAAGAGGATCCGAAAAATAGGCTGCTAAACTGTCTCACTGAACTATCGAGCTGGATGTACAGTCATTGTCTAAAGCTTAATGCAGACAAGTCAGAAGTCCTCCTGTTCGGTGGATCACAACAGCTTTGGGACAACAGCTGGTGGCCCGTTGCCCTGGGTACCCCCCCAGCTCATACTGACAGCAAGGAACCTAGGAGTCCTCATTGATAACACTCTGTCCATGAAATACCACGTGTCAACAATCTGCGGCAAGGGCTTTGCACTGTTAAAAATGCTCAGAAGGGTCTTTCCATGGATCCCCACTGAGTGCAGAAAGATTTTAGTCCAGTCACTGCTAATGAGCAGGCTGGCCTATGGAAATTCCCTGTTTGTGGGCATGGCAGATTACCTGTTCACAAAATTACAATTAGTGCAGAATGCGGCAGCAAAGGCAATCTGCAACAGAAAAAAGTATGACTCGGCCAAGAGCTGCTTGAGAGATCTTCATTGGTTTCCAATGAGGCAAAGAGCCTCCTTTAAAATGAAATGCATAACACATAGGGTACAGTACAACACCGGCCCCTACATCCTAAAAAACAGGATTACGTTTTATGTACCCACCAGGAATCTTCGCTCTCAATCAATAGCAAGAGCGACAACTCCTCGAGTTAAAAAAGCCAGGATGGGAGGGCGGGCCTTCTCCCATCTGACCGCAACCAGATGGAACGATTTGCCCATGGATCTTAGACTCACGGACTGCCACGTGACCTTTAGAAAAAAATTTAAAACTATTCTTTTCCCTAAACCTGACTAATTCTGTATGACTTATGTTCTAGCCCACCACTTACTGCATAAATCATAGCGCCGTGATATCCTTCCAGGATGAATGATTGCGCTTTAAAAGCAACTTAACATTAACATTAACATTAAATATGTTGCATTCCTGTGCTTTGGAAGTGCTGCAGCGTGGCGCTGCCATTGGGCTTGCAGTGCCACGTTGCGGTGTTGCTGGGATTCTGCTCATGCAGAGAACTATGCACAGGAAACCAGGACCTCAGTGAATAGTGGTGTACCAAAAAACTCACCTCAGTACCAGGAACCTCTAACCGACTAGCACCAGTGTCTCATTAGCTCTCCGTCCAACAGCGAAGCTACCAATGATTAGACAACTCAGAACATGCGACTTAGGGTACTCTCAGGAATGGTGGGAATCAAGAACACTCTTTTGTTTTTATTCTCATACCAGTCCACAACGTAAGTAATCAGAGACACAGAAAAGTTTAAAATGTTTATTTTAACGACGTGCTCTAAGATGCAGTATTTTGGCTAACATAAGCAGGCATATGATTAGAAATAATACGATCAGCATTGTTACAATTCTATAAAACACAAAGGGAGAAATCATGTTATAATGATAGTAGAAACAGGTCCTATAGTGCCTTGTGAACCACCCTCCCCTGCTAGGAACTAGGTTTTATAATAATAGAAGGTCTCTAAGGCTTAAATGTGGAACCCCATACATCCAATATCAGCAGAGGTGAATCACATCTCAGGATCAGCAAAGCTCTCTGTTTCTGGAAAAGGTTATCTTCCAAGTGCCCGAAACATGCATGCAGTGCAATATTAAAGGCACTATAATTTCAGTTGGCTTCAGCTGTGTTCGTGCTGTGTCTAGAGCGTGGGCCGATCAATCTGAATACCAGCCTACATTGTTATGTTGACCTTGAAGGCTTTTGCACACAGGGTATAGACTAAGGTCGCGATGTAAGTCTAGGGATGCGCAAAACAGACCATTCTTATGTGAAGGAAACTTAAGCAGTTTAACTTAAAACAACAATTACATGTAGTGTCGTGTGCAAAAGCTGCAAAGTGGCAAAATGGCATTTAACTTCTAATAAGCCAATGATAACAAAGCAATGTGTGGCAGCAGGGCCCTGCCTTCACTACAGCTGCACTTCCTTGTAGATCTGCCCCTTTAATATTAGCAGCTGTCAGCAATTCTGACCATTGATGAAGCTCAAATCCGCCTTGCTTAATTTCAAAGTTGTTTTGTAACACTGCCTTACACTGTATTCCTCAGGTCTACCAGAAAATTGCATGTGCTTGCTGGGAGGTGCGATAAAACCTGAGATTTGAGTTGGGTGCTAGAATTCTTGCATTTCTTGCTTCTTTATTTTTATTTTTTAAAGAAATTGGGAATAGTTCTTCATGGGTCAAGAAGGAAGCATCACTATTGAATGAAGCCACTGCCTGTAAATGAGTTACAACTGTATCATATATTAAAGGTAGCATTTCGGAATGAAATACAGCCTTCAATTTTCCCGTATATGATTATTAGGCAAGGAAATATCAAAATTGTTTAGAGGGCTTCCTGTAGTAGACCCCTGAGAGTAGGAACTAAAGGAATCTCTCTTCCTGGGTCATGTAGGGGGGCTCTTGGCCACTTTTTAGCCTATCAGTTATTACCATGTTGATCAGGAGTTCGTACATGGAGCATAATGTAATTGATATTGCTAGCTCCTCTGGCCTTCTTAAAGGTAGAGAATGCATTTAAATCAGAGATTGAGCAGCTATTGCATGCCCTTTAAATATGTGTTGGAGAAATAGATGCCAAGTGGCAGCCTGGAGCATTCAATCATGTCAAAGAAGGAGCTAAAAGCTTTAGAATGCCCAATGATGCATCCTCCTCCTCATCCAAGGCCCCGAAGGAACTAAGAGGCTCAGAAGTACTGTTAAAATCCCCAGCTACTCTAGGCATGAAAGAGTGGCTGTACTCGTGCAGTAGTGTCTCTAAATGAAATGTCTAAAGTATGGCAGACATCATTTTTTAGCTTAAGTTTAATAAGAGCAAATGGTGCACCACTTTGTAAACTATCACACAACAAATGATCAGATCTATGTCGAAGGTTATTTTTCTTCAAATCTTAATTTATTCAAAATATTAACTTCTCAAGTTGTGATGAACAGCTGATGCATTTCGTCCAAACAAATGGAGTTCTTCAGGGCATGTATGAGGCACTCTTAACATGTGACGTCAGGGTGTCCGTGATGGAAAAAAGACAACAGCGAAAGGGAATGGGCAAATCCGTGTCCACTTGATTTTATATTGCAAGAAAGCAAAAGTGCTTCGCGTTAATGAAACAAACCCGAGCCAAGTATTTCCCGGTGACAAAGTATCAATTACTCTTTCAAGTGCGAAATAGACCAAAAATCACGGGTTCCAAACCATGATACACATGAAGACGCGACCCAATCGTGCTTCCTTTCGAAATGTCGTCAGGAAAAGGGTTAAGTCTAATATAAATATTAAATAATGCCACTTGTAGTGTTGGTGTGTGTTTAGCCGTATGGAGGCCTGGCTAATGCCCAGTCGCGTGCGCAGGGGCTGGACGCGCAGCATCAAACGACTCAGGCTCATACACCATGGCAGTCGAAAGTGCTGTGCACGAGCGCACGTCCCCCTTTTATTCAGCCCCGCAGGCCACGCCTGGCCTGCGGATGTAGGGGTGCGTGTGCGTGCATCAACTAGAGCGTAACAGCACTACATCCCTATCCAACTATATAAATTTTGCACAATGTCCAAACATTTGGCACAAAAGGATTTACAGTTCTAAACATGGCACTCTGTACTTGTGTGTCCCTTGGTGGTAGCTTCAGGGCCTCAGCTGACAGGCGTAGTCTTTTAATTTCTGACTTGGGGGTGGATTGGGCCGCAGGTTGTATCTCGGGGCGTTACCTCGGCCGCGTTCCATGGCGCGGGGCAGGTCCCTGATGGGGGTTGATGTGGCTGGGGATCCGCACCCTGGCTCAGGCATCGCCTCCCGTGTTCCTGCCGATGAGTTGCCTTCATCCTCGTGTGTCATAGCTCTGGGCGACTCACTGTCTACATCCGTAGCTTCTAGATTTTGTCTCGGCCCAGGAGATATCACATTAAACCAGGACGTGTTCCTCGATACTTCCTCTCCCTCTTTTCTTGCAGTCACCTTGGTACCTTTCGTGGCTGTTACGGTCCATGGGCCCGGTTCGTAGTAGGTCTGGAATTTTCCCCCAGGGCGTCTATTTCGTATGACTACTTGAGCTCCCTGGCACAATCGCCTTGGTGTAGCTCTCCGGCGCCGGCTCGCTCGCTGGTTGTTTTGTCGTCTCCGTTCCTGGGTATCGTCCATGTTGTTCAAACCCGGCACCGCCCCTGGGGCGGCAGGAAGGAGGTCTCAGCGTTGGCCTTGGAACATGAGGGCCCACGGGCTCCTCTGGGTGGTGCAGTGAGGGGTTCCTCGATACTCCCGTAAGAAGTCATGCAGTCTCTGTCCGGAACATCTTATTGAGGGTCAGCATAAATCTTTCTGCCTCCCCGTTGGCTTGTGGCCACTGAGGTGTAATGCGACAGTGTATGATGCCCCGGATCTTCAGGAAGGTGGCGAACTCCGCTCCCTGGAATGGTGGTCCGTTATCGCTCCGTATTTACTCAGGGTATCCGAACATAGAGAACATCTTTTCTAGTGCCGGCCCCACGTGCGTGAAGGCCGTGGAGGTGACTCTCTCGACTAGCGGGTACTTGGAGTATGAATCGATGGCCACCAGCGTGTGTCCTTCTCCCGGGAAGCTCCCAAAGTCTATGCTGACTTTAGCCCATGGGGTCGTGCAGGCTCCTTCGGTGATTATCGGGGCCGGTCGCTCGGGATTACTCGTTAACTGGCAGGACATGCAACTCTTCACATAGTCTTCCACCATGGTTTCCAGTTCAGGGAACCACACCTTTTCCCGCATGCGCGCTTTCATTTTCGTTGTGCTTTGGTGGCCACCATGAGCAAGTTGTGTGGCGCGGTACCTGAGGCTCTGCGGTATCACCAAGCGTGATCCCCTTAACAGCACACCCTCTTCCGTGGCGCTGAGTTCATGTCGGACATGCCAGATCTTCGTGAGGGCCTCTTTATCTGCTGCGGTCCAGGTGTTTGGAGGGTGTAAGTAGTTAGCCCAGGACCCTTCCTGGACGGCCTGCAGTGACCTCATGTAGATATTGTCCTCGGCGGCTGCTTCCTTGATTTCGGAAATGGTCATGCATTGAGGACAGGAGGTCAGGGCTACCCATTGGGCGTACTCCTCGCAGTCGTCATCGGTGGACACAGGCTCTTGTGGTAGCGGGTGACGCGACAGGTAATCAGCAGGGTTTTTGGTCCCTGGTCGATATACCACCTCCATTCCATACGATTGAAGTTGAATCACCCATCTTTCAATGCGTGGTGGTGGATGCGGGGCGGTTCCTTTGAAGAGAGGTACCAAGGGCTGGTGGTCTGTGACCATGACGAACGAGTGGCCTTGTAAGTATAGGTGGAAGTGGCTGCAGGCCCATTTGATTGCCAGAGCTTCTCGCTCAATTTGGGCGTATCTGGTCTCGGTCTCGGTTGGGGTCAAAGCCTTGCTGGCAAAGGCTAGTGCTGTCCATTGGCCGGGCTCGTGCTCATGGGTCAGGACCGCTCCCAGGCCTACCGGGCTGGCGTCAACGATCACCTCGGTACGTTTTGCAGGGTCGAAGTAGGATAGTGTTGCACTCTCCAGGAGAGCATCCTTGATCCCCTGGAAGGCTTCGTTTTCTTTCGGGCCCCACTGCCACATGGTGTCTGTTTTGGTTAGTGCTCGTAGGGGTTCGCTTCGGGTGGCTAGGCCTGGTATGAACCGGCCACAGTAGGTCGCCATCCTGAGAAAGCTTCTCACCTCCGTTGGTGATTTTGGCGCTGGGGCGTCCTTTATGGATTTGGACTTTCTCGGGTCAATCTGAATTCCTTCCTGGTTAAAAACGTAGCCAAAGAATTCAATAGAGGATTGAAAGAATTGACATTTGTCCTTGTGGAGTGTCGCTCCATACGTGCTCAGTCTTTTCAGAACATCTCGAAGGTGTTTGTAGTGCTCGGACGCAGTGGCAGAGTGAATTAGAATGTCGTCACTGACATTAATTACCCCCGGCAGTCCAGATAGGAGTTCTCTGATTGTATTTTGGAACACCTCAGCCGCTGAGGAAATACCAAAGTTGAGACGTTTGTAGCGCGGGAGGCCAAGATGAGTGCTGAATGTAGTGATAAAGCGGCTTTCCTCGGCAAGGGGTAATTGATGATATCCAGCATTGAGGTCAATTTTCGAGAACCATTTTGATCCGTTTACGTTAGCCACTATGTCGTTCATTGTGGGCGTTAGATGTCTTTCCCTCCGGATGGCCGTATTTGGCAATCGCATGTCGATACACAGGCGAATTTCGTCCGGCTGCTTGGGCTTTTCTACGATGACCATGGGCGAGACCCACGGGGTGGGTCCCGTCACCTTTTCGATGACACCAAGGTTCTCAAGTTTTTCAAGTTCCTTCTCCACCAGCGGGCGGAGGTGGAACGGTATCCGGCGGTGGCGCAGTGCTGTGGGGGAGACAGATTTATCAATGTGGAGTTTGATGGGTTCGCATTTTATACACCCTAGTCCTCTGAATAGTTCAGGAAAACGCTCCAGCAGTTCATCCACTTGGTGGGCACGGATACGATTAGCAAACGCTATCAGTTTTAAGTCTTCTGCCGTGTGGCTGCTTTGCAGGGTGTCAGCTTCCCGGTCAATTATGTGGACTGTTGCCATGATTTCCGACTCATCCGCCCTGATGGGTATTATGATTTTTCCCTTGAGAGGTAGCGGTGTGTCCGCTCCATAGGCAAAGATTCTTGTTTTGGATCGTAGAACCTCGGGCCGTGGGCGTAACTTGTTGAACTGTTGCAGTGCCATGACGTTAACGGTGGCACCCGTGTCAATGATGGCCTTCACTTCGTTTTGCCCCATTTGCACCACACATGTCGGTTGTGGCCGTTGTCTTTGCTTAAGTTCTCGGGCGAAAGAGATGACGTATGCCTCCTCATCTTCCGAGTCCGAATCATCGTAGATCGTGGGTAAGTGTTTCTCCGTCTTCTCCGGGGACGGATCAGTTAGTGACAACTGGCGGACGGCTTTTGTGGGTGTCCACGCCTTCATGGGATTCTTAGGCTGGTTTTTCCTGCGGCAAACTGACGCGAAGTGGTTTGGAATCTCACAGTTCGCACATGTCTTTCCCTGGGCCGGGCAGTCCTTGGCCGCGTGGGGTTCATGGCCGCAGTATCCACAACGGGCTTGAGGTGAGTTTCTCCGGTATCCTTTCTGTGCCTGACCACGTGGTCGGGGTCGCACGGCGTCTGCGCGTTCCACTTTGACGGTTTCCGTTTTGACGGGGGCTTTGTGTAGGGCCTGTTCCATGGCCGTCGCTCTGACGTCTGAGAGCTCGTGGGATCTGGCCAGGATGAGGATGTCTTCTAGAGAAATCCCTGGTTTGCGTAGGATTTGTCCTCTTAGCGTCTTATCCCGACATCCTTGAATAAGTTGTCTTCTTATGGCCCTCGGTTGGTCCTTGTCGGTAGAACTGGCTAGCTCCCTGACGCGGGTGTGGAACTGGTCCATTGACTCTCCGTCACGTTGACGTGCTTGCCCCAACTTGAATACCTCAAAGTCTACATTCAACTGGGGATCAAAATGGCCGCTGAGGGCGGCAACGGCGTCAGTGTAGCTGTCGGCTGCGCCCGTGTTCGGAAGGTGTTTGAAAAGTCTAAAGATCTCATCCCCTGCGTAGTGGAGTAGTAATGACCTTTTCACAGCGTCATCCGTTTCCCTCGTAACCACGAAGTAGTTCTCTAATCTTTCAAGCCAAATTTTCCATCGTGGTGAGGCCGTGGACGGGTCTATGGATTCGCTGAAGGGCGGCAGTACTCCGGCTGCAGCGTGCAGGAAAGGGATGTTGATGACGGGCGCTGGTGCATCGCCGTCCCCCACGGCGTGACACCCTCTATGGGTGGTGAGGGAGTGCCCCTGGTTCGGTTTGTCCCCTCACAGGCTGCGGCAGCGCGTGTACCTATTTTTTTTTATTTTACCCTTCTTCTCCTCCTTTTGCGGCACCCTCGTGGCAGTAGTGCGACGTCTTCCACCTGCACCCCGTGTCTTGCGGCCAGTCAGTGGTAGGAGAAAACGTGGCCCCTCTGTGACCACCTGCCAGCTCACTCGTGCTCCAGCAGATGCCACTCCAGCAGCGAGCGGGGTCCTCCAGGCCTCAGCAGGCCGAGAAACGCGTTGCACGCGAGATGCGTGAGAATTGGCAGGGCGTCTTTCCCCCCGCACACGCGAGATGCGTGAGGAATGGCCGGGTACGGCAGAAACGCGGGCCACGCGGGATGCGTGGCAAACGGCAACCTGTCGCCGTTAGCGGTGCGGGCGGTGCGGTGATGGCCTGCGGTGGTGTGCACTTCCCCCGCAGAGCAGCAGAGGGGAGGAGAGCCAGGCCCCAGCAGGGGGGAACAGGGAAGAGGAGCACGCCGGCTCCGACGATGCAGGAGCAGCAGCCAAGGCATACACGGTAGGCACCGCAGACAAGTGCAGACAGCTCCGTCGAGTCTCTGGTGTGCGGGTGAGGGTTGGGCCCCCTCCGCTCGTCGCCAATGTAGTGTTGGTGTGTGTTTTGCCGGATGGAGGCCTGGCTAATGCCCAGTCGCGTGCGCAGGGGCAGGACGCGCAGCATCAAACGGCTCAGGCTCACACACCGTGGCAGTCGGAAGTGCCGTGCACAAGCGCACGTCCCCCTTTTATTCAGCCCCGCAGGCCACGCCTGGCCTGCGGATGTAGGGGTGCGTGTGCGTGCATCAACTAGAGCGTAACAGCACTACATCACTGATGTCAGAGATGGAATTTTCATGATTAAAAGTAGATTTTCGTTATGTCGGCATAATTTGTCGCAAACTCTGTAATTTCACATTTTAAAAAAGTATGGATAGTGTTCAATATTATGCTATTACACACTTGTTAAGAATTACGGGTGAAAATCATAATGTGAGAAGCACGGAAACTTTGAGATCAACACTTTTTGCATGAACGCTAGCAGCATTTTCTGAACACGAGCAGCAGTTTTTTTTATATGGGTGGTCAACATACAGTACAGGTTGATTTTTACCCGAGCAGACTGATAACCATCCATGTGATTTTTTGAGCACACAACTGCAGTTCAGAATGCGAGCAGCAATTCTTTTAAGGCACCCAAAATCAACTCAAAAAGACATTTTAAAATACATTGAATTTGAACCTTTACGCAAGTGGACCATTTGAGTACTTTCTTTTTTAGTAAAAAATGCATTTGCCATTTTCTTTTTTATTACAGAAGGAAAATGCCATACATACTGGGAAGTTACTGTTTACACAGCAGCTACTTCGTTTTCCTATTACTTCTCCCTCTGCTTTGTTCAGCCTTTGGTCATTTTGGATTTTGGAGGGAAAGCATCACTCTCTTTTTATTTGCAATCTCTGCTGCTTAGTTACACACCACTGGAATCTTTACATTTTGAGAAAAAAATCAAGTAGGTTAAATGCAGTACTTTGCAACACGAAGAAGGGCAGTCACCACTATTGCTGTTCCGTTTTCTTTTTGTTTATTGCTGTTTATTGCTGTATGGCAAGAGGTTTAGGAGGAGGGCCCATTTGAGATTAATGTTGTTTTAAAGGATAATGTTAACACATTTCGGGGCTGGAGGGGGCATGGGGTTAAATATAAATGTTCTCTACTTCCTTGTGTGTTTTTGTGAATTATTTAAAAACTTGATAATCATTTTACTGTGTTGTTTTACTGTTTGGAGCTTAGTCTGCCCTGCAGTAGGCCTTGGATGAGTTTTTGTAATGTATTTTTCACATTTTCACTGCTGCTGTGCAATAGGGGATTGTGGATGGACTATGTATTCATGCAAAATGTAGCTTATTTTTTATCTGCGTGTGTCTGCTGGTGGCTAAGGTTGCAGTGTTTCTTGTAGTCCTGGCCAATATAACTAGTTCTTTTCTTTTGTTCCCAGCTACCTATTTCTCAATGTGCTTGCCACCATTTTGTAATGAGTTTGTGTATGAGATGATTGATTATTCCTTTTTCTGCAACTATTAATAGTATATTTGGAGGGGTAATTGATGCTGTCTTGGGCTGTTTGCTGCTTGGGTATCTTTAAAGTGTATTTTCATTTCTAATTTACTGGTGGAGAGGAAAGGTCCAGGACAGTCCCAGTGGTGGGCCTCGGGACATTTCTTTTATTTTTTGTATTTGTGCAATATTTTCCGTGAAATGCTTTGTGCTAGCAAGGTGCTCCAGGTAGGGCATCCATGCACTTTGTTCTCCATGCCTCCATCTTTGCTGGCCATGTGGGGGACCACCGTTTTCTGGTGCCTGTGTATGTGTACGTCATAAGTTGTAATTTTGTCTCTCTTCTCCAGCCCATGCCTTCTTCTTTGCTGGGGGTATGGGTGACAGCCATTTTGTCTTTGTTCTTCATGCTTCCTTCCTTGCTGCCCATGCAGCAATGGCCAATTTGTCTTTGTTCCCCATGCCTCCTTCCTTACTGGAAGATACCATGTGGTTAGCAGCTACCTTTCAGTCGAGCCAATGGGTGTTTCCGACTATTCGTCATTTTATTCCATTTTCTAGGACAATTGATATTAAGAAGCCCAGGTATTTTTTTTATTTTCCTAATATATTTTTCCTGATATATTTATTTGTGCTTTTGGTTTATTGCAGTAGTCCGTAGTACACTGTTTGTGTTTTTGTTTAATATATTAGATTTAGGCCTTCCATAAGGGTCCTTGGGATCTGGATGGTCACCAACTATTATTTAACTATTTATTCAAATTCTGCCTGCCTCTCTGTCTGTCCCATAGAGTCCCTTGATCCCTGGAGGAACACCAGCTATTGTTTGATGCATTTATTTGATTTTTGCCTGCCTCCCATAGGTGTCCCATGGTCTCTGGAGAGACACCAACTTAGCTTGTCCTGTGCAAATAATATTTGCTAATGGGTACACTATAGTATTTATGATGATGACGATGATGCTGACTTGTATTACATTGACTAGATTACCCAGATCTCACTGAGCAGACAGTGACACCAAAGTCCTCTGCTAAGTGTTTTTGCTCATTCTGACTGCTAACCCAAACAAAAAGTAAAGACGATGGCCCAAAAGAAGAAAGTTCCTGCCAAAAAAGTGGCCAGTGAGGACAAAAAAAAGTCTCTTGACAGTGCTGCCACTGGTATCAATTCCTACTCCTTTTTCCATGAAAAAGATGTACCTACTGCATGCTCCTCTGGGCAGGAAGAGGTTGGGAGGAAGCTTACCCCTGGATCAACTGCACCAAAACCAAAGCCCATGTCTCCCAGCACTGCACTGACTGCAGCCACGGAGAGCTGAGAGCCTCAAATCTTCACAGGAAAGTCAGCAACAGGAGCAACAGTCTACAACATATGGGGCCCGATGTAGGTACCAAATACCGGTCGGAAACGGCCGATTTCGGCCGTTTCCGACCGGTATTTGGCCCACTGAGATTTAGGGGACCTTTTTTTGTCCGATTCGGTATTTTACCGATTCGGTAAAATTACCGAATCGCAAAAATACCGAATCAGTAATTTTACCGATTTTTTAAATTTGGGATGTAGGTGGGACTACTTTCAGTCCCACAGGCCCTTCAGATTCGGTATTTTAACACCCAATCCAATTGAGTGTTAAAATACCGAATCCAGGTGTGCATGCACATGTGTGCATGCACACCTATGCCATGTGACAGACAGACATGCCCTTAGGGCATGTCTGTGTGCCACATGGCTCACATGCCTTTTTTTGGGGTGCTGGAGGGTGTCAAAGTGACACCCCCTGCACCCTTGCACAAATCGGTAATTACCGAATCGGTAATTACCGATTCGGTAATGCCCATTGATTCCTATGGGCTTCAAGGCCCATAGGAAGCAATGGGGGATACCGAATCGGTATTTACAGAATCGGTAAATACCGAATCTTACAGATTCGGTATTTACCGAATCTGAAATACCTACATCTCCCCCCCTCTAATTTACCACTTCATAAATACCGATTCGGTATGATTCGGTATTTATGAAGTGGTAAATGTAGATTTACCTACATCGGTCCCATGATCTTTCGGAAGTAGGCTATTGCACTTGCTAAAGAGCAGGATGTTATTGTGACTGCTCTTCCCTTGCATACATTAGCTTCAAGATCTCCAGCAAAGAAAGGACCAGCACTACCCCATCTTCCGATGATCCTATCATGGTTTGGAACCTGATCGAGACCCACAAAAAGAGGTGAATGTAAAGGAAGGTTTCCAAAAGCCTTCTGAGTAAGGAATAAAATGATGAGCCAGTGATTGTTAGAGTGGATACAGGTACAATAGGACACCTTTATTCAATGTACCCTGAGTCATGAAGTTCCTCCAACACTGCCTGGTACCATTTTTTAAAGACCCCAAAAACCTTGAGCAACCACCACCCTTACTGCAGTTAAAGCCCACCCCAGCAAAAGGCAAAAAACACAGACAAGCTAAACCTCAACATATTTTCAGGCATAGGCACAATTAGTAAGCTCTAAACCCTCTTATGGGACTTTTCCACGCTCAGGCCTCATGAGGAGCTCATCACAGAATGCTCAATTTGCTGCAAAAAAGTGTGTTGTACATAGACCACGATGAGTTTGCAGTTCTAATGGTTTCCAATGGAGGGAATGACCATATAAACCTTTGCATTTAGGGATGATGCCTGATTTTTTACTGGGTCTGCTACACTTTTGAGACTAGTACAGTTTATCTTTTTTGCCAAATAGTCTGCATTGTACCGATTATTGAGAGCCTTCTACTCAATGATTTTATTTATTTGAATGAGATTTGCTGCACTTATACGTTACTATTTCTGTATTGTACTTTTGAATTTTGTAATAAAACTTCATGGGTTTTCCTAAATTGCACTCACTTTTTGAGTCAGTCCTTTCTTTCATTAACTGTATTTTGAGATGCTGTTTGACACCTTGGGGCATATTTACAATAAATTGGCGGAGCACGTGTTAACCTCCGGAGCCAATGAGCCCAATCTGCCTGCAACGCTAGTAATGGCTCACAAGGATTAATTCAGCTTCCTCAGCTTCCCTTCGAAGAGGGCTTTCCACTGTAATTGGTCATCGAATAACACACCTAAGTAGGGAAAAGCCGGAATCTTAGCAAGTGTATGATTACCAGCTTTAAAGCTTTTTGTCCGGAGCCTCCGGGGACCCGCCACTAAAACATAGAACAAGGTAAAATTGACAGACAGTTCCAGTCTGTGCATAAAAGCAATGAAACCATCTATTGGAACCTGCACGCCCCCGCACATATGGGCCATAAGCACTGCGTTGTCGGCATAAAGAACATTTGACAAAGGTCTTCAGCCTACTCTAGGGGACCCGACTGGAGTGCCAAAAGGGCAGCCTTGAGGCCATTGATATTTCTTTTATTTATTTTTATTTATTTTATTTATTTATGAGTCTTGTAGAGCTCACGGCTACCCCCAACGGGGCTATCCCGGCGCTGTGGACGACAGCGGCAAAGAACCAGGAGTTAGCAGCTGGAAAACAACCATGTCTTGAGCTTACCTCTGAACTGAGATTTCCGCTCAAAAGTGATATAAACCGAGAATAAAAATGGAGCTGAAATACAGCCTTGGCGCACTCTCCGTATACAATTAAAATGATTGGTAAGGTCTCCCTCATGAGAAAATCTCACTGCCGCCGTTGTGTGGGCATGGAATGATATGAGTAGGTGGACGATACAGGGGTCCACTCCCAAAAAGGTTAATATGTCCCACAACTTAGTCCGGTTTACTAGGTCGAAGGTGGATGTACGGTACAAAAAAGCAAATTACAGGGTGCCCGGTTGAGCCACTGTGTATTTAGATATCAGTAGATAAAGTTTAAGACATTGGTCCGTAGTTGACAAACCTTCCCAGAACCAATATTGGACATTTGATAATATCTGATTAACTATGGCCCACACAGACAATCTGTATTAATGTACCTGCCCCAAAACCTTGACTACAGCATCAATGAGAGAAATCGGGTGGTAAGATTGCGGGTTTTTCTTGTCTCCTTTTAAAAAAATTGGTACTATAATAGTAGTAGACCAGGAAGGCAACATCCCCTTCGAGGCTGCCGCCGCATTTAAGACTTGGATCAATATAGGGGCCCAGAATTCGATGTTATCGCGGAAGATGTCCGGAAGTATACCATCAGGGCCCGGGCCTTATTTAGTTCCAACAACTCTATGCTTGAGTATACCTCTTTCAGAGAAAATCTAATGGGGGTGACAGCCACCCACAGCAACCTACTTTGTATACTTTTTTCAAAATGAGACACCCACTGATCTGGCGTAATATGGTGGCACACGTCGGTTTAACTGGTTCTGTGAAGCATGGCTGTTAATGATTTTCCAGAATAAGGTTGAATCCCTCAATCTGCCCACTTTGATTAAGTCCTCCCATGCCTGCTTTATTAGTTGAAGCCTGTGCTCTTTCAGCGTCTCTTTATAAAGGCGTTGACACAAAAATACTCTATCTTACTCCCGAGGCACCTGTTTCAAGGCTACTTTTAACTTCCTTAAAGCCTGCAAGCACTTGTGGTTAAACCATGTGGGGAAAACCAGGGCATGCCCTGCAGCCTGTGTGGTTAGAAAGCCAGAGACTGCCTGGGCGATGAAGGAAAACAAGCTTAAAATGTCCTCGCTCGGTGACTTAAGATCCAGACATACGCCTATCTCTTGCTCTTTCAAAGAAAAAAGGTTATGGTTAAAGACCTTTGCATCTATACTCGCCCAACGAAGGTGCCTGCCCTAGTCAGTGGGGGTTAGAAGTGCCTGGAGCTTTCGAGGACCTATTGGGGGATAACCCAGCCCTGTCAGCCCGAGTGACAATGGATTATGATCACTGAAAAGCATTGTACTCTATATTAAAAGAAACGGGGACCACTACCAAAGGTGCTGTCACAAATATAAAATCTATGATAGTGGCAGAACCCCTTCTTTTATAGGATGGGGGCAATTTAGAATTAGGCCCAGAGTACCAATGCTCTAAGGTGTATACCAAGTTATGAGTAAGCAGAAAGGTTGTTGAACACCTTCCGTGGTGTGTTCCATATGGAAGTCATTTAAAAACGGGCAAAGTTGAGCAATCAACTGATTCTTTACGAAGGATGGGCACAAATGACATTCCCACTAAAATAAAAGGAATGTGCCCACAGCCCTCCTACTTTAGCGACTCTAAGGCACAGTTTAGGGCACTGAAGTTGAAAGACCTGCCCTCCCCCCTCTTGGAATTATAAAAATTGATTATAACAAACGTGAGTGCCCATCCCCATGTGCAATTTTGTACCCTGAAGTACCTGAGAATACCACTTTAAAATCTTTAAATCTTTGCACAGTTCTAGGTCCACAAGTATAATAAGACCCCCACTAGTCTGTCGCTGGGCAGAAGATAGTCTTATACCCGTACATAAAAAAATTATTCTTAGTCTCCCAGGTTTCCTGTAAGCATATGACTTTATATGACCGAAACATACAGTAGCCATCTATCATCGTAAACTTGGAAGACAGACCTGCCACATTCCAGGAGATGAGACTAAATTCTCTAACAGGATTGTGGTTCCTGTTACCAGGAAGGGCTAATAGGGAGGGAGGCCTCACCTGGGACGTGTGGTTAATCACCAAATGCGCATAAGGGAGTGGATCTGATAAAATCTCATTTGGGCTCAATATTAGTGGAGTGCTGACTACCTTTACACTCTGGCTCAAAGAGCCTTGTTGTTGGGGTGGATAAGCATGTATCATCTCAACCTCCTGAAGTCAATCCAACTTGTTCAGGTCTGCAAGGGGGCATAGGAATTTGGTAGTGGCAACGGCCGCCCCATGGCTCCTTCATTAAACCTACCCCTAATAAGAGGTCCCTTCCCCGAGTTACCCAGCGGAGGTCTATAAAAAAACAGCAGAAGTAATGTAATGCATGAACCTGTGGAAAATGATTTAGATGCTCCACACAGGATTTTCTGTGCTAACTCTGGGTATCGTACTGAGATAATGATCCAGTCTCCCTCAACGGTTTTTCTTGATGGGCCTATCCACCGCGTCCTCCGCCCCATCAAAATATCCTTATGATCCATGACAGAATATGCAGAGTGCAGGGCTAACCAATGGGAGGCTTTGTTAATCAGTTGGACAGTAGATTTCTCTTTGTGAGCAGATAGGCCGGGCACCCCCGACAGGACCACAGTGTAAGGAGTCAGAAAAGGGGGTGGTGATGGACAGAGTATTTGAATTAAGCAGAACACTCCTACCCAGTCCAAAGATCAGGGCTTGATCCATCACCGTTTTTTAGCTCACTGCACCATCCCAGCTCAGAACCTGGCTACATGCAAATTAGTCTGTCCCTGGCCCAGTGCATCATGGGAACAGGGCAGACCAAACTACCAAGCCAATTCTTATACTGGGAAGGAAACAATCTTCCGGGGACCGGTTTCTGGCATTTCAGCCATCTTCGGCCCGGCTTGCTTGAATCCTGATGGTGCAGTGAGCAAGGGACTCACATCTGAGTATACCCTTCCACGCTTATGGTGGACAAAATGATTCAGAAAAGGGGGTGGTGATGGACAGAGTATCTGAATTAAGCAGAACACTCCTACCCAGTCCAAAGATCAGGGCTTGATCCATCACCTGGGATGGTGCAGTGAGCTAAAAAACGGTGATGATGTACCTCATGATGTAAATGTGGATCATTTCTTTTATTCTGCGGTTCCCCTAGCTTGGTTGCAAATCTAAAGATTCTGTTGATGTTCCTCGTCAACTTTAAATGTACAGACTCCTGTTCGCTAGTCCAGCCCCGTCCCCAGAGAAAGTTATCCCTAGATAGCAAAATTTCTTTACGGGTTCTAGCCTAACGTTATCTAAAAGGAAAGTCCTATTGTGTTTGATCTTTTTTCCATATGCCATAGTAAAAGTTTTACCCTTGTTGATTACCAGTTTCCGTGTGGCTATAAAGGCAGAAAAGCTATCAATGAGGTGCTGCAGACCATTTTGGGTGCTCGATAAAAGTACAGCGTCGTCTGCATATAGCAGAATTGGGATGGGCTTTCCGTCAATACATGGTGCATCCACCGCAATAGTTCTGAGTGTCATATCTACCTCATTGATAAACAATGAAAACAAAAGTGGTGCTAAAACGCAACCTTGCCTTATGCCTCTATTGACTTTGAAAAAAGGGGTGCATTCGCCAGCCGTTCCATAGCGTACCTTGCATGTTAAAATTTCATATAATCTAGCCAGAAAATATATAATATCTTTCGGTGCTCCCATGCCAATTAAAACAGGCCATAAAAGCGAGTGTTCGACCAGATCAAAGGCTGAGCTGAGATCGGCAAAACATAAAAAAAGATTTCCTTCCTTGACTATAGTATATTTGTTAATGATGAGGTCGAGGTTGACGCATTGCTCCATCGTACCAATCCCCCTCCTGAACCCATACTGTATTGGTGATAAAATGGATTCCTCTTCTGCCCAAGTTTCCAATCTGGCCAGAAGAACCCTGCTTAGTATTTTGATAGAGGAGTCAAGGAGGGATATGGGTCTGTAATTGCATGCCTCAGCCCTAGAACCCTTTTTAAATAGTGGTATAATGATTGACTGACCCCATGTCTGAGGGAGTTCAAATTCAATGGCAGCGTTAAAGAAACGTGTAAGGATGGGTGCCCATAGTAGTTTCTTATGTTTATATAAATCCATTGGCACACCATCGGGGCCAATGGCCTTGCCACAACTACTTTTCTCTAGTCCTGCCAAGCCCTCGTTCAAGGTAATGGATAGCGCAATGATCGGCCATTGGCCGGAACTTTGTAAAAGCAATTCATCTGAATTAAAAACCTTGGAAAAGTGCTCTATCCAGTCTGCACAACTAACATTGGAAGTTACTACAGGGATAGTGTCATTCTTTAGAAAAGGACAATTAATTGTCTCCCATAAAAGTTTACTATTTTTTAGGGTTGCCGCCATATCTAATTTTTCCCATGCCTCTTCTTGTAATTGTTTTTTCCTTATTGCAAGCCTGGTTTTGTAAACATGCCGTTTTCCCTGATTTGTTCCATGTATCTTGGTTTGATTGACATCACTTGTTTTAGTGATGATAATGCCTCGGTGCAATCTTTATCAAACCAGCCAGATGGGTTGGGTCTATGTTTACGGTTCTTACCAGTCTGTAAGCCCTCTATGGTGACATGGATCTTATTGATCCTGGGTGTAACATGTCGGGTTATACTCATCTTTGAGGCAATAGCTTATGTCCTCACCACATGTATCTGTTATCTCCACTAACAGTTTGTGCGGGTTGATTTTTGCCCACTTAATTCTAGGGCCATTTGGTCTAGAGGCCATAATTTCTTGGGTCGGCTGCTATATATATATGGGTTTTAGAACCCCAGCCGAGTAAAGTTAGTAAAATTCTGTTGTGATTGCTCACAACTTGCTCCTCAATCCATAGATCGCGATATGCGGTACCACTCGATATTAAGATATGGTCAATTTTATGGATTGTAATTACTGTCCTTAAATGTTGGGCATCTAATGTCTCCTCTCTTTTTGGAGCAATCCAGAAGCTCTAGGTCTAATTTGGCAGCCAATCTATTCAAAGCCAACCCATATTTATCATGTGAAAAGTGATTTTGGGATTGGGTACTTCTGTCCTCTAGGTCATAGGTGGTGCCGCAAATCCCCTTTTGGGCATCGACGCAAGCTTGTAGATTAAAATCCCCTGCCCAGAGAATAACAGGGCAATCTCTATAGTTAGTAAGGAGATTATCTATTGCTATGTCTATTTCCCGTACCACTAGGTCTCTATTTGTGTTAAGAATGTTATTATAGAAGTTAACAACCATCAAGTCATTGGTTTGTTGATGTTCAAGGTAAATTATTAATGTATGGGTACCGACTTCTATGTGTTTACCTAGTTTGAATTCAGTAAGCCCGGTGGAGATCAATGTCAATAGGCCTCCCTTTGCCCTACCAGCAACCGATTCGTCAGCGTTTATATAAAATGGTATATAACCTTCAATGGTAATTGGATCTCTATACCATGTTGTGCCCTTGTAAGATAAAATCATTCCAAAATGGGGTGTCAAATTTGCTATTTATACCTGCTATGTTCCAAGTTGTAAAATTCAGACCTGCTCCTGTTACGTATAGTGGTTGGTGCGGTGCGGATAACTCATGAAAGGGTTAACCCACTATCGTATGCTGGTCAATGACCATGGAAATGGGAAATGCAGCTCACTAACTCTGACATCGGAATTTACAAATGCAAAAAGAATATTAATGGGAGTAAAGAATGAGGTCAAATATTTAAATCGGGTGGGCGGGAGGGGACGGGGTGTCCAACATATGCCCAGGAAGGCCGGAATCATGCCACATTCTCAGAAGTTTCACACAAACCACAACTGCACACAGTGAACCCCAAATGGAACTCATTTATATAAGAACTGATTTGATTGTCCGGAAATTTCGAATGACTCAGGTATTCCTGGACCTACGCGGATCACCTCGTACAAATTATCGTTGTAAACTTCCCATTACGCAATTTATTTCAATACAACTTATCTAAACAATCACTCAAATAGAATGACGCCCAACCTCTGAAGAAAAGGAACCAATTGATTTTAACTTTTTAAGGACTGACAAAATACCATCCGATGCTTGGCACCTCTGCTGGGGGTTTACACTATGAGGTTGTACAACTGCAGTTTTTACACATTCTTGTACACAACCCATTCAAGGACACTTGCAACAAGCGTCGAACTAAAGTACAATGATGCAGTTGCAATCCATTAAACGAACATTTGAAATATTTGCTGTCAGACATTATGAGTGGTTCTGCAGCCACGAAGAGGGCCACTGGGGAAGCAGAATGTTAACATAACGGGAAAATCAGTACAACATGTATCTAATCATGGGCCCAGCCTGCTTTGAATGGCTTGAGAGGGGTAAAGCGGGGGGCAAGGGCAAGAGAGAAAGAGAGAGACATTACCATACGCCACTTTTCCAGCCTGCTCACCTACTCCATGCAACTACCCACCAATCCCCCCCCTCCTCACCCCCACAACACTCACCTCCCCTAACCCCGATACTCCCCCAGGGTTATGGAGATATTCAGTGGGTGAGTCAGAAGAGTTGTGAGAGGTGCTATAGTGCCTGTCGAGATGCCCGACGCTGTTCTGCTAGGGAGCCTACCTTATAGACATAAAGAGGGGTCCACTGCTTCTGAATTGTCTTCAGCAATAACGAGGGAGCTAAATACACTTCTACCCAAGCCAGGGCTCTATCGAACAAAGGCCGACCCTGGGTGTACGGAGCAACTGGCCAGTAGTGTCTGCCCACATGGTGGTTAGGGGTGGAAGTTGTGGACATTCCACAACACAATGTGCCTCGCACTGACCAGCAGAAACTGCAGAACAAGATGAAAATTAGAAGTACAAGTGTTTGTGTGGATGTGGCATCATCACTGAGCTGGTGATAGGCAGTGCCGCGCGCATCATACTTCCTGGTGATACTTTAGGGTGCCAACTCGAGGCAGGAAGGGGAGGCTCCTCTGAACACTGCTCTGGGCAGTAAAACCTGGCCTGCCTCACCTGGCCCAGCAGCCGTCTCGCGTTACAGTACCCGGAGGGGCGCCCTGTGCTCTTGTTCGAAGCTGGGACAACAGAAAGGGAGGAGGGGTTGGTGGGGGTGATAAGCCCCTGTCAGCAGACAGTCCAGCGTCAAGATTCTCTGCCAGACAGATGAAGATGCAGCCAGGGAAAAAGAGGGCGGAGAGTACCAGGGTGGGGCCACACGAAGCCCTTTCCCGGTACCTAAAGGCCACAGAGCAGGGTGACAGCAGGATACTTCTCAGCCTGGCTTTACTTCTAGGCAGTACTTAATTTGTGAAAGAAAGTGCCGTTACCCGAAGCTCTGCTCAGAAGCCGGCAGAATTCAACATAGGCGCTGGGAATATCAAGGCTGGTAGTCTCATCCACTACCACACTCCCAGGCACTTCTCGCTCTTACTAGTTTTTCCCTTTCTGGTGGTTTTGCAGCCTTTCAGATCTGTGCATATTTCCCCTTTCTTGCACCCTGTAAACATCTGACGCAGGAAAAAAGTGCTGTCCCCGAAAATAAGGGCTGGTGTTACCCCCGGCTCAAATTAAGCACAGCTTTTAGCTTCTGTAAGGCACAAGACGGAAAGGTCCTGGTAACAAGCGCGTCAGATAGACGCTACTAGCAGATTAGTGCGGCATGCGGTGCTGGGACAGCTCCGAGACATGTTCCAACCTCCGTGGTAGCCAGTCCTTGCAACAGTCCGCTGCCTTCAAAAAATGACTAAGGTTTCCGCTGCTGAAGTGTCAAAAGCGTTGGCTTCTGATTTCTGCTCAACCATTTGTATGAACGCTTTTGGCAGACTACGTGCCCTTCGCAACTCAGTTCCTGATCGCTTATTTGATGTGCAAACGGACAAGCAGCCCCACCAGATTCTTCACCGCCGACGACACAACTATAAATGACCCCATCTCCCTTTAATTGCCTTGAACTTGCACAGCCTCCCCGTTTAAATTAAAGACCACAGTTAAAGTGCAACTAAAGCAAGCTGCAAAAATATTGAGGAATCTGCCACCAGTCTGCATAACGTGGCTTTGTACAAGTGGGCTTGGTGAAAATGGTCCCCTGCTGTATCACACAAGACCAGTGCGTGAGGACACAAACTCTGTCCACTCCAAGAGTGTATATGACACGTTTTGAAGGGACGGGGCCAGGAACCCAGCTGACAAACCTTATGACCTGCAAAATTACCGCTATCGACGTTAATATTAAAAATCTACACCTACGAAAATGTTTAGGAAGAAGTATTTATGTGAGACAAAATCTGTGAACAAGACATTCAGACATGGCACCACACTGAAGACATGGCACCACACTGAAAACTGATAAGCATCTCTCTACCAGAAAGCTCTAGGAAGCAGCGTCACGCGGATTTCTCGCTGAGTGTCTCTGAAACTTCAGAACCCTGTGGTGGGGGAGGGGGAAGGGCAAAGTGCCAGCACCGAGTGTGAGAGAAAGAACATGAAGGCCAGCAGAGTGATGGGGCATTAAAGCGAGGCGCACGTGGTAAGGGAGGGCCTTCACACACGCAATAAAAGAAGCCAAATGGCAGCTCTGCACAATGGCAGCTGTGCACGTTGCGCGCGCTTGTGCGCGTGATAGTAAGCTGGTTACCGGGAATGTAGCACTTTTCTAAGCAGCTACTAAATGTCTCGGCCAGATCAGCGCATGCGCTGGATCAGGCTGAGACCTAAAAATCAGGGCTACTGTGCCCAGCATGCATTGTTGATAACACAATTGGAAGATTTCATGCTCTTGAAAGCTCCCCTAAGTACAAGGGTTTCCTGTCTAGAAGACTAATGTGCCAGTCTCTGATAAAAAATGCACCTTGCACATTAAAGTATAAAAGAGGGGAACTGCTGACATCTGAAAAAGGCTGCAAGGTCCCAGAGCTTAATCAAAAGAAACATTCTGCTAGCACCGATAACTGCTGGCGGAAGCCAGGACGCTTGGCTGTGAATGAAAAAAGCCTGCAATTATATTAGGAAAAAGAAAACCTGTACAGCATACACCCCAAAGGAAAGAAGAGTGCCTGTGTGAAACACTCGGATTTGTGAGGTTGCCGCTGTATAAAACTAACAGGAAAGAAAAAATGTGATCTGCATACTGCATTAAAATGCCTACTGCATACAAATGAATGGACACGTGCAGAAAGTGTTCATGAATCACCTCATAGAGTGTGAAAGGGTTGCACTAAAAATGTTGGTATGTGGAATAACCTCTCATGGCAGCGTGGTTGAAGTTTGAAAAGGGATACGGACCCGATTGCTCTTAATAAGTAAGCAGCGCTGCGACCTGCATGCACGTGAGAGCGTATGATAATAAGTGAAAAAGGACCAGAACCTAAGGCTGGTTCAAAGTGAGCGTGATTAATCTCTAGAAAGACTGAGTAAGAACTATACTATGAGCGAGAAAAAAAACTATAGAAATTTAAAGCACTCAGTGAAAGGAAAATAATATCCTCCAAATGTTATTCAGTGTAACCTTCTGTCACAGATGTACGTACTGATAATGAACATACTACGAATCATTGGAAAATGTCCATTGTCATGATAGCTCCTTTTAAAACTCAACAAGATGAAACTTTTACCCAATTTCTAAAGGCTGTGTAAAACTCTATTGCACCACAATTGCACTTGTTCCTAATACCAATCCGCTTAAAATGAAAAACTGTACATTACATTTACATGAAATAACTCTATGCATTAACTCTTACTAAATTAAAGAGAAAATAATGAATACAGAAGAAACTGTAACAATGTGTGTGCAGTGGATTGCTTCACTACTGAAGATGGTCTGCTGGTGTGTATATGTGATCCTGATGGTACTGAATCCAAAATCATATTTGTCAAGTCTTTTAATGTCTGTGAGTGTCTGTGGGGAGAGACTGGACTGCTAGAAAAAAAACTGATATGGTGCCATTGTCAAATTCATGTGAGAAAGAGATTATTGTAAGGAAACGCGATAAGTCCAACTTATCATTTAAGCCTCTGCATGCTAGAGTGTCCAGATATTTAATCCAATGTGTTTCACGCTGAGATAACAATCTAGCGATGTTAGTGCCAGGTTTCCCTGTGACGCTTTCCAATCCTGTGAATCCCAGCTGAGGTATGGTATGTTTGCTGCTGTTCCAATGTGTGGCTAAGGGTGAATTGAGATTGTTTAGTCTAATCAGACTCTTGTGTTCCGTCATCTGGACTTTCACCTTTCTCATAGTTTTGCCTACATAGTAAAGGCCACATGGACATCTGATGGCGTAAACCACTCTTGTGCATTGCAATCTACTGAATATAAGTATTGGGTCTAAAACTTCTGTTTGCCTGTGAATGGCTGGGAAATATTTTTACCTACTATGACATTGCTGCAATGGATGTAGTTATTGCATGCCTTTATAAGTGCCCTCCTCAATCCCCTTTTGAGGGGACAAAAGTTCCTTCAAGTTTCTCATCCTGGTGTATGCAAACTAAGGCTGATGTAACAACAGGTCCTTAAAATCAGGTTTTCTCTGTAACAGCGCCCATCTTTGAAGAATGATCCACTTTATGGCTGCTGACTTGGTTGAAAAAGTTGAGAAAAATACTTCTCTTGCCATTCATTCTTTGATTTGTTTTGGAGTAAATTAGTTCTGTCACTGGCTCCCATTCACTCTAGGGCTTTGTTCAAGACTGCACATGTGGCAAGCTAAATTGTATATTGTAAGAGAGTTTCAGAGGAGATTTCTGCATTAGATGCAATGCATTTGATTCATGTAAATTGTGAAAAAGGTAAATGTTTCTTTAGTGCTGGTGGATGAAAACTGCTAAAGAGCAGCCTACTGTTCCGGTCAGTGGGTTTTCTGAAAACCTTAGCACTAATGCCTGCCCTGAAAGAGTAATGTCCACATCTGTGACATTTATGTTATGTTATAAATTTATACAGAGCATGATTACCCAAAGGTGTCTTGGCGCTAGCAAACCGGGAAAGCAGGCTTAAGGGATTAATCAGTGAATAGCCAGGTGTTAATAGCCTTCCTGAATAGTTTCAGAGAGGGGAGACTTCTGATAAACGGGAGGGAGTTCCAAAGCGCGGTACCTCCCACCATAAATCTTCTGCCACCAAAGTGGGACTTAAAAACTCTCTGGGAAAGTATCACTTTTGCTCCCTATGATCTCAAGCATCTGTTTAGGGAGTACCAATGCAGTGAACGTCTTAGGAACTGAGGGCGGGCCCCCTGAAGTGCCTTGTACGCAATGCAGAGGGTTTTAAACTTGATCCGTTTTATTATTGGCAACCAATCTAATCTTTGGAGATGAATACCCACAGACTGAAATTTGGGAATCCCCAAAAGAAGTCTGGTGGCCGCATTTTGGATCATTTGGAGCTTTTGAAGTTGTTTAACTAGTATGCCAAGATATAGGCCGTTACAGTAATCTAATCTAGAAAGGACTAGAGATGTAAACACCGTAGTCCTGCTTTCTGAGGGACTCAATGGAAGAAGTTTTTTTTATGGCTTTAAGGATAAAAAAGCTGGAGGATGATACGGCTTTGACTTGAGCTTCAAAGTCTAGTTTCTGATCTATAACCACACCCAAGGTTTTTACTGTGGAAACCAGGGTAGGTGCTGACCCTAGATCATTTGGCTACCAGATTTATGAACATGACGGAGAGAATTTACCAAATAAAATCACCTCCTTTTTCCCCGGAGTTTAATTTAAGACAGTGGGAGCTCATCCAAGAGCTGATTGCTGTCATGCAGTCCCTAAACCTGTTTACTGGCGGTGAAGTATTTTTAGTGATGGTAACCACAATATGGGTATCATCTGCGTATGACGTCAATGCCATCCCAAAGGATCTAATAAGGGATGCCAGTTCCAGAACATGAATGTTGAAAAGAGTGGGACTTAAGGAAGAGCCCTGAGGAACTCCACAGGGAAGTGTGAAAGATGAAAAGGTCAATTTACCCAGGGCCACTGATTGTATCCTACCCTCAAGAAAGGAAGATAACAATGTCAAGGCCTTTCCAGAGATGCCCAGCGCCTTCAAGGTTTTTAACAGGGTTTTATGATCAACCTTATCGAAGGCCGCGGACAAGTCAAGCAACACCAGGGCGGCGGCACCCCCTGTGTCCATGACTGTTCTAATCTTGTCGGTGGCCTTAATCAGTGCCGATTCGATGCTATGGTCTGATCTGAACCCAAACTGCGCCTCATCCAGTAAGTCATGCTCTAGTAGATACGTGGTCAGTAGGTTATTCATAACCTTTTCTACCAGTTTAGCTGGCACTGGGAGACGCAAGATGGGTCTGTAATTCCCTGGATCAAGCGCATCAAGATTAGCTTTTTTTAAAAGAGGCAGAACTGAGGCTCTCTTCCAAATCGAAGGGAAAGTGTCTTCTATAAACCTTGAGTTAAAAATGGAGGTTAACCTCAACCCAAGTACATCCAGGGCTTATTTAAATATCAAGGGTGGAAGGGGAACTGGTTTTATTTTAGAGATAAGAGTCGTTATCTCAGCTACTGTTACTTCTCTAAATTCAGCAAAAATTGGGTCATTAGGACATAATACCTTTGATATATTATGTTTATCTAATTTTGAGTGTGCCCCCTTATCAAAGGTAGTAAAATTTGATCGATTTTTTTTGTGAAAATGCTGGGCTAGATGGTTGCAAGAAGCCTGCGAGTAGTTGCTCCTTTCTGTAACTGGGGGCATAGACAGTTTGGTCACCACTCGAAAAAATTCTTTGGAGGAGTTTTCTGCCTCCTTGATTTCCTTTGAGAAGTAAGTAGCTTTTCCGATAGTATCAATTTTTTGTAGCCTGCTATTAGTAGTTTTTATTTCCCCAGTTCTTGTTCACTTTAATTACTTCTCCAGCAACGCTTCTGACTTTGACACTCCTGTTTTTTTTCTCTAAGAGTGTCGGTAAACCATGGAGCGGATGGAGTATTCCTATAACATGTGGACTTTTTAAGGGGAGCTAACAAATTGGCCGTATCTGTGAGCCATCATTAAAATGAACAGAGGCTAATTCATGGTATCAATGGTATATGTGAATTGTACAAAATCTGGAATTCTTACATCTTGGTTTAGATGTTTCGATCAATGTGGAGGACGACAGCTATGGTATGCAAAATGACTGTAGTTTGTGTCACTCTTCACAATATTGTTGTCAGAGCCTCTATTGATTGGGAAGAAGATTTGTTTTTTATTAAAGAAGATACATCCAATTTTGAAAATGACATTTATATATTTCCTTAACAAAGTATTAAAAAGGTGCATTATGGTTAATTTTTAATCAAAACATATTGTACATTATATGCGTCTAATCATATATATAAAGTATATTATAAATGGCTCCTATTTAATAGTGGTATCTAATAAGAGAAGCATAGCTTGCTCTTTTAAGTTCAACCTTATTCTTCTTTTCTACAATTTGTATAATCATGGTAGTGAATTAAAATGTGAAAGTTATATTTTTAGCTAAACTTAATGTAATTTACTCCTATTGAGTACCACTAAATATTTTTATATAAGTTCAAAGTAACATGGATACTGAAGCAGGTTATTTACATCAAACAATTTATTTGATAATAGTAAATATGGATACTAACCAAATAATGCTTTCTCAATATGCTACCTTACTCTATACTCTGTACAACTATAAACTGATATAATCTAAGTTTTCATAAACTACTCTGTAATTTAATATACTACATATATATATATAAATCCCCAACTCCTACCAAGAAAAAATTATAATTCCATTATCTCATCTAAAATACATTAAAACTAATCTATACATAAATTCCTAAACTAAACATTTACTAGTATATGTAACGACAAACACTTAAGCACAAGCCTCGTGATCCTCAATGCAAAATAAACATTAACTAACACCTATCTACTCCAAAACTAACTTGAACTACCATAATCCTAAACTAAATATAGAAATGCAATAAATGAATTTAGCTATAAAAATACAATCTCATAATGCTAAAACTACTAATGTGAAATCGGATTATCAATTATTACAGACTTACGGCAAATATGTACAAGGCTTCTTGATAACCTCGTTAAATTACTGCTATTTAACTAAATTAGCTGTTAATACTGCGATTGCACCATTCAATATGAGCAATTCATCTATAATTTCGGTTTAGCATTCTACATAGCCTCCTACTAGATCTTTGTCCTTGTTGAGGAGGTGCTGGAGCTGCAGCATGAATGGTTGATTGCTGTGGTGCTTAGGGTGTTGCAGTAGGCTGGGATGCGGTGGCAGATGAGCTACTCTCTGCTCTGGCTTTTTCCTATATAGATCCTTGCACCTGAGTCCTCAAGCCTCGTATTGAATCTTCCCATACCAGGCTCCTGGATCCCTCTCTAGCGCCTTTCGTCTACATACAGAATGTATAAAAATAAGTATAGGACAGATATAAATGATCTGTTTAATTACCTAATCGAAGTACAAAATGCATATTTTCAGAAATAATCACATTTAATTAGTTGTATTCTGTTCTATTTTTTTCTGATTTATAGAGCGCATTGCTACCCCAATGGGGCTTCCCAACACTAGCGAAAACAGAAACGTGACAAATTAGAAAACTAGAAAAGCCAGGTCTTCCCCGGCTTTCTAAACATTGCATAGGAGTTGCAGAAACAAAGTTTTTAGAGGAAAGCAATTCCATTGCTTCAGTCCATGTAAGGTCAACAAGTCCCCCCCCTGTCTTGCAGTCTAACTTTGGAAATGGTTGTAAGATTATAATTTCTGGAGCTAGGTTCTAATCTGGGAGGATAAGGGTGGATGGATAATCGTAAATATAGTGGAACTGTATGAGGCACAGCTCGGTGCAATAGCATAATATCTTGAAATAAATAAGTTTGGCAATCGAAAGTGAGTACAGTTATCAGATATTATGGGAAACCAAAGCCAAGTTTGTAATATGGCATAAAAGATGGACCTCCGCCTTCTTGGCATTCTGAAGCTGTGTTGCCATAGTATTAGTAGCACCCAAATATAAAACATTTCCATAATCTAATCTGGATGTGACTAAAGCCTGAGCAATTGTTCTTTGAGTAAGAGGCAGTAAAAGCCATAAAAGTTTCCTTGAGCATCTGAGCAGGCAAAAACAGCAGGCTGCCACCTTGATGATTTGCTGATCCATAGTCAATCCATCGTCCTGCCAGTAGCCCAGATCTTTAATCACCTGCCTCAGAGCTTTTCTGGCCAACAGTGGGAGCTCCAAAATTTAGGATGATTAGCCAACAGTAGGACTTCAGTCTTGCTCCCATTCAAAATGAAGCAGTTAGTCCTATTCCTATTCGCAACACCAGTTAATCCAAGTCCAAAGTGGGATAATGTGAAAACGTCCTTCGCAACTAATGATACCACAATTTGCATGTCACCCGCATTGGAATAAAGTGACAAACCATGCACTTTGGTGGACATACCTTTTGAAGAGCGTAGGGCTCAAGAAGGAGCCCTGAGGAACTGCATGAGGTATCATTTACACCGAGGATCTGTATAGTTTCACAATGACTTGAAAGGAATGATCTTCTAGAAAAGATCTGAACCAAGAGAGAGCAAGCCCTTGAATACAAAAATCAGATGACCTCTGGAGGTGCACCCGATGAGACAGTGTGTTGAATGCAGTATTCAATTCCAGAAGGATGAGCGCGGCCGTTCCACCTCTATCCAGCTCCTGCCTGAGGTGCTCGATCACACCTTGCAGCTCAGTTTCAGTGTTGTATTCCACTCGGAATCCAGATTGAAAAAGATAGAGCAAGTTGTAGGTCTCAAAAACACAAAAAGTTGGAAATTGACGTGCTTTTTGAGGCTCTTTCTGCAAAGGAGAAGCAGCAAGATTGAGCAATACTTGGCCCACTCAGAAATCTCCAAAATTGGTTTCTTAAGTAAGGACAGTACCATTGCATATTTTTATGCCATTGGGACCAGGCCAAGGAATAGAGAGTTATTCAGCTGATCTACTAAGATTTGGCGGAACGATGCGCTTAACATTCTCAGCATTCTCAGTGGTAGTGGTATTGATTAAGAGCCTGATTTGATGTCATCTAAGAGAACCGGAATATTGGTGTTTTCCAGAGGCAAAAAAAAATTCCAGTCTAGCTTCATAAAAAGTTGTGGGAACAGTTATGGAATCTGACATAGCGATGGAGTTAAAAGAGGAATGTTTGCCACCTTTTTACCAAAAAAGTCTGGAAGTTCATTCCAATCATTTTGAGACAGAGAGGGTTGGGGTGATACTATTGCAGGGTCCAACAAAAACTTAACAATCTGAAAAAACTCCTTAGGAGCTGTGGTAATTTTATCTGAATAATAAGCAGCGCTGTGTCGCAGCAGGCCCTAGGATAGTCTTTAGTGGCCAACTTCAGCTTTGCTTTGTCTTCAATAAAATAAAAACTGCGCCAAGCAAGCTCCAAGTGTTTGCAATTTTTCTTAAAATTCTAGACAGAATCATTAAAAAAGGTGGCTGGAGGACAGGAATTAACTTTCATACCCAATCTAGGTTAGACCGAATCCAGTGGTCTACGGTGCTAGAAAGAGTATCCATTGTTCCTTCTAGCTTTGGCATCAATTCTTGGAGATTAGTGCAGGAAGCGATAGGGTTGAATTTGTCCCAATGTCTAGAGAGGGTCACAGATCCCGGGGAGCACACAGTGGTCATGAAGCCCTGAATTCCAAGAGTAACTCCAACATTATCTGACCAACTGATAGGTAGAGGAGCCCTACATACACCTAACCTGTTAAATAAAACGAGGACTAAAAGATGTCCCGCTCTGTGAGTTGGTCCATTAACTAAAGGGTGTAGGCCCAGAGCTTTAAAATCACCAATAATCGCGGAGGCTTTGCTAAACATTAGACTGTCAAAATGGATGTTAAAATCCACCAGTATATGAAAATTAGCACATTTAAGAATAAAAGGAGAGAGATCCTCAGCTACTAAAGTGCTCCACCTGCCAGCTGGACACAGGGGACGATAGATTAGTGAGTGAGAAAAGGTAACATTTTTGGCTAGACCTAATGATAAGATAATGCAATCACAAGATGTAATGGGGAGATTTGTAATCTGACATGAAAAATGTTACTTAAAAATAATTGCTAACCCACTGCCCCTTTCCCCTGTTTGGTCTTGTCTGATTATGCAATTACCTGTAGGCATAGCTAGTGCAATGCCTGGTTTAGAATGCTCATGCAGCTATGTTTCGGTAAGAAAGACTGCATCAGGCTTATGGTCTAATAAGAAATCAAAGATATTCAAGTGATGCTGTGCCAGAGAGTGTCAGTTAAAACTAAAAAGGCGGTAAACTGATTGATTGTGGCAGGAGAATAGCATTTAATGCCCTTTGCTCCCTGAGGTACAATCTACACTGATGGCATCCCTGTGTAAGAAGAAATGGCTCTAAACCTGCCAAACAATTAGGTGACATTACTGGGTAGAGTGAATTAAACTGTTCGCTTGAGTAAATAATTCTACCTGGCAGGTCTGAACCAGGGGTCATGGCCTCTGTACCAAGTTGGGCACTGATGGGCGCAGTTGGGCACAGGTGGGCTTGCATTTGCCATGCCTGTGGCATGCCCGCTGTGTGTCCGTGCTAGACCATTCAAAATGGCCCCTTGGGAACGGCACAACCAAAATGATAATCTGGGAACCCCACTGCTTCCAAACAATGCAGGGATTCTGGCAGCCACTATGAGATTAAAAAACCCACTTAAAAAGCCACACAACACTTGTTAAAAATTAAAATATTCCTCCAACATAAACAGAACACCATAACCTCCCTCCAATGAATATTAGGTACACATTGCTCTGTTTCTGCTGTGCATCCGCGGTATGTCTGAATTCAAATAGGGCATATGCCTTGTATTCAAATAGGGCATGTGCCTTGTATGTGATCCAGTCAGTGAACAACTAGATGGTTTAAAATGGCCCCTTCAACGGCACAACCAAAATGGCCATCTATACTGCCCACTGCTTCCAAGTAATGCTGTGATTTTGGCAGACACAATAGAGTAAAATATACACAATGCTTGTTACCACACAAACAGAACATAATAAACTCACTCCACTGAAAATTAATTGCTTAGCGTTCTTTCTCTGTTTCCGCTGCACATCCATTGTTTGTCTACCTTTAAACAGTGCATGTTTCTTGTGTGTGATCCAGTAAGAGAGTGACTAGACCACTTAAAAAGGCTCCTTCGGAATGGCACCTTCAAAATAAATGCCTGTGCAGCCCACCGTTTCCATGCAAAGCTTGAAACAAAATAGGATAAAAACAAAGTTAAGAAACCACACCGCACATGTTAAAACTTAAAAATACTCTCCTACACACGAAAAAGTAGCAAATATTTTTTAACCAATTATCACAGGAAAAAATATGTGTCCCTATAAGTCTTCAATGTTAAAGATACTGGGCCCTCATTTACAATATTTTGACACACAGCAAGCCTACCTGCTGCACTGCCGCTTGTCAAAATAAAAGGGCAGGGATGTGCCGCATCTACAAGATACAGCACATTCCTGTCCTTCTCCCCTGCGTCAGCATACAAACAGCAGCTGTGCACCAGTGCCGACACCCTTGCATCATTTTGCAAGTGTGCCTGCACCGAGGGGCTCATTGTTTTTGTGCAGGAAGGAATGCCTTTCTGCACAAAACAATCCTTAATGGCGTTTTCCTCTTTCTATGCGTGCTGCAGAATAGAAAGAGGAGGAAACGAGGAGAAATAAAAGTATTTCTCCTCGTTGCTCCTCGTTATGCCTCCCCAGGGGAGGTGTAGGATTCTGATGCATTTCTAGGTTTACAAAATGTTGTAAATCTGGGAAATGGTCAAGTTTCATGGATGTTCCTTGGGAACATCCACAGCAACACCCATGGAACTCTCCTTTCACGCAGAGTAATGCGTGACAGTAAAACATATTTACAAGGCCATAAAAAGTCATTCAGGGTGACTTTACATGGCCTTGTAAATATGGGAAAGCGCATTGCGCTGCTGGTGTGTCAACAAAAGTGATGCACCGGCGGTGCAATGGGCTTGTAAATAAGCACCCTGAATTTGAGCATATGTTTAAAAACTTGACAAAATATTGCTAAAAGTCAACTCATTTTGTTGATTTTTTTACCTGTTGCGTAACTCACCAAATTGCTTACACTATTTGACAATTGGTCCTCAGTTGTGTTTTTTGCTTACTTTTGTGCTTTAGTAATTTCTAAAAACATATAGTGCTTGTGAAACCATCAGACCTCACCAATATGAATTAGTTATGTTGTAAATAGCGGCAGACTTTAAATGATGTTCATTACATGGAGGATATATTAATTGATGTACTAAGCAGACAACCATGTATGATTTTCTATTTTATTTTAACAGTTGATGATGTTTCTGCAGTCTCTTTTTCTTCAAGTATAAGTCTTAAGCATAATAAGCAAAAAGATAGCAGTATAAAAAAATGCAGTAAAGGAGACATTGGTTCTATGATAAAAGGAATACTCCACAACGTTTTAAATTGCAAAGGTTATGCTATGTTATGTTGAGTTCTGTAGCACACTAATCACCCAGAGGGTGAAAGAATCAAGTGGTTTACAAGGATATGTAGCATTCTTTAAAGGGTAACCACTTCCCTTTTGGGGTATGTTAAAGTACAATGTTTATGTGGGATTGACATGTGTATAATGTTATTGTTTGTTTTGCTCGCCCTCATTACCAGCTTTTGGAATGCACAAAGGTTCGAGAAAGCTGATAGAGCAGTTGGAGCACGGGAATGTGAAAGAAGTCTATTTGGTACTTCCCTTGTCGGGGTTATTGAAATATATATACAGGAGAAGAGTGTGGACGAATGACAGGTAGTGGTGTGGTGCAGTTTGGTTGTAATTTTTCTCTCTCCAATAAATCTCGGAATGAGGTGTAAAATGATTCTTGTGTGGCTGAAGAGAGTATGGTAGGAGGTGATGTGTGTGTAGAGGGGAAGGTTTCTAGATCTGGACGGAGGGTAGTAGCACCTACGAAGTTTAAACACTTTTGGATAGATGTAATAACATTAGGAATACCAATTTCCTAATGAATCGTAATTAGGAAATCGGTATTCCTAATGTGTGAAACTCTTTTGAGTTTCATTAGCGAATCCTAGAGGGTCGCAAATAGACCCACCTCATGCATATTAATGAGGTAGGTCACAATTTGCAACCCATTAGGATTCACAACCATCACAGGTATGGTGACTTGCTGAGGTCAGCAGTCGACCGTGTCTGTGATTTCCTTTTGATGAAGCAATCTTTATGCATTTAGAAAGAAAAAATTAACCTTTGCCCTTTCATTTATTGAGCCCCACTCAAATATGAGTATATGGATTGATTACACTTTTGTTAAGTAGATGCTGTGCAAAAGGTTTTTAAACTGGGTATATTTTTTTTGCAAACATACATGTTATATCTCAACAACTTTGGAGATGGCATGACATTCCAAATGCTGGTAACAAATCTTTCCTTCAGAAACGTTTCCTTCAGCACGATGTTTGTTACAAAATACAATTGTAAACATTTTTCAAAATAGAGGGTACATTTTAACTCAGTAAAATGATGGATGTATCAAAGAAACTGAATATCTCCAAATCATCAATGCAAGTTGCAGGTCTACCTGGAAATATAAAACATAATTTGTTTGCTACTTATGTACACACAATTATTATTACCACTTCGCAAGACTTGTGTTGAAATAATGATTGTAACATTAGGCATTGTTACAATCATTCATTTAAAGCGGATTATTGTAGGCTAAGCATATATGCGATCAAGGGAGGAACAAAATTTGTATAGGCAGCATAGAAAATATTCTTATGACTTACCTACTTCCCCTCCAATCTGAATTCTGAGATGCTTAAGGAGATCTTCCTTTGACATCACATTAGCTTATCTGTGCTGCACATGCTAAATGCTCCTCCAGACTTTGGAGACATCAGCTAGATGGTGGGTTACAGTCTCCCAACTCTGCCATCTTTCCTGTAAAAGGTAATCCTGACCAACTCTTCCCCCAGCTGCAAGCATGCATGACAAGTAATGCATATTAGCCATATTAAGTCCCCGACTTTCCCCTCTTTAAATTAAGTCTGGTGCATGCACTGCCTGCGTCTTCTAGGCATGCAGTTCCCAAAACTACCACAACTAGCACCCACAAACTAACCCCTACAAACACTACTATCTAAGCCTAAACAAATAACCAAATCAACAAACACATTTGAAGTTTCTACTTATCACAAACAAACAAAACAAAGGACCCGATGTAGGTGGCCAAATACCGGTCGGTAATGGTGAAATTCTGTAAATTTCACAGCAATGCAATGTAGAAAGCACATAAAAGAATGCTTTTGGGCCTTAAGGAATCAGTAATTACCACCAGCTTCAAGTTGGTGGTAATTACCTAATTCCTTTAAAAAAGCACTTTCTTGCTTTTTTGGAAGTGCCATGTGGCACACATCCATGCCCTTAGGGCATGCATGTGTGCCACATGTACACACATGCACATTTCAGGGGTGCAACAGGGTGTCCAAAAACCCTTGAAATACCTCCTGGAAATACCTCCCGGTATTACCGATTTGGTAATACCGAATCGGTAATACCGAATGTCTTCACATTCATTCCTATGGGCCTCCAAGCCATAGGAATGAATGGGTAGGTATTCGTTATTACCGAATCTCAATTAACGATTCAGTATTTTTTACCGAATTCTTACCTACATCTGAAATACCGATTTCTTAATACCAAATCGGTAAAATTTGGTATTAAGAATTCGGTATTTCACTATTACCTACATCGGGCCCATAGTTGACAAAACGAACAAAATGGCAAGCAAGCCGCCAAACAAATGTTCCAAAATTCCCAAACTCTGCAAAACCATACAACAATTCACCAAACACTGCATCTTCGTGCAAATGGGAGGCTATACTATGCTAAATTTCAACATGAGTCCCAGAGTTTATTGTTGGTATTTTTAACTTCATGCATATTAATACATTAATGAAGTATGAGCCTAGTTAAGGGGCTTGTCTAGGGATGACTTATATGTATTCAAAAAGAAAGTTTAGGCCTGGAAAAGATTTACTTTGCCAGGTGGAAATGGCAGTTTAAAACTGAACATACAGGCTGCAGTGGCAGGCTTGAGGCATGGTAAAGGCTACTTAAGTGGGTCGCACAATCAGTGCTGTAGGCCCAGTAGTAGCATTTAATGTACAGGCCCTGGGTACTTTACAAGTAACTTACAAGTAAATTAAATGTGCCAATTGATGTAAGCCAATGTCACCATGTTTAAAGTAGAGATTGCACGCTCGTTAGCACTGGTTAGCCTTTGTAAAGTGCATTGAGCCCTAGAGCCAACAAAAACAAGAGCAACAAAAATGGAGGAGTGAAGAAAAACATTTGGGGATGGGCCAAGTCCAAAACACACACACACACACACACACACACACACACACACACACACATACACAGATCGGTCGCCAGTAGGTAGTTATAGTTAGAACCTTGCTTCTATTCAAAAATAATTTTGTCTTTTGCCAATATCTCTGGCGCTGTTTGACGAATCTTCAAGACATTTTCAAAACTAATGGCACTCTCAGTTCAGCTCCCATTTTGAAAGATTTGGGGTGATTCCTCAAGCGGGTATAAGAAAAAAGGGGGTCCCAAAACATGTTTTCTCCATGTTAATTTCCATAGAAAACTTTTCTCGCAATTACAGCCTGAACTGCTGAATGGAATTGCACCAAATTTGGCAGAAAGGTAGCTCTTGGTCCAGAGTGCACTCTTTTTTGTGAAATGGTGTAAATCTGTTCAGTAGTTCCTGAGAAATTAATATATATTTTGAAATATTAGTATCTGGTGACCGCAGTGAATCCGCGAACCCTCCCGATCACGAGCTTGACTCTGATTGACTGCCAAAACTTCAACAAAAGAGTGTCCCTTCTTACGAATAGAGCAGGCATAAAGAATCTTATTTGATTCTTTTGATAGCCCTTACTCACCAACCTGGTTGGTGACATGCTTCATTATTGGGCCCCACCAGGAGAGTCCGAGTGCCTCCCCGGTGTGCTTCAACGCCAGAATTACTGCAGAGCAGGGTTATTTGATTGGGTGACAAGTGAAAGTGTAAGTGTGGTGATTAAAATGTGGTGAATAAAGATGTCTGGATTGTGTCCAAAAAAACTTTTATTAGTTGGCCAATCAGACATGCTAAAAACGACGTGTGGGATGGAAAACCTGCGATACAGCCTGCTCAAAGGCTGTAATTTCAGCTGGCACTAAATACGGTGGAGGGGTAAAGGTTGATTTTAACCTATGGCCGGTGTCTCCTGGGTTGGTCTGTGATTGAATAGCTTCCTTACCCTCGAAATAGGCTTTCAATTTGAGCTTTCTAAAGAAGTCAACCAACTCACAGTGTAGCCTGAACTTATCTAGCCAGGCAGTTGGCACAAAACCACAAAGTAAGTGCACTATGAAGAGCACCTGAGCATGAGAATTATGTGACAACAAACGCGCAACATGGATAATAATTGTTTATTTTCTCTCTGTGTGTTTGTCATGTTTCTTTTTACTATTACAGGTGCAATCTGGTTATTCTAAATAGAGCAACCTTTGAAAAAATGTTGGAATGCAATTTTTACTCTATTTTTCACTTTCACGTCCTCTGGTTAGGGTGGGCCTTAGCGCGCTCATACCACTGAGGTACAGGTTGTTGGTCCTGAAGAATGCCTGGTAAATAGCACCACTTAGGCAGAAACATGTTCACCTTACACAATGGGACATAACTGAACAATCCTTTATAAATAAATAAATCCAGTTTTTCCATCCCACACATTGTTTTTAGCGTGTCTGATTGGTAAACTAATAAATGGTTTTTTGGACACAATCCAGACATTTTTAATCACCACATTTTAATCACCACACTTACACTTTCACTTGTCACCCAATCAAATAACCCTGCTCTGCAGTAATTCTGGCATTGAAGCACACTGGGGAGGCACGATTCTTCATGCCTGCTCTTCTCGGAAGAAGGCCCACTCTTTTGTTGTTTTAATTACCTTGACTGGGGGACCAAGAGTGCTCCTTAAATAATTTTCCCTCTCTCTCTTGTTGATCATAGGTGCCAAAACTTCAAACCAGGAAGAGTTGGCAGCCATCTTGTAACTCAGTTAAACCGAATCACAAGAAAAAACAGTAAAAAAACAAAAAAAGGGGGCAGGGTAGAAACACCCTTAGGCCTGCTCAAGGGGTCCCACAGGGACCTAATAGCCCAAAAAAGCATGTTTTTAAATATTTTCGGTGGGATTTGCGTTGGGTCCGCGAATACCACAGAATAAAAAAGAAGCAGGGTCTCCTGCCCTTTGGGCCACGTCCTGGGGCATTGTCTACATATACTGTGGTGGCCCCCGCAGCCCTGGGGACTGCCACCTCCCTGGGTCTTTCTTTGGAATAAAATTCATGGTGGCTCCTGCCTGCCCCCATGCTTCCCCAGGGACTAAGCCACCTCAGGCTTTTATATTTAATCGTGGGGGCCTCATGCCCCCCGCAGCCCCAGGGACCGCCACCACACAGGGCTTTTTTTAAAATTATCTAGGTGTGGGAAGGGCTCCTGCCCCCTCCCACACTGCCCCGGGACTACCACCTCCCTGGGGCACATATTATGTGAATGTGGGGGTCTGTTCTGGCCCCCCCAACCCTCGGGACCACCTCCTACACAAAGCCGACTCCAACGGTCTTGGGTCCCAGTGTGCCCACCCCCGGGACATTGCAGTTTGCTATGACAGGGCGGGAGCACTTCTCCCACCCTGCCATAGCAAATATCTGCTTCGCTTCATGGAAGCGAGAGCAGAAAAACTGCTCTCACTTCCATGAAGCAAAGCAGAATTGCTTTTGGGCAAAGGGAAATTCATGTCAGCAGCTCCCTTTACATAAAAGCAAGCCAGCTCCTGTAGGAGGCGGGGAGGCCGGAAGGACAGCGGGGGCATTTGGGCTCCCCCGTGTACCCCAACACAGAGGCCATGCCTGGGGAATGGGATCCCAATGGCTGAAAATGGCCTGGGGAATTGCTCAGGCCCCGGGCTTGGGGTCCCCAGGGCCCAAAAGGGTCAAAGGAAGGGGGACTACGTAGCCCTCCTTCCTAAAAGAAAATTAAAAAAGAAACCGGCTGTTCGTCAGAGGCCCCCCCCGCCCTGCACCACTCTGCAAACTCCCCTCCTGGCGCGCTCTGGGTGTGGAATTGAAGTCGGAACTGAGCTTCCCTGGGGGACCAACTAGCCTACCAGGTACCTCCAGTAAACCCCACACAGTGAGATTGCTGAGAGGTGGTCCAAACCCACACTCCTTTTTACAACGAGAACTTAGTAATCCTGCTGTGTGGGACTTACTGGAGGTAATAGGAGGGGTAGTTGGCCCCCAAGGATGTCCTTGGGGGGGCAACTACCCCTCCTGTTACCTCCAGTAAGTCCCACAGAGTGGGATTGCTAAGAGGTCTTCAGAGGCCATGCCCCTCTTTCTCCACCATTCTGCAAACTCGCCTCCTGGCACACTACTGGTTGGGGGATGAAGTCCACTTTACTCCAGAGGGACTTTGGGGGCCAAAAAGCCCTCCTGGTACCTCCTGTAAGTCCAATGCAGCAGAATTCCTGAGTGCTAGTCATTGGCCTAGCCCCTTTCTCCACCACTCTGAAAACACAGCTACTAGTTGTAACAGGTCTCGGATTTACGAGAGTTAGAGCTATTGGCATTGTAAATGTAAAAGTTTTTTACTAATGTATTTTGGAGTGAAGGGATGTATGTTGTGTGTAGTGAAATTATGTGGTACGTTGTGCAGTGAAATTATGTTGATAGAAAGTATGTGGTATTTAGTCATAGGAATTATGTAGAGTGGGATTATGAGTTATGGAGAGTAATTATGTGGTATGGTGGTCTGTGTTGTGGAGTGGTAACCTCAGGTTTAGTCTTCCTCATTTCCATTGAAGCTAAACTATAAACTCAATGTGACAAAAAAAGAAGGAACCACCGTGGAGCACTTCTAGACCTAGTCAGAGGTGAGCAGGGCCACTGGAATTATGCGACTGTTTGGCTGCACCGACATTCACACAATTATACAATTTCCACATTTCCCACACGATTCATCATCTGCTGCATAATCTGCAGATATGAACAGAAAAATGTTTTTCTGGCTCAAACGTTACCCAAAATGCAGGAAGTGTTACAGCATGGTGGAAGACCCTTTGCAAACATAGAATGGTGAATATGGGTGTTATATTGGAACTAATGGTGTGCAAACCACTCTTGCTTCTTTGTGCTCCTCTCTTGCCCCTTTCTGCATTTCTCTTGATTCTTTGTGCACCCTTCTTCCTTCTTTGTGCACCTCTCTTGCCTCTTTCTGCACCTCTTTTGCTTCTTTCTGTACTCCTCTTTTCTCTTTCCGCACCCTTGCTGCCTCTTTCTGTACCTCTGTTGGTTCTTTCTACACTGCTCCTGCTTCTTTCTGCACCACTCTTGCAAATTTCTGCACCAATCTTGCCTCTTTTTCCACCCCTCTTCCCTCTTTTTCCATCCCTCTTCCCTCTTTCTGCAGCTCTCTTGCATCTGTCTGCACCCTTGTTCCCTCCTTCTGCACCTCTGTTGCTTCTTTCTGCACTTCTCCTGTCTCTTTCTGCATCCTTCTTGTCTCTTTCTTTACCCCTCTGCCATCTTTCAGCACCTCCCTTGCCTCTTTATGCACCTTTCTTGCCTCTTTCTATACTTATCTGGCCTCTTCATGAACCCCTGTTGCTTCTTTCTGTACTTCTCTTGCTTCTTTCTCACCTCTCTTGCTTCTTTCTGCATCCCTGTTGCCTTTTTCTGTACTCGTCTACCCTATTTTTGTACCTCTCTTGGCTCCTTCTGCACCCTTCTTGCCTCTTTCTGTTCCACTGTTTTTTTTAAACATATTTTATTAGCTTTTTATGTTTTGGATCATACAACTTATGACATATTCGCACAGTGCTGTATTGTTCATTTTTGGTATTTACAACATCTGGTCTACTACGTTTGTAATTACAGTATTGACATATTAACATTTACAGTAATCCTCCATATATACAAAACATAGTACGTATTTTATGCCATGTGCTTTATGGTTTATGATGCATTATAAACTCACCGTTACTAGCTAACCCCTTTTAACTCCCCCTACCCCGAACTTTCAGACTGCAGTATCCTATCTATTACACATCGGTAGAACCATCATCAACTTTTTTACAATTGTATCTCATATAGGTATGTATACAATTTCACCTTTATTACACGTAAATACAACTACAAGGCACGGGCGACGTATTTGACCATATCTGGAAAGCTCTTTAATCAGTCTATTCTATATCAGCTGCCTTCAATTCTACCAGCATAACTTCCCAGTCCAATGATATCGGTACCTTCTGCACTGCTCCATCGTATCATTTCTGTACACCTATGCGATATGTTGGGGGGCTTGTTCGATTTCCAACGCATAGTGAGGGTTCTAATAGCTAATATTAACTCTAGGTCAATGAAACGGTATTGTACCTTTTCTGCACCTCTGTTGATTCTTTCTGCAGTTCTCTTGCTTCTTTCTGTACCTTTCTTGCTTCTTTCTGTACCCTCTTGCCTCTTTATGCGCTTATTCCCTTTTCCTGCACCTCACTTCCCTCTTTCTGCACTTCTCTTGCCTCTTTCTATACCTCACTTACCTCTTTCTACACCACTCTTACCACTTTCTGCTGCTCTCTTGCCTCTTACTGCACTTCTCTTGCCTCTTTCTATACTTATCTTGCCTCTTTCTGCACTTCCCTTGTCTCTTTCTTCACATTTCTTACTCTTTCAGTACCTCTCTTGTTTTTTCCCGGCAATTTTCTTGCTTCTTTCTGTACTTCTCTTGCCTATTTCTATATTCAAATGGGAAGAGGAAACTGCCAAGTTTAAAGGTCTACATGCTCTCCTGACTGAGGTATATGTCTGCTTGTACATGTATTCTCACATGTGTTATGAATCTGAAGATGGTAGCTTAAAAAGTGGTAGCTTCTCTTATAGGTGGTCAAATCTTCTTAGATCTGCTCTGTCGGTTGCACAGGTAGACATGTCTGACTAATCTGTGTGAATGTGTGTATCAATCTGTTAGTTGGTGTGTAAGTGGCTAGATGGGTTGATTAGTAGGTTTACAAGTGTCTATATGGGCTTTTCATTAGCTGTCTGATACCAGTATGGGTGACTGTGTGTCTGTGTGGGTGGGAGGAGGGTGTGACACCCTGCATGGATGTGTGAGTGGGTGATTCACTGGGTGTATGGGTTCATGAGTATGTCTGTGAGGGGCTGCATGGGTGAGTGAGTGTGCGTATGGCTGTGTTGGTGAGTGAACGGATATCTCAGTGGTGTATGTGTGAGTAACTACATATGTGGCAGGCGGTATATGTGTCTGTTGGAGTATATAAGTGACTGTATGTGAGAGTGAGTGATTGTGACAGTGGCTGTATGGATGAGTGTGTGCGTGTGTCAGTGATTTTATAAGAGAGTATGTATGTGTTAGTATCTGTATGAGTAAGTGAGGTGCTGTGTATATAACTATATAGGTGAGTAAAGGGCAGTGTGATTGGCTCTTTGGGTGGCTGACTAGATGTGTTAGTAACTATTGGTGAGTGCTGATGTGTGTCTGTATGGGTATATGAGTGTACATATCAGTGGCTGTATTGATGAGTGACTGCGTGTATGAGTGACTGTATGTGTGATTGAGCGGATGTGTGTATAGACCTATAGATCAGTGAGTGGGTATGAACTAACTGGTATTGGTGTGTCTATGGGTTCGGGAATAGTAGTCTCTATTTTAGAGTGGGTGTATGAAAGGTTGTATTAGGGTACGAGCAGGTGCAACAGAGATTAATTGGATTATATCATCAGTGATGTCATTTGAGATGTCATCAGTGATATGATCTGATCAGTGATATCACTGACCATGTCATGAGTGATGTAATATCTGACCTCATCAGCAGTGCATTGGGGGCACGAGTTATAGTTAGCTCAAGTAACTATAACAGCTGAATTTCTCTGGTTTTGTGAAATGTCAGCCGAACTATAACGTCCCTGAAAGCTGTGTTTTTTCAGTGAATATCTAAGGTTTTTTATATACTAATTCCTAACTATAATATCCCTTAAACCTGTTTTTTTTGTGAATTTCTAATGTTTTATAAAAGCTATTTCCTAAGTAACGTCCATGAAACCTGTTTTTTTTCAGTGATTGTCGAAGGTTTTTTAAATGCTAATTCCGTGCTATAACTTCCCTGTGACCTTTGGTTTTTTAAGTGAATTTCTATGGGTTTTTAGCTAGTACTAACGTTTGCAGTGTGGTGGAGAAAGGGGGAGGGACTTCTGACCAGATCTAAAGAATGCTACTTTTTTTTAATTGGAAGGCAAGAGAAGTGCAGAAAGAAGCAATATAACTGCAAAAATAGGAAGAAAGGTGCAGAAAGAGGAAGAAAAGCACAAAAAGAAGCAAGAAAAGTACTGAAAGAAGCAAGAGAAGTGCAGAAGGAGGCAAGTGAGGTACAGAAAGAGCCAAGAGAGGTACAAAAGGAGGTAAGAGAGGTGCAGAAAGAGGCAAGAGATGTGCAGAAAGAAGAAGAAAGGCACAGAGAGAAGCAAGAGAAGTACAGAAGAAGCAATAGAGGTACAAAAGAGGCAAGAGAAGTGCAGAAAGATGCAAGAGTAATGCAGAAAGAGGCAAGAGAGGTACAGAAAGAAGCAAGAGAGGTGTAGAAAGAGCAAGACAGAGGTACAAAAAGAAGAGTGATGTGCAGAAAAAGGCAAGAGAAGTGAAGAAAGAGGCACGTGAGGTACAGAAAGAGGCAGGAAAGGTATGGAAAGAGGCAAGAGGTATAGAAAGAGTCAAGAGAGGTGCAAAAAGAAAAGAATGAGGAGCTCAGAGGCAAGAGAGGCACAGAAGGAAGAGAGTGAGGTGCAGAAAGAGGCAAGGGAAATGCAGAAACAGGCAAGAGAGGTGCAGAAAGAAGCAAAAGAATACAGAAAGAAAAAAGAGAAGTACGGGAAGAGGCAAGAGAGGTGCAGAATGAAGAGAGTGAGGTCTAGAAAGAGGCAAGAGCCATGCAGAAAGAGGCAAGTGAGCTGCAGGAAGAGTCAAGAGAGGTACAGAAAGAGGCAAGAGAAGTTCAGTAAAGAGACAAGTGTGGTTCAGAAAGAGGCCAGAGAGGTACAAAAAAGCACGTTAAGGTATAGAAAGAGCGAGGGAGAGGTGCAGAAAGAAGAGAGTGCGGTACAGGAAGAAGCAATAGAAGTGCAGAAAGCGGCAAGAGAGTTACAGAAAGAAGAGAGTGAGGTGCAGAAAGAGGCAAGAGAGGTGCAGAAAGAGGCAAGAGAGGTACAGAAAAGCACGTTAGGTGCAGAAAGAGCGAGAGAGAGGTGCAGAAAGAAGAGACTGCGGTACAGGAAGAAGCAATAGAAGTGCAGTAAGAGGCAAGAGAGGTGCAGAAATAAGAAAGGGCAGTTCAGACAGAAGCAAGAGAGGTGCAGAAAGAGGCAAGTGAGGTACAGAAAGATGCAAGATAGGTACAGAAAGAAGCAAAAGAAGTGCAGAAAGGACCAAGAGAAGTACATAAAGAGGCAAGAGAGGTGCAGAAACAAGAGACTGAGGCGCAGAAACAGACAATAACATTACATGATAACATTCATTTTATAGGAGGTTGATGTTTTATTGATGATGTGACAAATTTATCTGAATGCTGGTTTGAAATTGGCAGAGAATTATTCTGACATTGCTTAGCGGCAGAGTTATGTTTTTTATCAAATGTCTTTGCCATCTTAATTGATTTTTGATGATAATTCTTTTTCTTAAGAGGCATTTGTTTTGCTTTCTCTCAAACATGGTCTCACTTTTTCTTTCAGCTTGGGTATTTCGTGTTTATGATATATTTCCTTAAGAAGGGGAAGTGTACTAATGGCTCTTTGAAGGAAGTAATTCATCACACTATCAAATTCAAATTCCAAAACATAAAATATTTGTTTACAATATGGGTAAATCAGTAATATGCAATACCTATGACGACAGATCTGAACATAGAATAGTTTTAATGAATTAACTACAGTTCTTAGTGTTGCTCTTAAAAGCAGTAGTCAGAGAAACAGGCTTCTGGGGACACGCCCAACCGACTTGAAGGACGCACAAAGTCTGGGTGCCAACCCCCTGAGCAGTGTGGTTGTTAATGTACTATTCTCAAATGCCAATATAACACCAGTAGCTGCAGGGAAGAAACTATATAGCTATCTGGTGAACAGCTTTGAAGGAAGCCAAAAAACTAGCAGTGGTGGAGTGCTCAAAGTACTAATGATACTAAAAATCACTTCTTTGAACATGCTTGACTGGCTCAAGGGCCACAATTTGCCTAAGTGCCTCTCCTCATCCCCTAAACAGTGCAACCAAAGCCCAATATCCAAAGAAGAAATGTTCAAAAGACATATATCCAATGAAACTAAACATGGGCAGCACATGCAGAAGCTATGTTGGTTTGAACCTGTGTATAAAAACAAAAATAGGCTAGGGACCTCTTGGAGATAATGGTAGTCAGTCAAAAGATCTTAATTTGGATTTAGACAATCCATAAAAAAAATATAAAATACATTTCATACATAAAGATTCATCAAAAACATCATCAGAATACATCACAACTTAATCTGGTCATGTTAAATTTGCAGATAATAATATTGATTTGATTTGATTTGAATTATTACTTATTGAGCGCACGAATGCCGAGACATCTTGGCGCTGACTGTGATACATAGATACTAAAGGCATCCTGATTCTGGTTGTTAGATTTTGGAAAACAACAACGTTTTCAGCTCCTTTCTAAACCTCAACCGGTTTGGTTGAAGTCGTAGAGTAGACGACATCTGATTCCAGAGTTTGGCCGCACTGAATGACAACGCGCCCCCCCCATCTTGCCTTGCAGATTTTTGGGATACAGACGAGGCCCTTCATAGAGGATCTAAGTGTTCTGACCGGAAAGTACATAGAGAATAATTTCCGTTTCTCCCCAGAGATTCCTCCATAGAGGCCATTGTGTACTAGACAGAGAGACTTAACGCCTTAACCGCTGCAGTTTTTCAACCGCGGTGTGGGCGTTCTGAAGAGTGGGCAGGGCTAACGGCTGACGGCAGCAAGCAAGGGGTTAAAGTTGGCTCTCTGCTGGACAGGAAGCCAATATTAGGCTCTAATGGCCTCTGAGGTGGGACGACCCTTAGGAATATTCATGAACAGTCTGACAGCGGCATTTTACAATGATTGCAGCTTCCTCTCCTGTGCCTTATCAATCCCAACAGAGCGCATTGCAGTAGTCTAGTTTAGATAGAAAAAGCGCCACTACAACGGTCTTTTGGAGTTCATACGCAATGAAAGGAAACATTTTCCTCAGTGTTTTTAAGAGAAAAAAGCAGGAGGAAGTTAGCTGGTTGACTTGGGCCGAGAGATTGAGCTGATCATCAAGGATCACCCCCAAATTCCTGACCTTGGTAACCGGACGAGAACAGACATCTGCCTCCGTTGGCCACCAGTTGTTTTCCATAGCGAAGGTCCCTTACCAAATTCTAGGACTTCGGTTTTATCAGTATTTATTTTCAAGAAGTTTTGGCTCATCCAGGTCATGATGTGTTTCAGACATGCTTGAAAACTGTTAGCCACTAGCTCTAATGGTTTAGAAACTGAGATTGTAAACTGAAAATCATCGGCATACATGATTAGAGAGAAGCCATGCTTCCTGACTAGGTTGGCCAACGAAGACACGTAGATGTTGAAGAGGGTTAGAGACAAGACAGATCTTTGCGGGACACCGCAAGGGAGCTGAAAAATTCCATATTCAAGTACTAATGCATGTTAAAGCAACGCAGATAAGATTAATTGAAAACATTTATAAAAAAAGACTTTGAACCATGTCATATTCAGTCATGTTTTAACTTAATCTCATATCTTAAGTGGTCTAGAGCTGCCAAGGTTTTCCTTCTGGCTATTACATGCGCAGTATAGGTGGAGACAGTATAACAAATCATTTAGGGCTTGATGTAGGTAATTTAGATTTACCGATTCGAAAATACCGAATTTTACCGATTCCGTATTTTCGAATCGGTAAATGCAATGTAGGTAATTATTCGGTAAAAAATACCGAATCATTAAGATTCGGTATTTACCGAATCAATAATTACCGATTCGGTATTTGCCATTCATTCCTATGGGCCTAGGGGCCCATAGGAATGAATTTCGATTCAGTAAAATTGAAAAAAAGTCAAGGGTGGCAGGGTGTCACTTTGACACCCTGCTGCACCCCTGATTAGTGCTTGTGTGCACATGTGGCACACATACATGCCCTAAGGGCATGTATGTCTGTCACATGGCACAGGTGTAAATGTACATATTTGCATTTACATAGGAATTCGTTATTTACCACCAACTAATAGTTGGTGGTAAATAACTAATCCTTAAAACCCAGAAGCACTGTTTACAGTGCTTCCCACATCTCATTTACAGATTCGGTAAATACTGAATCGGTAAATGATGATTCGGTAAATACCAAATCGGTAAATACCGATTTGTTATTTACCGAATCGGTAAAAAAGCCTCTTACATAGGAAAAGTCTATTACCGGTCGGTAATGGCCGAATTCGGCCGTTACCGACAGGTAATAGCCTACCTACATCTGGCCCATTGTTCTCTAAATTGCATAGAAATGTAAACCCATCCTGATAACAAATACATTTCTGAGGCAAGACTAGGGGGCATAACAAGCTTTTCCTGATCTCTTTGTAAAACCTACAAAATAGACTAAAATGGATAGTTGATTGGGTTGCCCTCCCATAGCAGAGTCATTTACGTACATTTTTTGTCCATGTATCGCTCTTTGGAAGTGTTATGAGATGATGCAGGATGCCTAACTTCATCTATGTGAGATGGAATCTTTGCTGTGTGTTTGTTACCAAGATCAGGTCCATGGGCATACCCTGATGTTCCTGGTCTGACATATATCTGAATACTGAAGACTTGTGCCATTCTCTTGTTTCTCTCATGCCCCTCCTATTAGTTTTAACAGGGTTTTCAACTCTTTCTTTCTATATTGCAAGATACTAGCTGGATTTACTACAGTAAAAGCCTTGAATGATGTTGTTAGCAACCCATTCATATATGCTAACCATGAGCTCGTATTGAAATGTTCAGCTTAAGTCAATTGTGTATAATAACTTTTAAGAATTTGAAACCTGTCTTTCTCCTGATATTAATCCAACAAATAATCGAATTGAAGCATATTAAATCTTCAATGTAAGGCATGCCTAATTCTCTATGGATGATAAATGATGAAACAGAATAGGGTACAGGCAAAATGCTGATTAAGAATTGTTCTCCTGAGTTTGTAATGTTGAACTCTCAGCCATGCACCACACAGCAGCCCCATATAAGGCAGTGGGTATGCATTTGTAAATAAATTGTAATCATAAAAGTTGCCTTACTTCAAAGATTCAAATCAAGGAGCCAAAGAGTGGTGACTTTGCCTTGCCTATACTTTGATCACATTGGATGGGCCTACCCTTGGGCCGGGCTTTGCCTGGGCACAGCCCAGGTGTGTTCCACGCGGTGAGTATTGTGGGCAAATTTTATCACTGGTAGTAGAGGTGGGCGGATTTACAGAGGTTGGGGACACTGGGACTTGAAGTCTATTCAGCATATCTAGTCATCCAGGTTTGGCATTCCACACTGTGGGAATCAAGGACTTATTTTGTCACCAACAGTATTCCCTCTGGCATGACCTATCTCCTTCTGGGGCCTTACTAGTTTGCCATGTGATTTTGTCAGTGTTTGCCCCCTTTTTCAGGTGCCTGACTGTGGACCACCAACTTCAAGGCCAGATATTCAATGCTTTTTTCCATGAGTAATTGTCATTTATTTATGAAATTTTATAACTAAGTCACACCTAAGAGAGTCTCATTTAATTACAGAAAAACCTTTATGAAAACATTTAATCACATGTAAAATTACACTATTTAACCTTATTGTTAAAGGTATGTGTGGTAATCGTCCTAGAAAGAAACAGCACACCAAGCTCAAGTAGCATCTCTAGAACATAGTTAAAATAATCAACTCTGTTGGTTTCGGAAAGATTTATGCCATTAGTATTTTTACTCGCACATTTCAGTGGTCATGACAGAGATGTGTTTCTCTAGGGCGGGACGAGAAATATGAGTAAAACTTGTAAAGATGGGTGAAAAAAAATTGCAATGTCTAAAAATAAATGTTCCTTGCGTCAGCTGTGAATATGCTGATTGCTGCAGAATACCATGTGTCTGGTCTTGCATCACTTACTAACCTAAGACTGGGAAACGTCCCATACAATTTCTATGTGAAAATATAAACATGCACATTTGGAAGTGGTTTGTAGTAAAAGCCGTATGCCTGATGTTATTCATTAAGTGAAACACCTACTGCAGTTTAAATGAATTATGTGGTAGGAAAGAAATACACTAGTCTACAAATTTGTGGGTTTTTGGTGCATTACTTCTAGCTTCTAGCAACGCATTTTAAAGTATTTTTGTGCAGCCACATTTCCAAAAGATTTCGTTTTTTACTTCACTGCACAATTTCATGTTATGGATTTCAGATAACGTTCCCCATACTGCACGTTTGTAGGATAGTGCAAGGCTGAATACCAAGGACCTTGGGTGACTTCCAATGTCTTTTCAATGAAGGGCAGTCACTATTTTATTCCTTATAACATCTGTCAGGAAAACCACATTTTCATCAATGCGTCATCATCAATTTCTTTATTGACAATTATTTTTACACCATCTTGTTAGGCATCAATCAGCTTTTAATCCCTTTCTCGTCTTCTATTAACAAGATCCTCTGTTTGCAAGCATAAAATGTAAGCAGTTTACTATAGCACCTTCAAATCCGGTTGTGAATTAGAATGCCCCGGTTACTTACCTGTAATCTTCATTACTCCGAGTCCTAGTCTTCCTCGCCACAGTAATTACCGGTAAGCATCCTGCTCCTATAGAAGCTTCAAGTAAAAAGTTACATACTAGTCTCCCTATCTCTCAATATGGCCCGCAGTGTCAACAACCAATCACATAAAAGGACACAAAAGCCTGAGCACGACCTATAAACAAAGCCGTAGACATGAAGCCACAACAGAGGGCCGGAAGGGAAAGGAAACTATACTGTTGCGAGGAAGACTAGGACTCGGAGTAATGAAGATTATCAGTAAGTAACCAGGCCATTACCTCCTTGTCCGTCTTCCTCGCCACAGTAATTACCAGTGAGCCAATACCAAAGTAATATTAGCTTCATGGATAGGAAACCCAGCCCACACATGGAAGGCAGTACGAAGCAAACTTTATTGATAACAATGGAGAGAGAGACACACACATCTCAAGAAACCACAGAGTCCAGGATCAAAGAGGCAAAGGCAACTGAAGCCCCACCCCCAATCTCAAGCGGTAATGAGACTTGAAGGTATGAGGAGACCAAGTGGCTGCTCTGCAAATATACTCCATGGAAACACCCTTAAAGGTGGCCTAAGTAACAGCCACAGATCTATTAGAACGCCCCAGAATAGAATGAGAGGGAACCACAGACTGGCCATCATACACCAAAAGAATAGCCTCCTTAATCCAGTGACTGAGAGTGGAAAATTACAACTTCAGGCCCTGCCGAGCCAGACCAAAAGTGACAAACAAATTGTCCACCTTACAAAAGGAAGCAGTGCGAGACAAATAAATCACCAAAGCCCTTTTAAATTCCAAAAGCTGCAACAGAGATTCCTCCGCTGACGAAGGAACAGGAAAGAAGACAGGAAAGGCCACCTCCGCAAAATGATGAAAGAAAGAGTCTACCTTAGGGGCAAAAGTAGGATGAGCCTGTAAGACCACTCTATACTCCAAAATCCACAAAAAAGGAGCAGACTGCAGGAAAGCCCCAAACTCCCCAACACGTCTGAGAGAGGCAATAGCCACCAACAACACCACATTGAGTGTCAAAATCTTCAAGTCCACCGACTCCAAAGGCTCAAAGGGAAGCCCTTGTAAGGCCCACAACACCAATGGAAGGTCCCAGGGGGAGTAGACAACAACGAACTTGGATGTTGAAAAGCCAGAAATTTGAAAAGACGAGTCACCAAGGGCTCCACAGACTCAAAAGGGAGACCATTAAAAGCCCAAATGACAGCCCACTGAGCGCAGAGGGTAGAAAGGGCCAGGCCCAAATCAAAGCCTTCCTTCAACAAATCCAGTACCTGAGCAGGATCCAAAGTCTCAACAAACCAACTATGATGAAAACACCAACTAGCAAGTTGTCCCAATGCTTAGCGTAGGACTTCAAAGTCGAGGGGCATCTGGACTGTTGGATAAGACCTGCAACCTCCACAGAACAACATCTCTGGATCAGGGAACCCCTCTCAAGAGCCAAGCCTGCAGACCCATGGACCTGAACACTGGAAGAGGAACCAGAGGGCCCATCAAGGGATACGGACCGAAGGGCAACGTTCAACCCAGATGCACCACCAACTCCAACAAGAGAGGAAACCATGGGCTGCGGCACCAACCCGGGACCACCAGAAGAACTAATGCCCTCTCCCTCTTGATCTTCTGTAACACTGCTGGAATCAGGGGAAATGGCAGAAAAGCATACAACAGGCCCCTCGGCCACCGAAAGGACATAGTATCCGCTCTCCACTCTTCTAGACAAGGCATAATCGTGCAGAAACAACGAACCTTGGCAATGTCCAGAGACGCAAACAAGTCCACCACAAGACATTCAAATTTCCTCTGCAACATCCGTGACATCAACTGGGTCAGAGACAAAGACCCCATGGAAGTAAAGCGGTGCTCAGACAGTCTGCTAGCACATTCTCCCATCCCAGTAGATAAATCGCTGACAGGAACACCAAGTTCGACTCTGCCCAAGAACAAATCAGGCAATTGAGGCAACTGAGGGAACAAACTCTGCAACCCCCTGATGATTGATCTATGACAGGACAACCTGGTTGTCCATCCGGATCTGAATATGGTGACCATCAGCAGTGCAGATAAAGCTAAGAGACCCAACTGAACTGCCTTCAGTTCCCTGTAATTGGAGGAACAAGACATCAGAGCCTTCGACCACTCACCCTGCACTGAAGAATCATCGAGAGTAGCCCCCCAGCCCAACCGGTTCGCATCCGTAGTGACCACTCAAGCGGGAACAATCAGAAATGAAGGACCCCTGGACAGATGACAGTCATTCAACCACCAACCCAGGTTCTCCCTCAACTGATCCGACACAGGAACCCCCTGATTGAAATCCTGACCACAGGGGCGCCAATGAGACAAAATATGGTTCACCACAGGATATAAATGGAGACTAGCCCACAAAACCACCAACAATGAGGCAGACATCAGACCCTAGACCCTCAACTACAGTCTCACAGGAGGGCAAGTCTCCGACAACAGGGACTGAATTTCCGACATCGGAGGCAATTTCCTTGCAGGTGGCAGGAACACCAACCCCAACTGAGTCCTGAAGTGTGCCCCAATGTACATCAGATCATGAGAAGGAACCAGACAGGACTTCTGATTCACCAGAAATCCTTGACCCTCCAGGACCTGGCACACCTCCTGGACATGGAGCTCTGCCTTAGAAAAAGATGAAGCAGAAATCAACAAATCATCCAGGCAAGGAAAGATCTTAATACCCCTCCCATGCAAACGAACCTTCAGAAGGGCCAGAACTTTAGTAAAGGCCAGGGGGAGGAACACAGGGCAAAGGGTAATACCTTGAACTGAAAATGTTGTCCCATAACACAGAAAGGGAGAAACTTCTGAGAGTTCAGATGGACCGGTACATGGAGATAAGCATCCTGCAGGTAGATGGAAGCCAGAAAATCCCTCTGAGTGATCAGAGGGAGGATCATCTGCAAGGACACCATCTTGAACTTTATGGGAGGAATGAACCAATTTAACCACTTCAGATCCAACACCAGTCTGAGGTCCCCCGGTGTGTTTCTCTACCAGGAAGAGACTAGAGTATACTCCCAGTTCCTGCTGATCCACAGGTACCGGAACAACAGTGCCCTTTTCCACATTGATCCGACACAGTTCGCCGCCAGCTGTCAAAAAATAGAGACAGTCTACCCCCAACAAGACCCACTCCTGGAGCAACCCAGTCATGACTTGGAAGGAGCAGAAGAGGAGGAAGAGTTGGCAGGGAAACAGGATTTGTCAGAGGATAGAGCACCCCAGAAAGGCCCCCTTCCATGAAAGGGCTGAGGAGCCTATCCTTGACGAGCAGGACCAAAGGCCCTACGAGCCCCAAAAAAGCTTGAATGCCCTGCTCTCTCCGGAGCCAACTGCTTACGATCTTCCGCAGAATTCTTGACCATATCTTCCAAGGGAGCACCAAACAGCTTAACTCCAGAAAAAGGGATTTTCATGAGTAAATCCTTTTGCACAGCATCATCCTTCCAAGAGTGCAACCACAACTGGCGATGAACTGCCACAGAAGACCCAGCAGTAGAAGCCGCTGCCCCCAAAGAATCAAAGGAAATGTCAGAAAGCAGACGCATCTGCTGTTCCATCAGAGCAAGCATGGGAGAAACATCCTCGCCCTGGTCCAACAACCAACAGCCAACGATTGGAAGTCTTTCAGCAAAGACGGGATGGCATAGGAGGAATAGGTAGCAGCCCTAAAGGAAAGATTGGCAGCGGAAAAAGTGTGTTCACCGTCGCATCCACCTTTTAATCAACATGATCTGCCGGGGAAGCATCCTCAGAAATAATAGTACCTTTAGAGGACATTCCAGCCATCAAAGAATCCACCTTCACAGAGGCTGGAAATTTAACTGCAAAGTGCTGCAATGGATATCTTTTGGCCATAAACCTGGGAAAGTTACTCTTATCCACATCCTTCCATTCCGCTCCAACACCTTCAAGACAAAGGAGTGGAGAGGCAATGACTCTGGTTATTTCCGTTGGTACCGCGAAAAGAAATCTGCATCTTCCAAATTTACTAGTATGAAAATTTCTACTTGGAGTTTCTGTAGGAGCAGAATGCTCACTAGTAATTACTGTGGCGAGGAAGACGGTCAAGGAGGTAATGCGTGGTAACTGCTCTCATGTAAGAACTCTAATAGAGCAGTAACTATACATCTTACAATAGTTGTCTCATTTTTACCCAATGACAGTGACGTTTCAGAAGAATAAGTTCACCAGATTTTGTGAGGTCACAATTTATTCATAAATCCTTGTAGTGAAGCATTGATGTTATTGTATCAATATAGGTAAGTTTGACCGCCACAAGTAAACTAGATAGTTATCTCAAATAGACCACAATGAGGAAATGAGATATGTGTTTTACACACAATTTGGTACCACATAATATTGATTTTTATATTTTGATTTTTGCAATTTTAAATAACATCAACAACCAGTCAGAATTACCAGACAGTGTTGCATTATTCCTTGCCTCAGTCAGTTCTTTGTCTGTGGTCTTGCTCAGGACATTTGCTCCTATATGTGCCAAAACTTTAAAGACATCCTGTAGCACAGGCCTATCTGGGGACCAAATCTGGACAGTCAGTGAACTACTGCTCACTCATGCTCTATTGAGGCTCCGCCAAGCGATAACATGTTTTGTATGACGATAAGCGTGACATCTTCCTCACAAAAGTTGTAGTTCACAAAGCCAGAAATATCCAAGTGACACTTGAGGTTACTTGAAAAAGTGTGTTCCTTTTCCATAACTTAGCACAGAGTCAGATGTGGGTAGGTGAGAAGGAGTGGGAGTTCCAGGAGGTGAAACATGAGAGGTGTCATAAGAGTGGGCAACTAAATGCTACTGAGGAGTAGCTAGTATAAAAGGAAAGATGGCATTCCTGCTTGAAAGAAGGACAAAGTACTTGCTTGGCAATGTAAGATGAGAGAAAAAAAACGTGCATCCGAGAAATTCACACAATAGACTTAAACTGTAGACGTTTCATTGAGCTGTAAAAAAAGTTAAATTAAACTAAATTATGAGGGAGAGGACGATCATCAGTGAAGTTATTGCTAAGCACAGTGATGATCCAGCTTGTTCTTTGTTGGTATCATCTGCATTTTTTGGTCCAGACCTAGTTTTTTCTGCCTTAAACCAAAATTTGCAAACCACAGAAATTCTTTCATATGTGCAGATTTTCCATTATCCATAGCTGTGCTTTGCACGCCACAAATTCGATGAATTCCTAATTCTATATCGGTACAAAGGAATTCAACAGAGACCTCTACAACATCTTTACTGGACGCTAACATACTGTACGTACATTTTAAGTCTAGACAAAACAGCTTTCTTTCTCTGGCGTATACATTGTCATTATATTTTTAAAAATTCTACACAGAGGGTTCCGTCGGAGTACTATTTCTCTCTCACTATATGTTACTGTTGGTTAGGTGTATTATTGCACCTCATTAAAGAATACACAGGCACATGCATCAAAGCCTTTTGCGATCGTAAACTGTGCGATTCGCAAAAATGGTCCATTTGCGATCACAAAATGATCTTTTGCGATGCATACAGGGTCAAGGCCTTTGCAATTTGAGAATTCCCAACTAATTGCGAGTTCTCAAATTGCGATTGCATTTAAGAAATCGCATTTTGCTATTCCTTAAATGCAATACATTAAAGTTAAAAAATCAGCGATTTCGTTAACAGTGGGAGCAATTTACCATGATGTGGAACTTCATGGTAATTTGCAAAACTTTAAAAAATGCACTTTTGTGCATTTTTCAAAGTTTCATGTTGCGCACACACATGCCCTTTGGGCAAATGTGTGCGCAACATATGTGCACAGATCAATTTCAGGGGGGCAACAGGGGGTCCTTTTGACGGTATCCAATCACAATATCGAGTTAAAAATAAAGAATTGAAGTAATATCGAATAAAAAATATAGAATGTACACAATACCAAATGGACAGAATATAGACAACAAATCGAATAGAAAAGCAGTAATATCGAATTCAAAATATAGAATGGACAAAATATCGAATGGACAGAATATAGACAACAAAAATATCTAATGGACAGAATTTAGACAGCACAAATATCGAATTTGAGGTAAGGAAGTTAATATCGATTTTCTTAAATAATATCACATTTTTTAAAGTGTTTTATATGTTAGTATATGTGTGAAAAGTGTATATTTATTTTATAATTTATTTTAAGTAATTCATTTTATGGTATTTGATTTTTGCGTAATATAATTCTGTAGCGGGTTGTGGGTTTATAGGGGAATAGGGTGGGAAGTAATTTAATTAGAATTAATTAAATATGTTTATTTATTTATTAGTATTTATTTTGAATTAATTGTTTATTTATTTTTAAGTGGTAAATAATTAAAATATAATTGGTAATTCGTTTTTAATAATTGATTAATTGATAATTATGTTATTTTTTTTAGTTTATTTTCTGTAGCGGGTTGTGGGTTTATAGGGGAATAGGGTGGGAAGTAATTTAATTATAATTAATAAAATATTTTAATGTATTTATTGGTATTTATTCTGAATTAATTAATTCATTTTTAGTTGGTAATTAATTAAAATATAATTGGTAATTAATTTTTATAATATATTAATTGATAATTATGTTACCTTTAATAATTTATTTTCTGTACCGGGTTGTGGGTTTATAGGGAAATAGGGTGGGAAGTAATTTAATTCTAATTAATTAAATGTTTTAATTTATTTATTGGTATGTATCTTGAATTAGTCGTTAATTAATTTTTAATTGGTAATTAATTAAAATATAATTGGTCATTTATTTTTATTAATTGATTAATTGATAATTATGTTAATTGTATTAATTTATTTTCTGTTGCAGTTTGTGGGTTTATAGGAGAATAGGGTGGGAAGTAATTTAATTGTAATTAATTAAATGTTTTAATGTACTTATTGGTATTTTATTAATTAATTTTGAATTATTTTTTAACTGTTAATTAATTAATTGTTAATTAGTAAATAATTTGTATTAATAGGTAATTATTTTTAATAATCAATTTTTATTTGTATTTTTAATTGATTAAATATTATATTATATTAAATTGTTAATTACTTTTAATTAATTTGTAATTGGTATTAATATTTAATTATCTATCCAACGCTTTCCCTACTGTTGCACTCTTTGGATGGGGAATAGTAATTTTTACCCTCCCGCTATCCAACGCTTTCCCTACTGTTGCACTCACTGGAGTGGGAATAGCAATTTTTACCCCTACGCTATCCAACGCTTTCCCTACTGTTGCACTCACTGGAGTGGGAATAGTAATTTTTACCCCTACGCTATCTAACGCTTTCCCTACAGTTGCACTCACTGGAGTGGGAATAGTAATTTTTACTCCTACGCTATCCAACACTTTCCTTACTGTTGCACTCTCTGGAGTGGGAATAGTAATGTTTACCCTCCCTCTATCCAACGCTTTCCCTACTGTTGCACTCTCTGGAGTGGGAATAGTAATTTTTACCCCTACGCTATCCAACGCTTTTCCAACTGTTGCACTCACTGGAGTGGGAATAGTAATTTTTACCCCTACGCTATCCAACGCTTTCCCCACTGTTGCACTCTCTGGAGTGGAAATAGTAATTTTGACCCTCCCGCTATCCAACGCTTTCCCTAATGTTGCACTCACTGGAGTGGGAAAAGTAATGTTTACCCCTACGCTATCCAACGCTTTCTCTACTGTTGCACTCACTGGAGTGGTAATAGTAGATTTAACCCTCCCGCTTTCCTACGGTAAAAATATTGTTTATTTTTTATTAATATTATGTTCATATATATATATGTATTAAAAAATTAAATAGTATTATTTTTTTTACTTACAATAATTATTTATTAATTTTAAGGTTATTTAAGTATTTTAAGTATGTTTAAGTTAATTATATTTATTATTTCATTCGTTTTCAATTACTTTTAAGACATTTAAAAAAAATCGATATTTTGACTAACTATATTTTTTACAACAATATTTTTGATTCAATATGTTTTTTTCTTACCTTTTTGGAGATAGTGATTCAATATTTTTGCATTCTATATTTTTTACTCAATATTTTGGTAAGTCTATATTTCTGTCATCGATATTATGTCAGTGATCCCCTTTTGACACAGTGGCACCCTTGAAATTGCATTCTCAATTTCTGATTCTCTAATTGAGAATCACAAATTGAGAAGGTCTTCCCATCCATTCCTATGGACCTCAAGGCCCATAGGAATGAATGGGGAGGTATTCTTTAATTGCGAGTCGCAATTTGCGAGTCGCAATTAAGCAATGTTTAGAAATCACTTTTTTTAAGCGATTTCTACATGCATAGGCTTTTGTGATTCCTTAATTGCGATTGTTTATAATCGCAATTAAGGAATTGCAAAAGCCAACATTGATGCATGTGCCTGACAATGAATAAGGTGCCTCAATTTCAAAGCAGCAGCTGACAGAGATGAGCAGGTGATCACAGAATCCACCTTGAAATAAAGTATTCCCCTTTCAAAAGCAAAATACTGTGCATTTTAAGAAAATGCCTGAGAGAGACAAGTGGGATCTAGATAAGTGATCAAATGCATAATAATAGTCATGTTTTTTGTGTGCAAAAAATATGAACACAAATTTATATACACACATATATCATAGGTCAAATAGGCAAGTAAGCATTTCTCTATTGTCATATTGAATAGGTTGCTCTTAGTACCAACCTAGGGGGTCATTAGGATGGCGGACAGACCTGCGTCCGTCCGCCACCCCCGAGGAAGAGGGACCGTCCGCATGGGCAGCGGCGGTCACTCGATGCGAATTAGGATGTGACCGCCACCCTGGCGGTCAAATCCTGTTCCTTTAACCTTGTGGCAGGTGCTGCACCCACCGCAAGGTTAAAAATGCATATTTAAAATGTACATGCACAAAGCAGCAGGCACCTCGCGGTGCCTGCCACTTTGTGCATGTAAATGCTGGGGGGTACCATAGGTACCCCACATGTGCACCCCCCACCCCCGACACCCTGGGGGCCTGCAACGGGCCCCCAAACACCAAAGACAACATGCTTTTCCTTGGCGGAAAACCCGCTGTGGAAAAGCATGTTTCCGCTTGAATCCTAATATGGATGGAGGTGTCTGATAGACGCCGCCAACATATTAGAGCTTTTCCGCTGCGGCACCGTGGCAGAAAAGCAGCGGACGGTCTTCACTTCCGCATATGACCCCCCTGCCATCCTAATCTGGCGGGGGGTCTTTGCAATCACCGCAGGGGTGAATCCGCATCCTCCGGGCCGGCGGTGGCTTCCGCCGGCCCGGAGGATGCGGATTCACCGCAATCCTAATCGGCCCCATAATCTTTAAAAGGTGGCTTCCGTGCTCCAAATGCTATTTATTCAGCTTCTTTCTTTAGAGTTCAGGATGGCCTGACCTCAAGATGTCCTCCTAAAGCTTTGTGAGATGAATAACAAAGCCATGATCTCACAAGACCTTGGAAGACCATCTATGGGGCAGACAATTACTATCTCAAAGAAAAAAAAACACTGGCAGTCAGGCATGTACACTTCATGAACACCAGATCCTGTTTCCAGTCTTAGCTTAAATAAGGGGCAAAGCATTTAAAATGGTTCCTGTTGTTTCAAAGTGATGACCACTCCTCCATGTTTCCTTATTTAAAAGACCCTATGGCACACATTGTTTCAATTGTGTTTCAGCTTTATATACACACTAGAGGTGGCGTGGCCAAGATGGCGGAGTGAGCAGACGCGTTTTTGCTAAGCTCAGCTCCCGCCGTGCCTATTGCATTCTCAAAAGCACATAATATGCCTGCCCAGCAGCGGAAGGAACTCGTCCGGCGCACCGCTGCACCCAGCAACATTTGAAGGAGATGGTGAGCTTTCTCGGCTCGTCTGCTGCTGTGCTGGGCTTTGCGGGGCTGAGTCTCCTGGGGGCAGCCCACCTGGGGATGGAGGAATCGCGGGGCGCCCTGCTCGCATATGAGCCCCGGGGGACGTCTGGCCTCCGCCCCCGCTGCTGTGACAGTGCTGGACTGCTTGGGCTGTCAGTTTTTGTCCCCTCCGGGACCGCCAGTCCCACGTGTCTGTCCCGGGCTCTCAGCAGAAGGCCGCCAGCCCACTGCAAAGACCTACTCAGCTCCCCCCTGCATAGTGCCTGAACCTCTTGCCTTGCTTTGCCTGTGGGTCATTTGGTGAGGGCTGATTAAGCATGGGCGAATTTTGCGAATCTCGCGTTCGCGAATTTTGCGGATTTGCGAACTCGCAATTCGCAAAATCCGCGAATTCTCGCAAATTTGCGGATTTTTTTTTTTGTGTGTTCGCGCGGGTTTCTGCCAGTTCGCGAGGGTTTTGTACAATTTCGCAAACGCAAACTTACCTGTCGGGTCGCAAGTTTCGCGAACTTGTTGTTTCTACGTGTCCAGCCTGTTTGGGACACTCTTCTTCATCACTGCCACTCTCTGTCACCACTGCCACTCTCTGACTACTCATGCCACCCTCTGGCCCACCCATGCCACCCTCTGTTTCATCACAGCACCCTCTGGTTGTCCAGTCAGTGTACATAATTGTGGCAAAGCAAGCACACCTTCCCTGCCTCAAGTGACCTGAATTAATTAGGGGCTGATTAATGTGTCACAGAATATTTTTTTAGCTGGCACCTGCTTCCTTAGTGCTTCCTGATTAGTGATCTTTTGCACTTGCTAAGTGCTTTCATTGTTGCAAAATTAGTTACAACACCTGCCCTGCCCCAACTGACAATAATGAATTAGGGGCTGATTAATGGATTTGAACTTCCAGCCTGGCTCCTGCTTGTCTCCCTTAGCTGTAATTCAGGACCTTTGTGGCATATGTGTAACTATTCTGAGGTTCAGAGCAGGGTCACATAATAGTTGCAACTGGCAACTGAACTCTGGAGGGGCCCCTCAGAAAGCACTACAGGAAATGGCTACTAATGATGAGCCTGAACTTTTGAACCTGGTAAGTAGTTTCAGTTTTGCTCAGATCGTATTTCTGCAATTTTGCGCTTATTCGCGGGGCGCAAAGTTGTACTGGGAAGTCGCGAACTCACGCGAACAGTGCGAGCAAGCCATAAAATCCACTGCTCGCGGATTTGCGGATTTTGCGGGAGATTCGCGAATCTCGCGGATTGCGAATTTACCGAAAATCCGCAAAATCCGCGAGCGAAACGGATTTTCCGCCCATGCTTAGGGCTGATGCCCCCTGGCCCCCCTTTATAACGTAGGTGTGTCTGCATGTCCCCAAGAAACGGCCTCCGCGAGCCAGTGGTGCTTTGTGGGAATGTGTTCCGGAGGCCAGCCAGTATGGGGTGCTTTGGAAGGTTCCCCCTGAGAACTCCACCATGCCTGAAGCGGAATACTGATGTAGCGGCGCTGGAAGCTGTCGCCATTGGCTACATTCCCTCCTCGCACCTCGAGGGCCCGACAAGCTGCACAGGGCCAGGCTGATGATCTGGGCCTTCCAGAACAACGGAGGCGCAGTGATGACGGTGGTCAGTGGTATGGGGATCTGGAGGGGCACCGATGCTACGCTGGCCCTGACGTCCCTGGGAGTTGGATGCCCATGAGAACACTGCCTGCCTGATTCCCTCTACCGCCGCATGATGCGAGGGGGCCTGGGATACCGTTCAGTCACAATGACATGGCATTCCGCCTAGTGGAACACTCAGGTGTGAGCGATGCTTACACAGGGAACCAGCACGCTTCTTCCTCCACTTGGTGACCTCATGGGGTTCGCATACTCTCTCCTTTGAGCCCGTGCCTGACTCCTGAGAGAGTCAGCTTCCGGAATCCACGATGGCGGCAGCTAAAGGCAAGAAAGAGAGATCCGTCTGTGACCTCCTCCTCTGCGCCCTCAGGTTGAGGCAGTCCAGAAGCTGCGGTCACCAGGGAGTTCCTGGAGGCCTTGTTTGCCTCTCAGAGAGACGACATCTTGGCCATTAAAACAGACTTACAGGCGGACCTGCGGAGGTCCGGAGAGACGTGAATCCTATGAGAGAGCGGGTGGCCTCCCTTGAGGACTCAGCGACTGCCAGGGACGAAGAGATCGCAGCACTTCAGCAAGAAATCCTCTGGCTGCGAGACCAGTATCTGGATCTCCAATCGCACTCTCAGGACCTAGAGAGTAGGTCAGGGAGGAACAACATCTGGACCGTGCAGACCCAACCGGGACAGAAGGAGAATACCTGGTGGGTTATGTTCAGGACCTTTTCCGGGCTGTTCAGAATGCATCGGCGGAATCCTCTGTCAAGATCAATCGCTGCCGCCTTGTAGGCCCACTGCGTCAACCAAACCGTCCTCCTGCAGACATTTTTGGTGTGTGCACGACTTCATGGTGAAAGAGGCGATCCTCAAGGCAGCTGCAAGAGCCAGCCTCTACACTTTTGGGACCACTCTCTCCAACATTTTCAAGACTTGGCAGCCAGTACCCTGCAAAAGAGAAGAGATTTCCGCCCCATCACTAGCCACCTCAGTTCACAGAACATATTGTATGCCTGGGGTCACTGCCTCATCTTTCGTTTTACAAAAGGGGGTGGTGATGGATGGAGCATCTGAACCAATCAAACACTCACACCGAGTCAAAAGATCTGGGTTTAAACCATCACCGTTCTTTAGCCCACTCTGCCACCCCAGTTCAGACATGGCTATATGCAAATCAGTCTGACCCGGTGCCTCATGGGAACAGTCCAGCCCGACCTGCCAAGCCATGTCTTCCCTGGACCGGAAACAAGCTTCCGAGGACCGGTTTCTGGCATTCCTTCCGTCTTCAGCCCGGCTTGCTTGAATCCAGTGGCAAAGTGAGCAAGGGACTCACGTCTGAGCATACCCTGCCACACTTATGGCGGCCAAAAGCAGTACAAAAGGGGGTGGTGATGGACGGACCACCCCAACTCTTTTGAGGACACGGGCCCTCTCTCAGACTCCATGTTCCGAGCAACCATTTCGGTTACCCCCAAACCAGGAAAAGACCGGGAACTCTGCAGCTAATATCGTCCGATTTCTTTGCTGAACATCAACACAAGACTATTCTCTAGCATCCTAGCACATAGGCTAAACCCTCCTATGCTTGGCTTGATCGATCTGGACCAGTCCGGCTTCATCACGAATAGGCAGTGCGGGATAACACCAAAAGGATTTGCCACTTAACTGACAAAGTTCACAGGTAGACGCGGAGAAAGCATTTGACCGTGTGCATTGGCCATAACTGTTTGCCACTCTGGAGCGCTTTGGCCTGGGTGTCCGGTTTCGCAAATGGGTGGTTAGCATTTATAGCTCTCCCTTAGGTGCGGTCCCGGTAAAAGGAATACTCCCGGGCGACTTCTCGGTTGGGAGGGGGACCAGGCAGGGCTGTCCTCTCCCCCCCTTGCTCTTTTTTTATTTTAATTTTTTATTTTTACTCGTGGTGATTTAGAAAAATGAAACACTGATTACATTTGTATATGTGAAGCAGTAGGCAATGACAGAAGAACATAATACATAGCCAAGAACCTTACTCAGCCATTCAGCCCACAACCCGGGGGTCGGGCGGCATACGTATGGAATAATTCAACCTGCAAAAAAAAAAAAAGGGATCTAAGCCCACGTCCTACACCAGAAGCATATATTCACTACTTTTACCTCTAAAGGAAACCAAGAAAATGAAAACTCAAACCGACCATAGGTGTCGTCTCACCCTGCCAATTGCGTCACTGTGCTACAATTCTACTGTTGGGCCATATTGTACCCAGCTAACCAGGGGTAAGCCCCGCACTCCGATACATATCCCCTGTGTGTACTCTGTGTCCAAGGTAGGAAACTCGCTCAATCCGTAGTCGTGTCCCCGTCCACCTCCTCCGGGTCTCTCACCTCAGTTCCCCCGCTGACTCCGCCTCCCGTTTGTCTCTGTATTCAAAGAATAATCCCCAGAAGTTCTTGGGCCTGCTCCGTGGGGGTAATAGTTTGCTGTCATTTTCTGACTGCGTGCAACAAAACTCCAAATCCTGCAGCCACTGCTCTATCTTCGGGAGGGGCCCCCTCATCCAACACATCGCCACCCGCCTTTTCTCCAGGAGCAACCCTAAATCTATGAGCCTGCGTTGCGCCTTAGGTAACGGCTTTGAATAGCCTAACAGTGCCAAAAGCGGCGAAGAGGAAATGTCACCCTGCAGGACTCTGCTCATCTCCTGAAACACTTCCCCCCAATAGTGCTGTACCCCCGGACACTCCCATGCCAAATGTAGTAGAAAAGCTTTATTCGATTTCACAGAATATAAAATCACAAAAGCAGCAAATTCATTTCACAAGCAGTCAAATTTCATAGATACAACTTTTAAAACCAAATACATAAATATTAAAAACTGATTAAACTTTTCCTTTTCCTCAAAATGCTTTTTAAAAATCCTGTCATTGTAGCAACACAGTTTACATTGTTTAAAGATTGTAAAAACAGCAATGCCAAGCGGCATTGTCTCCAGGTCCCTTGTTTTTTTAGAAGTGGTTTTAGGACCTTTCTACAGCATAAGATTTACAGAAACATATCACATGCAGGGTAGATTGGTCTGACGTGTAATCGCATGGACATTTACTAAGAGATCTGGACCAATCATTTACACTAGGAAATGGAATTAGGCGAAAAAAGACGTCAAATCTAAATCTTGTCAGTAAATATCTGTCAAAGCCGTCTAAACACCAAATTAAATAAGGTTGAATTGTACACCTTGCTTGGGTGAGTTGATGTTGCAATACTGTTTTTTTGTTTATTTCTAAACTTAACCTTAATGATTCTAGGTGTTTCCAACAGAGCAACTTTAAATCCTTCCTCGTTATATTGCACATGGATTCAGGATGTCCAAAAAACTCTGGTCTCCCCAGATCGTTAGTAAACTTACAGATTTAGGACAGCTTTGTCCAAGCCCAACAAGTCAGAAATGATGTCCCTGTTTAATACAAGATCGGGCGAAGTCCAAACTCTGTGCCATAGTAATATAGGTTGAATACTAATCAGATCGGTAATGTAGCGCATGCCCAGCTCCGAATGACAGTTAAAAACAGAAGAACTTTGAGGAATGGCTAAAATGAATCTTAAAAAAGCATTTTCTACCTTTTGAATTGATGAGGAGTCGTGAATTCCCCAGATGCCTGCCCCGTAGATGGCAGTACTTATGCACTTAGCCTGGTAGATTTTTAACAGGATTTCAGGGGGTCTTTTACCCATTTTTTTGGCAAATATCATGAGTGCGGCTGTAGCTCTTTTAAACATTAGTGACCTACTTCTGATAGCTTGATCCCAGGAACCTGAATCCTCTAATAGGATACCCAGGTAGGAAAAAGTTTTAGTTGGTGCAATTTTCTCTTTCCCAGCGAACAGAGAACAGTCTCTGTTCTTTCGTCTTTCGCAGGTCATAACAAAAGTTTTAGTCACATTGAGTTTCAGGCCCCTGTATTCCATAAAATGTATGTATGTATCTAATGCTGTTTGTAGGCCTATTTGTGTTCTAGCCATTATCACGGCATCATCTGCATACAGGAGCGACACAATCTGTTTATGTTTTACCTGCGGGGAATCTTTGACCTTAGCCACCAGAAGACTTGGTTATCCAAGAAGTGGAGAATGTAGTGAACAAACCGAAATACATCAGATTCAACTTGAGTGCAAACCAAAGGATGGCACTTAAAAGCTTGAAGGACAATGCTGATATAGTCATCAAGCTCGCCGACAAAGGCGGGGCTATTGTGATTCAAGACACCATCGCCTACAAAAACGAAATCTACAGACAACTCAAAGATGGAGTTAGCTATAAACAAATTCACAATGACCCTTCAAAAGATCTAGCCCTGTTGATACTTCAAACCACACAAAAGGCCTGGAAGAAGGTTTCTTATCACAGCAAGAATTCAAATTTTTGAATCTTAATCACCCACGGCTAGCAACTATCTATACCTTGCCAAAGGTGCACAAAGGCCTAGACAATCCTCCTGGACGCCCAATAGTGTCCTGTTGTGGATCTATGTTAGAACCACTGTGTCAGTATATTGACTTTTTCTTAAAACCACTGGCCACAAAAACCAGGACATACCTCCGGGACACTACCCAGGTCCTCAATCTGATTGATTAAAGACCATTTGATCCTAACACCCTATTGCTAGTAACCTGTGACATAGTATCACTGTACACCAGTATCCCTCAGCTCGATGCCATCGCTGTCATGGAAAAGGCCCTTGATACTAGGACGGCTCCAGTTCCGGTCCCTACATACTTCATTATCGAACTTCTGAAAATAGCAATGATGAAAAACTTTTTTATGTTCCAGCAAGAGTTCTTTCTTCAAACCAAGGGAGTAGCGATGGGGGCTACATTTGCCCCCAATCTGGCAATACTATACATGGACGACTACGAGAACCGGTTCATCTTCAGCGATATGAACCCATTCGGACACCACATGATCATGTGGGTCCGATATATTGATGATGTGCTTTGCTTGTGGAACGGCACCAAAGAAAACCTTACATCATTTCATGCATGGCTAAATACACAAAGCACAGATATCCAATTCACCCTTGAAGCCAGTAAGGAGAAAATTGCGTTCCTCGACATCACTATCTTTGTCAATCCTGAGACTAAATTGTTAGAAACAACCTTATTTCGCAAACCTTCTGAGCGGAATTCATTACTTGAATATAATAGCCATCACCCTAGGGGATTACGTGATAACCTCCCTGTGGGCCAATTCCTCAGAATTCGACGCAACTGTTCATCCAAAGAGAACTACATGGCAGAATCACAGGACCTCTCGGATCGACTTACAGCACAAGGTTACCCCACACGTTTAGTGAAACGTGCACGAAAGAGAGCCTGGTACAGTCCTCGAGAAAATCTACTGAATTGTGAAAGAAAAGAGGATCCAGCCGGGGAACGTGTCATCTGTGTCACCACGTTTTCTACCCGCAGTAATGACATTAAGAAAATCATTAACAAGCATTGGCGGCTAGTAGCAGATGATATTGGACAACAAGCCCTACCATTACACTCCTTTAAAAGAGCACGTAACATCAGGGACCAGGTGGTGCAATCATTCCTTCCAACACCTCAGAATCCTACCATCCAATCATTATGGCATCTTCCCCTGATTGTGGGACACACTAGATGTGGATCATGCACCGCATGTGCAACCACAATTCAGACCAAAGACTTTACCTACAGAGGAAAAACCTACACACTGAAATCCCATACAAATTGCAACTCTTCGAATGTAATTTACTGGATCAAGTGTCCACGTGATCTAGCATATGTAGGTCAGACCCAACAAAAGGTCAAAGCCTGTATTCTGCAACACGGGAGTAGAATCAGATGTAGAGTACAGGGTGCCCCGTTAGTAGATCACTGTACATTGAAAGGCCACACCCCAGACACCTTACATTGGCTAGTACTCGAGAAAATCAATTTGGGCCCCGGGGGGGGTGACATTGCACGAATCTTAACCTTGAGAGAATCCAAATGGATGACAATTTTGGACACGATTCGCAATGGTTTGAATGAGTCAGAGAGTAGTCATGCCCAATTGGCTAGTTTTGGTCGCTGACGCGCTCAATCTGTATCCTCATGTTTGATATTTGTTGAACTTTACAATTTATAATAACCTGTCCCTCATGAAATGGAACCATAGGAGATAGCTGTAATAAATTGACTATTGCTTTTGACCCTCCTGTGAGAGAGGTCCTGAGCAAAGTATGGCTTTTACACTCAGGTCACATAATCGTATGTCAATCAATAATATTTTGTAAATGATTTTCACAGATAACAAAGGTACTGTCCATTACAGAATGGTAATAGTTGACACCTGCTTTTGACCGCCTTTTATAGGTAGTCCTGGACACATGATGAGGTCCCCAAATTACTCACTCTTTACCAATTTACAACTAACAACCTAGGTATGATTCTTACAGACATCAGGGACCCCTTTGTATAGAATGTAATTTCAATGTCACATGTCTATGTTTTGAATGTTTGATGTAGAGATCTTCACCCTCATGTTTGAGAGGTGCATCTACTCACGAATACGTATTGTAACACATGCCTTTCAAGTAATTATAGACTCCAACAACCTCACCGTAACGCCTTCCGGGCCCCGTTGGCGGTGATTCTATGATAACTCTCTTACACATTCATCGGCCTTAGTCGATAAAAGTTTTTAAAGGGTTAGAAGAACGCCCATATTGATAGAGTCACCTTGCTCGTTGTAAACTTTACCGCAGCACAGCGGTTGTTTACTTCTTGAATAACCCGGAATAGGCAGAACAGCGTTAGGCTGGTTGCCTACAGCAACGACCCGGATTCAGAGTCCTTTCTTTGTTTTCATATTTCCAAATGGGCTACACGCCCACTTGTTTGCAGACAGTAGACGTGGAGAGGCTGCACTTTGGGGCTCCATGCTTTGAATAGCAGGTAAGACACTCCATCTATTAAGGGCGCCCCAGTCCGTACTTCTGCTAGCTAGGTGATACTAACAAGGCTTTATCACTGCCTACAGAAGCGGCGGATCGGTGCGATCGTATTCGACGCACAACGCTTTCCCACTGACTAGATACTCAAGAAATGAGTTGCAAGTACTAATGGAATCAGGATAAAGTCAATCCTCACGGGCTGTATAGGTAAGCCTGACTCTTCAAACGATGTCGGTAATCCTTTTTACATTCGTTTCACTTTTATTGAATATCCATCCCCTTGCCCACAGATACAGCGTTTGAACATGCGGGACCAATTTGACACGGTCTTGTCCTTTGCTCACCTTGAGCAGGTACGTGTTCTCTGAGTTCTCCCAAAATCTTGGTAGTGTGTTAATTTTCCGAATACAGAGGCTAGGTTGCTGTAATTTGCATTTCGGACTGGAATACTCTATTCCTATATACCATAGGGTGTTCCTATTGACAGTGAGTCTCTGTTGATCCTTAACCACTTCAAAACTACCCCCATGAATATACGGCCTTTTTAATCACTGTAATTATGTTATTCTAAGTCAAGTATCCCTTTAAAGGTCACCCACACCTATCCATTGTTAAGCCCATTGGTGTGATGAACTCAGTCATTGGACATTGTTTTGGTTTCCTCTGGTTGAATCAGGGATTCTTGTGTTTCTGTTTGTCAGTTCTGATATGAAAAAGTGAGATAACAATTATTGGTTATACATAAATTGTTACAAAATCACCAAAGATGTATCAAAGTTATGATTCAATCTTCTTTAAAGTTGTAATACATATAATATGTACTACTGTTGCATATTTGCTTTTAAAGACCCATGGTAATAGATCAAGTAATATGTTTACCGCTCACTACGGTAACTAGACATTGATTGTCTGCCCCCTTATTTACGTTTACATTGTTTATACATTTTCAGATACTGTAGTGCACCCTGTTTATACCCTGTCCTGATGAAGACCCCGATGTAAGGCAACAAATACGCCTACAAGTGTAGCGTGGGGTCGAAACGTCGACGGCTACTTCTCCCTCTTTTCAGTTGACACGCCCGCATTAATTTGGATATATCTGTGTCAACGGAGATTGCTTTAAGTACTACGGGATATGTTATGATCCCCCATTTTGGCTCAGGGATCTGAAGCCTTTGAAATTTAATTGCATTTCGAATGAATTTCGATATTTATAAGTTGTCACTAACTTTATCCCTTCACTGTCCTTTTCCCTCACAGCATCACGCTATCCCACTCCCAATTTCCTTTCTTGGGGCACTGTTATTTACCAAGTAATTTGGTCCATTCATTGTGATTAATTTACAGTGTCTGTATATGTTTTTTGACTTTACTTCTTGTAATAAATTTAAGTTAAGGTACACTGTTCTACAGGGACCCTTTCTTTATACACCATATAGCGCCCAGGTCCCATGTGGATTCTATTGAGTAAAACCCCCCTCTTTGATAAATTTATATGTTCAGCAGGCTGATTTTTAAAAGAGGTAACCCCGCTAGTCTGAGATGTATGACGTTACATCGCGCACATTTACATCGCGCGCTTTTTCCCCGCATGTTTTTGATCGCCGAGTCCATCACATCGCGTGTTTTCACCTCGCATGCTATTGCAACGCGATCCCGTTGATTTCTATTGGGCCGTACTTTACCCCGCAGTCCATCTTGTCGCATGGCAAAACAACGCGGTGTTTTGAGTCGGCTGCGAGAACCCGCCTCTATGCCCTGGCCCCCACCCCCCTCACCTGAACGCCAAATCTTCGCTTTCTATGGTATCTTTGCACATGTTGCATATTTTTGGGGGTTGTGTTAATTACATTTGTAATAATATCTGAATAAATTGCAGGCTTTTTAAAGTGCTTCGCCTTACATGTCGATAACACATATTGGGGTGGTATAAAAGGACTCGCCCCCCATGCCTCCACCCAGCCATTCACGCACCCAGCAAGTGACCCATTCACGCACCCAGCAACCGATCCACCCCACTCATGCAGGCATAAAAATGAAATATACGCAGTGTATAAAAAGTAAGTTATTCTAAATATACGGAGTGTATAAAAAGAAAGGTATTCTTTGAATGTTGGCCACCCTAAAAAAAGTACATTGTTTATGTTTGTTTTTTATTGTTGCCGTGACAGCAGGTTCGAACATTAGTCCACGGCAGCAATTTTTTTTTATTTTATTGACGTGACAGCAGGTTTAGATTTGAAAGTTTTATTGGCCATATGGAGGAATTTTGCCACTTGTGCTTAACACGTTTTTCTGATTCTAATGATTAATTCTAGTGAAAAAATTAATTAAGGAAGCAAGTAATGCTGTCTCTGATGATGAGCTAATGATGAAACAGTACTTGAAGCAGACATGGCTTTGCCTCTGACATGTAATATCACTCATAAATTCGAACTAGATGCGAAGTACTAAGGTTCGGTAGCTGTCAGCAGGTTCGAACATTAGTCCCCGGCAGCAAATTGTTTTTATTCTTTGACGTGACAGCAGGTTCGAACATGAGTCCCCGGCACCAAAGTTGTGCGCGGTGCCCCCATAAATCACCTTAGTATAAGAAACAATGGGGCAAATACCAATGTTGGAGGTTAATGAGTATAGGAGGCTTTCATTTCCTTTATTTCTTTAATTTGAACTGAAAATTCGGTCTGTGCGAAAGTGTAACTATGTAGGAGTAATCTGAGTAATTTTGACAATTTCATGTTACTCTTTCGACGTGAAATGACCAAAACATATGCAATTACTTCCATTTGCCTGATTATGAGGAATTTGTCACCATAATCCTACAGCAGGAGCACAGGAACATCAAAATGGATCCTTTGGCCCATTATGGACATGAGTGTGTATTTTGCATTAATAAAATAGTGCTAAATGCTGGGATATGGTCATTGCGTACGGCCACGTAAATTCACATAACTTTGCTGTAATTCAGCGTAATTATGCTACCAAAAATTACGTGAATAATATGACAGCTTACGCATCCATCCACCCACACACTTATCCATGCATCCATCCACCCACCCACCACCCATCCAACCATGCATCCACCCACCCATCCACCCACCCACTCATCCATGCATCCGTCCACCCACCCACGCATCTATCCACCCACAGACTCACCCACGCACCCACCCACCCACCCACTCATCCATGCATCCATCCACCCACCCACCCACGCATCCATCCACCCACACACTCATCCATGCATCCACCCACCCACGCATCCATCCACCCACCCACGCATCCACACAGACTCACCCACGCACCCACCCACCCACCCACTCATCCATGAATCCATCCACCCACCCACCCACGCATCCATCCACCCACACACTCATCCATGCATCCACCCACCCACGCATCCATCCACCCACCCACGCATCCATCCACCCACCCACGCATCCATCCATCCATCCACCCACACACTCATCCATGCATCCATCCACCCACGCATCCATCCACGCACCCACCCACCCAGCCATTCACGCACCCAGCAAGTGACCCATTCACGCACCCAGCAACCGATCCACCCCACCCATGGAGGCATAAAAATGAAATATACGCATTGTATAAAAAGTAAGTTATTATAAATATACGGAGTGTACAAACATTGTTTATGTTTGTTTGTGTCATTTGCGATCCGATGTAATGTCTTTTTGCGCCCATAAAACATGTACATTGTTTATGTGTCAGCAGGTTGGAACATGAGTCCCCGGCACCAAAGTTGTGCTTTAAATGTGCTCGTAAATCATTTATGCTCATTAATATTATGTGTCATTTGCGATCCGATGTAATGTCTTTTGGTCCGATAAATATGTGCTTTAAATATTAGCAATTTTCATTCCGTTTCGTGTATTTGCAATTGTTTGGGCCATAAATCATAAATCATCATTCCGTTTCGTATGTGCTTTAAATATTTGGGCCATAAATCATTCCGTTTCGTGTACTTGCAATTGTTTGGGCCATAAATCATCATTCCGTTTCGTGTCATTTCCGATGTAATGTCTGTGTGCTTTCAATATTTGGGCCATAATTCATTCCGTTTCGTGTATTTGCAATTGTTTGGGCCATAAATCATCATTCCGTTTCGTGTCATTTCCGATGTATTGTCTTCCGATGTAAAAGCGTTTCGTGTCATTTCCGATGTAATGTCTGCCGATGTAAAAGTCATTGCGGCGTGTTAGCATGCGGCGTCTTAGCATGCGGTGTGAAGCCATCTGCGATGTAATGGTCGCGATGCGATAGTAACGCGATGTAGTGCTTCCGATGTAATGGGTGTTTCCCCTAGTCTGTGTTGGAAGTCAATCGACTGCTTCCATGCCACGTAGCACGGAGAAACGGTTAAAGGTGGGGATACTAAAACCATAATGGGTAAAACTGGGACCACAGGGATCACGAGAATTAGTGGGATAATCCAACATGGATTGTGGATAAAAATAACTTAGATTGTGCGTTGCAATTTCACCTTTCTCTCCCGCAGACTACCAATCGTTGATGTATCTCACAGCTCCACGATCCCTGAAATTAACTAAGACATGTCCCTCCTAAGGTCCTTGGGTCTGTTACCCACCCATTCCAACCTCCTAACATTAAGGATTTTGCCATTGAAATTTGCCGGTAGTTGTCTTTTATTACACAACCAAAAGATTGCTTTATTCTTTAGCTGATGGTAATCTTTGTCTTTTCCTTCCATTAGTTCTGGCACCCCAGTTAAAACCACTACGCACGGTACCGCCTCGGGTGGTAGATCTATCCTATCTTGATTTTTTCTGCAACGTTTTTTAGGGGAGGACCCAGTATTAGTTGTCTCAGAAGTACCCTGTTTATAGTCCTTTGCTTCTTTTCTCTCTCCCCCCACTAGCAACCGCGCCTTTAACTGTGTCCTGAACTACTGGATTATTTTGTCCTTGTGCGGGATTAATATCCCTACCAACCATCTTTGTGGGTACTCTCTGTCCCGATATGATATCCTGACTAGGAGTTACGTGTTTACTATACCCTATGTCGCCAATCAATTTTGAGTGTATTGCCGTTTCCGCTTCTATTCGTCCTAATTGATCACCCATTCTTTTTACTCTTTCTATCAGCGGAAGTATCAGTGACTTAATCAGCTGTTCCATCCTCCCCATCAGCTCTTTAATTGTAACTGTGGATGGGAGAGACTGTTCAGGGATTGTCTTTTTTATAGATGTAAGTTTATTCCCTACTGAACTCTGCGATGTTTTTGATAGTTTTGCGCATCTATCTCCCTTGCTATTATTCCCACGCTTTCTTTTTTTTAAAGTGGGACCTGGATCTTTAGATGTACTAGATAAGTACTCTTTAGAGGTGTCCATCTCAAGAGTTACCAATGGTGCTATCTTGATAGATGTATCCGCTGAAGTTTCTAAAATCGTATCATTAGATTCCGCCTCGTTTGGGGGTATTTGAATCTGTTGGGTATTTATCAGACAGTGGGGCTGCTCAAGGTCTTTTGTCCCAGAATTATGCTTGTTGTCTATACTGGAACTCGGAGGGGCAACTACTAATCTTATGGCACCCAGCGAGGATCGCTTTTTATGTGCAAACTCTGTGGAAAGGAGTTTTTCTGCCATACCTATTTCCTTTTCCAACTCTGATGTTACCCTAGTAATGAAGCTATCGAAAGTTCCCCTTATTGCACCTCCCACCAATGTTGTCTTCCCTAGGGTATTACGTCTACTCATGATATCCTCGGGAATGTAATCGTAGAATAATACAGTTTAAACAACAATAAAATAAATAATTAAATTCTAGTAAGGTGATTACAGTGTAGAGATCAGTACTTTTAGACTATGACAACGTTAGATGGTGCACTTTTAACTCACAGTTTTTTGCCGTTAAATGTCCCGGACCCAAATGTTGGTGGGGTGGCCCAGCCCAGCCTCGGCCAGCCCCGGACGGCCACAGACGGCCCGCCCTTTGCCCGGGCTTCGCCCGGCGTGTCCCGCGCGTGTCCTTGCGGGTCGAGGGACCAGGCGTGGTTAAATGCGCCTCCTGGCGCGCAATGAAGGGTTGTCCTGGCCCAAAGTGTCCTGGGAATTGGAGTCCTCAGTGGGGCCGGCGGAGCCAAGCCTGCCGGACACCAGCTGTCAGTAGGAGGTAGGATGCAGGTGGGGGTGCGGAGCAAAGCCCGGCAGCGGGAACAACGGGAGATTCAACAGGCTCTGCACAAGCCCCAGTCACGGATGCAGGAGATTCAGACAGCGTTTTGCATCATGGGATATAAATATTTGTCTACCATGGGGTGCTTAGCGGCTTACCAACAGAGCAGCAGGTGCAATGGTGCCGGGGCAAGGGGGTCGGGTGGGGCTTGTGCACTTTATTATTGGATATAAAAATGGCCCTGATTTAGTTTAATCGTAGTTCAATTTTTCTCATATGGGATTTCCAAAAATCTGCCCCTGAAGCTGCCCTTCTGGATTTTCGGTGGAGACCCTGGTCTTCTCGAGGCTCACTCGTAAGATCTCTCGTGTCTGGAGAGTGTGAGGAAGCTGTCAGTGTGTGGGCTCTTTTCCGACATAAGGGTCACCCTGACACAGCGGTATTTGCAAGAAGGAGCAGAGTGCAGCCTCAGAGACCCTCGTGATTGGCTGCTCATACGGCAAATAAATAAATCCCGCATCAGGTGATTTGCATCTCTCTCACAGTCAGCACTGCCCCGAAGCCCGAAACTATATCAGGCGTGTGATAAACTCTGTTCAAATACTTAAAATGCACTAGCCTGTGTCTGCCGTTCAGGGAAATGGTTCTCGTGTTTGAACAACAGTAACGCCACATCTCATCCAAGAGCTGCATTCATCCTCCAACACTCCCACCCACAGCGGACCTCCCGCAACTAGGTCGCGTGTCAGTCTGCCAGAAAGTCACCCCCCTCTTCCCCGGACCCCAAAAGCAAATAGCAAAACATAACCATCGGTGTGTTACCACGTGTGGGCGGAGGTGGCCACTAAGATCAATCAGCAATAGTCAAATATGTACACAATTTTCACCACCCTTCGTGGCCCGCCCGCCGGCATGCATGTGACCCCCAAACCTTGCAACCATCTGAGATAAGTACTGCATGCAGCAACATTCAGTCCTGTTCTTCCAGGCCGCCTCCCGCTGCTTCGTCCAGCAGATCTCGCTCCGGCGTCTTTTTCCGCTCCTTCGCCCATTCCTTGATCGCCTTCTGGAGTGTTTTAGGTTCTGTGAAGAAGTGTGTCTGTCCATTCCGGGTTACCTTCAGTTTAGCCGGGTACAGCATGGCATAGTCCTGCCCCTGCTCGCGAAGCTGACGCTTCATCAGAATGAAGTGCTTCCTCGCCTCCTGGACCCCTGCGGTGAAGTCAGGGTAGAGTGCAATGTCCGACCCCTCATACGACAGTGACTGCTTTTTCCTGGCCGCCTTCAAGGCTACATCCCTGTCCCTGTAGTTGAGGAACTTAGCAATGATCGGGCATGGTGGCGTTCCTGGTTTTGGGGGAGGGGCCAGCGCCCGGTGCGCACGTTCAATGATGAACATGTTAGAGAAGATTTCCGCGCCAAGTACGGAGACCAGCATACGTTCCACGAATGTCTCCATCCATCCCGTCTGCGCAGTCTCCGGTAGGCCAAGGATTCGTACATTACAGCGATGTGAGCGGGCTTATAAGTCCTCTGTCTTATCTTGTAGTATCTGTAGCACCTTACCGAGTTGTTTATGGTCTCTATCTATGGTCTTCTGCGCTTTTTCGACTTCCGTGATCCTTCTCTCCGACATCTCAAGACGCTCAGCGTGCTTGTCCAGGCGTTCAGCCATTCTGTTCATTCGATACGTTAGAGCATCGATTTTCGCTCCCAAGGAAGTAATCCCGTCCGTCAGTCCTTTCTCCATTGACTTTAGGATGCTCTTGAGGTCTTGCTCCGTTGCCGGCGCCGCATCACTACCACCTTCCTGCCCCGCACCGTCATCTTGCTGCTTAGAGCTCGTCTGCGTGAAGGGCAGCTTAGATTGCCCAAGGTCCGACTTCCCCATGGCTTTGGGTAGCAGTGCTCCGCAGCGTCACAGAGGGTACGGTGCTTCCGATGCACCCAAGGATTGGCAAGTGCGCCAGGGGTCCCGATCTTCACGTGGGCGTGGGGGACCAACACCACCAACAGGCGCCCCCAAAGGAAGCCCCGGGACCGAAAAGATCTGCACCAGTCAGGAGTAAGTGCGAGCACCAGGCCCCTCAATGCCTGCTCCGCGCTCAAGAAGTCAAGGGAGCGACCATCCCAAGTGCAACTGGCAGTTGGCCCCATGCCCAGCCACCATCACCTTCACCCCGGTGGGACCTCACGGCAAACCGCTATCCACCTGGGACGTGCCTCACCGCAAATCCGCGCCTCCTGGCACACCTGTGGGCCTCAGGGCTTTTCTGGCCTCTCACCGTCGCCGAAAAGGCACAGGTGAGGGGAAGGGGGGGCGAGCGTAGAGAACAACTGTAATGTAATGTAATGTAATGTAATGTAATGTAATGTATAGGCATTTATATAGCGCACTACTTACCCGGAGGGTCCCAAGGCGCTTCGACTGCTGCGAAACCCTTCCTGGCTTCCCTGAGAGATGGTCCCTTAATGGGTATCTCCAGGGTGAGACCAGGCATCCCCGGCGGTCTGGTGGGGCCGTTAGTGAAGATGAGGCAAGCTAATGCCCAGAGTTGCCGAGTGTGATCGCTGATCAGAGTGGGCACCGAGGCGAGAGAATTATCGAGTCCGCTGACCCTGGTCCAGCAACCTGCCGCGCCGGAAATCGAACCCTGGTCCCAGACCGCCCTACACCAGTCCGCCCCGCCCGCCTCCAATCACTCTGCCACCCAAGCAGCTCCGTGTCCACGGGGCCCTCCAGAGGCTTCTTCAGTTCGCTGCTCTCCGAGCAGCGTCCGCCATTTTGTTGCGCCGGGGCTGCGAGCCAGTCCTTGCTACCTGGGGCGCCTCATCTCACCTCAGCGCTTATATAAGCCGCAGGAGCTGGGGCAGCCTTGCAGTCACTCCCGCCGTCTCCGAAGCTGGAACGGGGGCGTCGACCGACCCGACCCCGCCTCGCTCCCCCCGCCGCAGGCACTATCACGCCGGCGGGGCAGATACTAGCGCAAGGCCGGTGCTGCAAGGCCTACTTCCACACCAGTCCGTCCGCTCCAATATCTGGCCCTTAAAACGTCTGATAGCCCCAAAAGCTGGACACCAAGCGACCGGACCTCTCACCAGTCTGCGCCGTCACCGCGTTTAGTGTGAACGTCTGGGTGGGTCAAGGATAGTGAAGGATTATTAGCCGGCTCGACGTAGCCTCGGAATTAGGTGCCCATCGCCGATCAGAGCAAGCTCCGCCCCCCCTCTTCCCCTTGCTCTTAGCCCCCTGCACATGGAGCCTTTTTCCCAAAGTCTCCAGGACAATCCCCAAGGGGCAGGGCATCCCGTTCGGGTCTGACCACCACCTAATTAGCCTTTACACCAATGATGTTATTTTCTCGGTGCCCGTCCTTTGTCTTCCATGTCAATATCATGCAGATCTGCAGGTATTCAGCCAGGTCTCTGGCTTTAAAACAAATGTACAGAAGTCTTAGGTGCTGAATCTCACTGCTACGCAAGTGACTGTAGACGCCTTGCAAGCCCAATTTGATTTAAACTGGGTTTCTGATGGTATGACGTACCTAGGGTTGGTCCTTCATAAACGTCTGGTCAAGACGTGGGAAGTGAACTATAATACACTGCTCTCTCTCATCCCAACAGATGTAGCCCATTGGCGGCGCCTGCCACTGTCGTAGCTTGGAAGGCTGGCTGCAGTAAAATGAATGTACTACCTGGGGCCTTATATCTCTTTCAAACGCTCCCCTTGCAGCCCCCACGGAATTTGCTTCTTCACATGGAAACTGAGATTGAACGTGTTCTATGGGGTCCGATTTCCCCCAGGCTACAGAAGCCTCTCCTACGGCACCCTAAAAAGGAGGGCCTTGCCCAACATCACACGCTACTTCCAGGCCTCGCTGTTGCGTAACGTCGTAGAATGGAACCATCCCATCACAGAGAAGCCTTTCCTGTTTTTGCTTGAACTGAAAGCTACAATTTGAACTATGCATTTTAGAAATAAATATTCGTTTACAAGTTTCCCTGCTTTTAATGTAAAATATGGATCGAGTATTTATTTGCCTAAGTCCTCAGATACAGCCTGATTCTTTTTAAGTATCAGAATTCAATTATCAGGATGCAATGATTAATCTAGATTAAGACCGGCGCAACCCTCATATTTTGTTATTTTATTAATCTCGTTCTTCAGAAAAGAAACAGCAGAGTTGAGAGATTCTTGGATTTGACTCCACAGAAGTTGCTTAACATCATTCCTGTTTCATATTTTCAAGACGATGCATGATATTGATAAATGCAAACCAGCCTACCTAACACAAATGAGCTCGGTATAAAACGTGTTTAGGTGTATGATGTTATAAAACACCAGTATACTAATGCTAATAGTTTTATGTATGCATACAAATAAAAGATTTGGTTACAAATCATTTGGGTTTTGAGATAGAAAGTGGGCAATAACCGTTATATGTGCAAATAATATCCTGGAGGCTGTCACGGGCTCTAGAGAAATGCTGGAGGCTAAAATAGACTCTAATGTCATAGATGTAGGGTGACACTGTGTGGCAAATGGCAATGTTTCCTTCTCAAACCATCTGTGGTGCCCCAATGACTCATCCTCCTTCACTCTGGAATAGGGCAACTTAATTTTTGCTGTTTGGCCATTGCCAGGTCTCTAACATGCCCAGTTGTGGCCAGACGGTTGAACTGTGGAGACAGGGGCATGATCCTTGAGAAGGTCCAATCCCGGGGGACACCACAGGTATAGAACAGAGCTGGGTACACAGCAATTCAAAAAAAGAATTGTTCCCCAAACTCAAAAAGTGAGGCAGGTCTACAGTAGATATTACTTTTCACTGGCAGACTAAAGTTGATTATAGACAACAAAATGAATTTCTTTGCTGAACCCATGAATGAAGGTGTTTGGCTGGATCTGTATGAGGTGGATAAAGATGACAGTAAGAAATTGGGAGACATTCCTACTGTTATTTCAAGGGATCTTGCTGTGCTGCGCTGTGTTATGTGACAGAAAGTAGAAATGCTGCATATTTTCAAAGATATGGAGCGTTTCTGGTCATCCTTGCACTGGTGCACTGTGTGGTTCCAAGCACCAAAGCAGGCACCCTTGCACCATGGTGCAAGGCTGCCTGCGTAACAGGTTGGACTGTTTTTGTGCAAGAAGAGAGACCTTCCTACAAAAAAACTATCCAAAGAGAAATGTTTCCCGTTCTAGGTTGAAGCAGAATGCATAATGCATAGAAAGAGGAAATATCAAGGAAAAACACGTTTTTTTTCTTTGTTATGCCATCCTCCTGAGGCATTTGTAAATCTGGAATGCCATCAAATCCACAGGTGGATGCATAGAAACAGCCATGCTCCACCTATTGAGTGCCTTCTAGCTCGAAATGTGATGTAATGCAGCACAAGCCACTGCATTGTGTTACATTTCTTTATAAAGCAACGCAAGGCAGCAAAAACCACCATTGGGTGGCTTTGTAAATCTTACTGAAGCCTTTGCTCTGTCCTTGGGCCACCTTGAGCAATGCATGACAACGCAAAGGCTTAGTAAATCAGGGCTTGGGTTGTTAGTTGTGAAGGATGTGACTACTTCACAAATTATATATCCCCCATTGTCTATTTACTGGGAGCTAAGTAGCCCATTGTAGCACTTTACTCTCTTTGGGCAGCAAACAGAGAAGTCCAAGCCCTGCTTAGGGGAGGTGGTGTAGGCTAACATTCCCAAATTGCTTGCATCTAACAACAGCACTCAATAAATGATTGTCCAGTCAGTGTTTTTTTATTTAAAGGAAACATACTTTTATTACACATACACTACTAAATACTTCACACTAAGTTACAAATGTATACATTCAGGTAGTTTGAAGTAACGTTTGTGACATCCTCATATTATATATCCCCTCTAGGGGGTCTTGAACCACATAATCACAATAACGTTGAAAGAATCAGTACTACTAGGTACAAGCATTCATTAGAATGACAAGCATTCAATGATCAATCACCATATTGTTATTAAAATATTTGACTTCAACACCACGTGCATGACTGAGTTTTTCTTTACTTGCTAAATGCCACAAAATTAACCATAAAAGTGGTAGGTCACAATTTTGTGAAGAGTCAAGTATCTGCCTCTAAAAAAACAGACAGTACTCGTGTACCTCGGAAGATAGTGCCAACTGCCTGACTGGTAAGTGCACAGTCGTTAAAATACAAACATAAACAAACATTGACTCCTATTAAAATATATTATTTTATATAAATCATAATCAGATTAATTTATGTTTTAGTGAGTTTTTATTACAGAAATGTACCTTGTGAAAGACCGAAACATTTGCATGATTTATGCACACAAAATCGGTGCATACCTTTTTGAGGATGTTTCTAAGTAATTATTTCCTAAAAAGTGCAAATTTATTTTCCTGAATATTTTGCCATATATTTTCAGGCTATCAAAAAACAGTGTGCAATGGTATTATATTTAAAAAAATTCTAAGTAATTGATTATTTCATTTTATGTAGACATCTATTGTAGCTTTCAATAGCCCAACTCTAAGGGGGCGATTACGATGTCGATTGGAAAACGCATCTTCCCAACCAATTCAGAAAGCTTTCCGTCTGACCGATTACGATAGTCAGAAAGCGTTCAGACTTTCAGAGTCGGGTCTGAGGCGGTTGCGCATGGTATTCGGAGGAACAGAGTTGGTCAGAGCCAACTCGTACAGGTCTACGTACCGTGTTTCTGACCGAGCGATTACTATGTCGGATGCAGACAGCCTTTCCAAATTGGTTGTTCTGACATGGATCAGCTATCAGTATCTGACTTTGGGAGCATGTAGCAGGCTCCCCTTCACCTGGAACCTTCCGAATGGGGCCCTTGGGGGTACCCAAGGGACCCCCCCTTTCCAACCAGGCACAGTATGGAATGCATCAAGGGTGCCCGCCACAGGGTGCATGATTTTTCCCAGCTAACCCTTTCTTCAATGGGAGCCTGTGTATTCATAACACAGGCTCCCATTGAAGTCAATAGGAGTCAGACCATATTTATAAGCATCCTAATCGGTCGGTTGGACTCCCTGAATCCGATTCGGTTGGAAACCCTTCCGAGATCGATTAGTTCAGAATGCTTTCCGACTGACATCGTAATCGGCCCCTAAGAAGAAATTACTTCTTAAATCAGTTTAATATTTACAAATTAAATCTATTCAACAAATTTATGAATTCATATTTATATTTTTTAAAGAGCAGCAAAAATATATTAAATCAAAGAAACTAATAGATAGCAAACCTTAATGAAACTATTTCAGTGCACAAAAAAGGTATTATTGAGACATTTTAAAATGCATTTCTTTCAACACAGGCAAAATAACATATCATATTTTTTTACAGGGTTAAATATGCAAACAAAACAATTCTCAAATTAACAGCTCTAAATGCTCTTTATTTTCCATAGAAAAGTAAATGCTATCTAGATCACATCACCAAAGCCAACAAAACAAATGTGAACGTCACAAAGAAAATTGAAAAAGACCTGAACGTCAGAATGTAATAAATCATTACAGGATTTAAAAAGTTAACATTGCTTTTTATAGCATAGAACACTCAAATTTAAACAACGAAAAGTACTAAGTACTAGTGACACCATCAATAACTGAATTGATTTAAATCTAACCAAAAAGCTAATTTTCGGGGGGCGGAGCTTGCCGGCATCCATGAAAGACGTGTGAGCGCTGAGCTCCTCGCCTGAGCCCCTTTAACATTCGACAAAACTATCCTTTCGGCGCCTAGTCAGCCCTGAAAACTGTGGTGGACTTTCCATCTACGCCCCGGCCTGGTGGGGGGCCTTTCCCCGGTCGAAATCCGATGTGGTTTCGCTTCGCTGTTTGGAGGAGGGCGCAGTTGCGGACCAGGCCGTAGTCCGCGGTCTATCCTGAGGAGCCGCCCGAGCTGCCTCACGCTACGTGCGGCCAGTGGAGCTAGAGTGGTGTCGGTCTGCCTATTTGGTGTCTGCACAACTGTTCCTGCTGTGTGTTATCAAGCCGTGTTCCCGGGAGCGGCAGTGGTGGACTGGCCCTCGTTTGTGCACTTGATGGGAGAAAGAGTGCTGATGCTTTGAGGTACAATTGGACGCTGCGGAAAGCCACCGGCGGGCCGCCGTCTCCTTGGGGAGAGTTTCATCGGCCGTTGCCTGCGCCTTGCGTGTCTCACGGACCACCGCGGAGCTGCGGATTGGAAGTGTGCTGGAGTGTGGGGGCCCAACTGCTTGACATTGGTGTGGCCTGGTTCTGCGAGAGTGCTTGGTGGCGTGCCTCTCTGGCTCCTAGGCCTACTCGTGCTGTGGGGCGTTTGGCCACCATCTTGGCTGCATTTCTTGCTGCGCAACGTCTCGCCCTTCGGAGCTTGCTCCCCCAGTGTCCCCTCTTCGCCCCACTAACACTCGCTGGCGATATTTTGCTGGCGGTTGTGCGCCTTGCTGAATGTCTACTAGGAACACTATGGGGAAAGGCGATAAGAATCAACCCAAACTGTCGTTTGATCAGCGGAAAGCAAAAGGTGCTGAGGGGCCGGCCCCGGATGCCTCGCCGCGGCCTACGGCAACCGACAGTTCAGTGTGTGCGGACATTCGTGAAATGCTGGGCACCATGGAAAAGGGCTTACAGGACAGCATGGCGGCGATTGGCACAAAAATTGACGCTCTGTCCTTCAGGATGGACCGCATGTCTGAGAGGGTGGATAAACATGCTGAGCGGCTGGATATGGCGGAACGGCGGCTAACGGAAGCAGAGGAAGCCCAAACGGAATGGGATAAAGACCGCAAGCAGTTCGGACGCCTACTCCAAGTCATTCAGGACAAGACGTAGGATTTGGAGGCACGCTCACGGCGCTCCAACGTCCGCATTACTGGGGTGGCGGAATCTACCAACACTGGCAAAATGGAGTTGTTCGTGGAGAAACTGCTCCAGACACTGCTGGGGGAGGAGGTCTTCTCCCCTATGTTCATCGTCGAGAGGGCTCATCGCACTCTGGGGCCGAAACCGCAGCCAGGACTCCCGCCGCGGCCGATTATTGCGAAACTTTTGAACTATAGGGACCGAGACTTGGCGCTCCGGCTGGCGAGGGAGAAAGGAAACTTGCAATTCGAGGGCATGAACATCTCCCTCTATCCGGACTTCACGGCGAGAGTGCAGGAGGAGAGGAAGCGCTTCGCCCCGTATAAGAAACAGATGGGAGACCTGGGGCTGGACTACGCCATGTTGTACCCAGCGAGACTCCGAATCAACAAACAGGGACACTCGCACTTTTTCACTGACCCGGCGGACCTGGAAAAAATCTCTGAAGGAGTGGGCCAAGGAACAACGCAACAGCCCGAGGGGCGAACGTGAGGACGCGGAGGAGGCCGCTTCCATGAACGGTCAGGGGTAATCTAATTTGTGGACTCTTCTCCGGGTCGGCTGGGCCCCTTCCGAGTGTTTATCTCTGCTACAGGTGCTGTGAACCTACTTAATCGACAATGTGGGGTGTGCTCTTGCTATTAGTGGACTGCAATAGGGTTGTAGCGTCAACACGTTTTGCTGTTAGCTGGTAGCTTTGGGGAAGGCTCTCCCGCGCGTGGGGGACTTGTTCTTCGACTGTGTGTTTTTTGGCTGGTGAGGGTGCTGAATGGTACTGGGGGGCGGGGTGGTGGAGCCACCGAGGTCTGAGGTCCTTGACCTAATTGTACTGTTGTCCAGCTGGTAACCTCTGCCCCTGCGCTTTCGGCCTTTGGCTCTCCTGAGGGCCCTTGAGTTTGTAGTGTTTTTCATTGGGGTGGGAGGATGGTGGGTGGTGGTGGGACCTGTCTGACCGGGTTGGGGTTGGTCGGCTGTGGGTGGGTGGGTGGTTGCTCTATTCTTCTCTTGTTGACCATGTTATGTAGGTCTTTCGGGGTCTGTTGGGGGGAGGGTTTTGTAAGGCCTGCTACTGGATTGTGTCTACTGTGCCACCTGTGCTACCCTGATTTGTTACCTGTCCTACAATGGTGGACGTTGAGTCTCTAGGGCCGGAGAGTGGCCCCAACTCTCTCAGACTGCTGTCTTGGAATGTGAGGGGGCTGAATGATTTCCATAAACTTAGGAAGGTAATAGCTTATTTGCAGCGGCACCGGGTTGATCTCGCCTTGCTCCAAGAAACCCACCTGCTTCTGACTAGTCCTATGTTACAGACCAGGGGTCTTGGGAGTGCTTGTGTTGCTGCAGGGTTCACTACACATGCAAGAGGTGTGCTTACGTGGGCTAATCCCAAATCTCAGTTGGCACTGAAGAAGGTTGTTGTGGACCCGGCGGGTCGGTATGCTGTTGCCCGCTGTGTGGGGAAAGGCCACGATTTGTTGGTTGTGAATGTGTATGGCCCCAATTACGACACACCCGCATTTTATACCTCGCTGGCGGACCTCTGTAGACAGTATGAGGGCTCCAGGTTGCTATGGGGGGGAGACTTCAATTTTGTGCTGAACCCGGAGTTGGATAGGTCGGCTGGCGCTCCCAGGACCCCAGCGGCCTCGGCATTACTTATGCATGCGGAGCTAGTGAAACTCGATCTGCTGGATGTGTGGCGTCATAGGCACCCGGGGAAGGGTGGATTCACTCACTACTCAGCCTATCATAATGTACACACGAGGATTGATTATTGGTTTGTCTCCCGCTCCCTCCTTAACTCCGTGAAGGGGTGTGCTGTGTTGCCCCGCACGTTGTCTGACCACTCGCCGCTGCTTTTGCTGCTAGAGGCCCCAGCTAGAAGGATACCCCCGTTCACCTGGAGGTTCCCCCTGTATTCACTTCTAGATGAGGCCTTCAGAGGGGAATTGGCTGAGGATATAGATACGTACTTTTCGACTAATGTGGGGTCGGTGGATAGTGTCCAGGTGCTCTGGGATGCATTCAAAGTGTACATACGGGGGATGACGATGGCCAAACACTCAGGGGTGCATAAGGCTATCAGGCAGCGGTTGAAATATCTGGAAACTCAGTTGTCTGATCTGGAACGTCAAGCGGGGGGTGCGGGAGATGCAAACATAACTGAAAGGCTTAAGCCCCTGCTATCGGAATTCCATGACGAGGCGGATAGGGAGATATGACATATGGGAAAGTACGCCACGGCACGCACGTATGGGGAACAGGACCGCCCTGGCTGCCTGCTTGCTAAACTGATGCGAAATAGCAGGCCGCCCCTGGTGATCGAGGAGTTATTAACAGCTAGTGGTGATGTGGTGACTGGGGAACAGGATATACTGGCGGAATTCCATACTTTTTATACCGCACTGTATACGTCGAGATCAGGCCACCTAGAGGAGGAAATAGACGACTATCTGAGTTACATCTAGATGCCCTTTTTAGCTAATTGGCAACGAGAATTTCTGATGGCGCCATTCCAGAAAGAGGAGATCACGGAGGCGCTGGAGGGGATGAGGTCAGGCAGCGCTCCAGGGTCGGACGGCCTTACGGTGGCCTTCTACAAGGCTTTTCAAGACAAATTGGTGCCCTACTTGCTGCTCCTTTTTGACGACATTTGTCAACAGGGTAGCATGTCGAAGTCTATGAGAGAGGCGCTTCTCATCACCATCCCGAAGCCGGGAAAACCCCCCAACGAGTGTGGCTCGCATAGGCCGCTCTCACTGATTAACGTAGACGCCAAATTATATGCAAAGGTTTTGGCGGCACGGTTGGCTCTACTTGTCCCAGAATTGGTTGCCCCGGAACAGGCAGGGTTTGTCCCCGCCCGGAACTTGACTTATAATATTCGTACGGTGCTAGGCACCATTCAGCATGTCCGGCAAGAGAACAAGGCTGTGGCTATTTTCCTGGATATGGAAAAGGCCTTTGACTCAGTGGAGTGGCCGTTTATGCTCAGGGTTCTGCGTAAGTATGGGCTCGGCGAACCCTTCCTTCAGATGCTAGGGGCCCTGTACTACAAGCCGACTGCGCGGCTAAAGATAGGGAACTCGGTCACTGCCCCGATTGAGATCAGCAGGGGCACTCGGCAGGGCTGCCCCCTCTCCCCACTTCTGTATGCTCTGGTGGCGGAACCCCTGGCCTGTGCTATTAGGGAATACCACGGGTTCGAGGGGATCAACTTCCCTTCTTATCAGATTGGCATATCAACATATGCTGACGACACTCTGCTGTATGTCCGAGAGCCGGAGGTGAATCTGGCGGCTGTCTTGCGGGAAGTGGTGAGGTTCGGAGCACTTTCGGGCCTTCGGGTCATTTGGAACAAGTCTGTGGCGTTGCCTCTGACTCCAGTGACCCTCCCATTTGACTCGGAATACCCGTTGCAATGGACCACGGACTCGTTATTTAGGGATCCGTATTCACACCGATCCCGAGATCCTGATACGCGAGAACTATGGGGTTGCGTACTCTAAGCTAGTAGATGACGTAGAGGTGTGGTGCAGGCTCCCGCTGTCCCTAATGGGCAGGATAGCAATTATGAAGATGGTGGTTCTCCCCAGGTTCCTCTTTCTCTTTGCTAACATACCTGTCGTACTCTCAAAGGCCTTTTTTCGTCAGCTTACGCAGACGCTTATCAGACTTGCGTGGGGGGGCAAACAGCCGAGGGTTCGATGGCAAACTCTAATGCTTCCTTATGAACGCGGGGGTCTGGGAGCTCCTGATCTAGAACGGTACTACAGGATAGCACAAGGGGCTCATCTCCACACCTGGATCCATGGGGACCCTGGCATCCCGCATGTGAAGTTGGAGCGCCTCTTTGCGGACCCCACCCCGCTCCCGGCCACAATATGCTGTCCTGTCGATCGCAGGGTTGGTAATTTGGACTCAATTGCCGCCACAAACCACGCTTGGCATGAGCTAGTCCGCTCCTGTGATAGTGAGCTGTTGTACTCTCCCCTTCTGCGGGTGGAATGGGCGGTGTGGTTGGCCCCGCTGACAGAGAAGGGTGTCCTGAAAGCGTTACGGGACTTGGGCATAGAAAAGATGGGGGACTTCTTTTTGAACAGCACAGTGAAGACGTCGCAACAAGTCCTCCAATCCCACTCTGGAACGACGCTGTTACACAGCTTCCAATACCACCGGGTCCGTAGGGCGTTGCAGGGGTTGCTGGGCCCGGAATTGGCAGAGCCGCAGGAAGTGCCGGAGCTCACATACGTTATTAAGAACCCCTCGTCCCGTAAATTGGTAACTAATCTTAAGAAACTGGGGGACCGGCACCGGCAGTACCCTCTCTCCAAGGCCAGATTGGCCTGGCAGTGTGATCTTCAGTTGACGATCTCGGATGAAATGTGGCAATACTGCTGTACGAACACTAGGAAGATTTCACTTAATAGTAGACATCGTCTGATACATTTTAAATATTTACAGCGGGTCTACTACACACCGGACAGATTACATAGATACGGATTACGGGAGTCGGCGGAGTGTGAGCGATGCCATTTTCCCACAGCTGATTTCTTGCATATGTCCTGGACTTGCCCTAGTATCCATACGTTTTGGCGGGAGGTATTCTCGGAACTTAGTTCTATGCTGGGTACGGAGGTTCTGACGTGCCCGGCTCTGGCGCTGCTGGGTTTTTCCAAACCGTTGCCAGTGGCGGTGCGGCGCTTGGCTGATATGGCCTTGCTGACGGCGAAGTGCCTGGTTGCGTTGTGCTGGATGAGGGGGCCGGTTCCTACTAAAAGGCGCTGGGAGACGGATTTGCTGTATTCCTGTACACAATCTGATGTGTATAATGAACTGCTTCCCCCAAAGAGTCGCCCTAGGAACTTCTGGGGGTTATATAGGGAATATCAGTGTGCTAAGGGGGGCGGTGAGTCAGACCCCGAAGGGGAGGAGTTGGATGAGCTGCAGGAGGGCGGGGTGGAGGCGGCGGAGGCTGGTATGATGCATGGTTGACTGTCCCCTTCTCGGAGGTGGTTGTCTGTTCCATCCGGGTGCCAATTGAGAAGTTGAGTGCGTGAGTCCCTGGGACGGTTGTGCTGGGAGGGTGGCCTTAGTGGTCCTATTTGAATTCTGCATCACACCATTGGGCCCTCGGGTCCTTGCCATGGGTGCTAAGTTCATCTATAGAATCAGTAGTTAGTGCAGGTGGGTGGGTGGACACGGGTACGGGTAGGCTGGCTTGTTTGAAGGGTGGGGGTTTGTTTAGTTGTGGGTTTATGGCAGCCTTTTTCCTCCCTCTCTCAGGATATTTTGTTACTATGACTCTGAGACGTTGTTTAGCACACACAAATTAACTGCATTATTTTTGCACACCGAACTATGGTCATGGGTGTCGGCACCAGTATTAACTGCTTTATTTTTGATATCAGTCATAAGCTATTTCCACAGAACGGTCTTATTTTCTCTTTCTTTCAAATGTGTATGCCGCCAGGCCCTCGGGATGCTGGCATTACGGCTGTGTATGCGACTACTGACCATTGACCTAGGTGCTATCTATTGTTGCCGCCGGCCTCCAGGTTGTAGGCGATGAGTGCTGTGTGCTTACATCGAAGGTGTAATAAAGTATAAATTTAACAACAAAAAAAGCACATTTTCTTCTTGAAAATAGTTAACATTTTGTTCAGGATTGCAGGGAAAAATGAACAGCAACCTTTTCCTACAAAACACTATAACGTTTTTCTCAAATAAATCCAACTTTTGAATAACATGAAAAACATTCCATTAGCAACATATGTATTATCTAAGAGAGGAAACATGCTACCAAAACATAACAGGTACGTTTATTGTAAAGACAGAAGGACTGTACCAAGAACTCACTGGAGGTGTGTAGCTTTCTACTTAACCGCTTGCAGAGGCAAAATGACCACTGTGTGGCATTATATTGAAAAAGGTTTGGCCACTGCATCAGAATTAGAGGTAAGGAGCACTGTCCAGCAAATAAGTGTTAGCTGGCACCTCTAGTGCGCCCTCTGGTTCAGTACTAAGGAAACTTTCAACTAACATTCTTACATATGTAGCTGGATATCACCCTCCATTACAAATTTAGAAGAACGGTAAGTAGGAAAAAACAGGCAAATCAATCTATTCCTACTCAACCTAAAACTTTTAGCATCATACTAACACCTCCAGAACTAAAGGAGACCCTTCCTAATATATGACAGTCCTCTTAAAAAGTTGCTACTCTCCACAATCTAGTAACACTTGAAAATAGTGATACTTGGATGATGGATGGGACATTCAAAACAACAACGACACCCCCTCTCATTCATCAAAATATACACTATTCATGCTACAATTAACACAGTATCTTTAATCTATGATTTACTACCTGACGAGGAATCTTCTACATACTATGAATTTCTCAGACCCTCGGTCTAGGTCCACTCTCTCCCCGCTGCTCTCCTGTGATGTCTCTTGCCTCCAGACCCGACCTCCTCCTTGGGAGGTTTCGAGGCTGCTGCCCGCTCCTGCGCCTGCTGCCAGCTCCAACTGGGACCAGACTGCCTGCAGCCACCGTAACCTTTCTCAGCCTTTTTTTCTTCTTAATTTTTCCCTGTTGTGCCACTGTTATTGTGCCCATCTGTGTCTTGCTCTAATTCCACCACTGTTGTTATTTTCTCGTGCCTGCCTGTTCCTTTCTCCTTTCACTGCTGCTGCCCCTGTGGCCCCTCCCCCATGGAATCCCCCCCAGGAATTACCCCCTGGAATTCCACCTCTGCCAACTCCCAACCTCTCCTCCCTTCCACCAACCCTATTTAATGGCAGCCACTGCGCTGTTGCGCAGTGGACCCTCGCAGCGGGCTTGCTGCCGGCTCGCTGAAGACTCACCAAAGGCAAGCCCGTCTGCGCCCGTCCGCGACATGACTGCGGCCAGTGCCAGGAACCTTGGACCTCCCACTACCCATCGCTACGACACCACCACCCTTCTCGCACTCAACCCTGGAAGACTTAAAGAATGCCAACAGGCCTCACCGAACACGACCCATGGCCAGTTCTCTTGCCTCCACTGCCACCAGAAAATCACCGCCACCCCGGCCTCCAACACCATCGATGCCAGCACCAGCGAGACCTTAAAATGCATCCTCCTCAACGTACGCTCTGTACACAACCACGCCATGGAAATCTGGAACCTACTTGTCTCTCTATCGCCCGACATTGCCTTCTTCACAGAGACCTGGACCAATGCATCCTGCGCCCCCGACATCAGCACCACCTTCCCAGACAGATACAAGATCCAGAGGAAAGACCTTTCCAACAACCCACTAGGGGTCCTCGCCATTGTCCACAAGAACACCCTCTGCCTCACCACCTCAAGCGAAACCTTCCCCTCTGCCGAACACCTGCACTTCCAGATCCAGACCACCCCCAGAGCCACACTCCAAGGAACCCTCGTCTACAGACCCTCTGGCCCCCGAACACCCTTCACCACCACCATCACCGACTCAATGGCACCCCACGCCATCGCCTCAACAAACTACATACTCATTGGAGACCTGAACTTCCACCTCGACAACCCCAGCAACCCCAACTCCACTATCCTTTGTGACAACCTTGCCAGCATCGGACTTAAACAACTCATCAACACACCAACCCACAGAGCAGGACACACCCTCGACCCCATCTTTGCGGCAGGAAGCAGCGTCCAATTCAGCCACACAACACAGCCATCAACAAATCCAAGACACCCAAACCAGCCCCACGCCCCCACTAAGGAACTGGAGCAAGGTTACCGGCAAGCAACTTAACTCCACCCTCCACTGAGACAACAAAACCTGGGCACCCAACGCAAATGACGCAGCCAGAGAACTCCACACCTGGATCTCCGACTGCACAGACAAGCTCACCCACTGCACAACCCCGACAGACAACGCCCAGGAAAGCTGCCTGGTTTACCACCGCACTCCAAGAAGCATGGCACACCTGCAGACACCTGGAGATGAACTGGAGAAACACTAAGACAACCGAAAACCACACCACCTACAAGGATGCCATGACAAACTACCAAAACCAGATCTGAGCCACCAAGAGGAACTTCATCCACAACAAAATCCTGGCCAACTCCACCAAATCCAAGGAACCTTTCAGTGTCATTCTAGAATTCACCAACCCACGCAGCAATGCCCAGCCATCACCCCATCCCAAGACCTCTGCGACAAGCTTGGAACCTATTTCCACCTCAAGATCAAAAACCTCTACGACAACTTCATCGACCATCCACCAGGCACCACAGACGCCCCCAGAAACACCAGCCAGCCCATCATCTCCAACTGGACACCATTCACGGCCAAATACATCGCGTCGACCATGAAAAGCATCCACAAGGGGGCTCCCACCGACCCCTGCCCCCTCAAAACTACCACAGAGCCGCAGCCGCCATCATACCCGAAGTACAACACACCATCAACACCACCTTCAAAACAGGCACCTTCCCAGACGACTGGAAACACGCAGAAGTCAGACCTCTGCTCAAGAAGCCCACAGCTGACCCCATTGACCTCAAGAACTATCGTCCCATCTCGCTCCTCCCCTTCGCAGCCAAAGTCGCAGAGAAACAGGTCAACAGGAAACTGACATGATTCATTGAAGAGATCGCCGTCCTCGAACCATCCCAATCCGGAATCCGAAGCAACCACAGCACAGAGACTGCCCTACTTGCTGCAAAAGATGACATCTGCACCCTCCTGGACCAAGGCCACTCCACAGCCCTCATCCTACTTGACTTATCAGCGGCCTTCAACACCGTCTCCCACCGCACACTGGTCGCCAGACTACATGACACAGGCATACAAAGAACAGCCCTGGACTGGATCCAATCATTCCTCACCGGAAGAAGCCAAAGGATCAGACTCCCACCCTTCCTCTCCGACCTCACGAAAATCACCTTCAGAGCCCCACCCTCTTCAACATCTACATGGCCCCCCTCGCAGCCATCATCAGACAACACGGCCTCAACATAGTTTCCTATGCCGACGACACCCAGCTCATCCTCTCCCTCACCAAAGACCCCACCACTGCCAAACTCAACTTATACATGGTTTTCCACGCTCTGTAGATAATATTCTGAGTCCATAATCACAAGTGCCCCACCTTTGTCCGCCTTGCAGCAGGTTATTTTCCGATTGTTGATGATTTGGTCAATGGCTTGTGATTCTCTAACAGAGAAGTTGGACCTCCTGGTGGTGTTTTTTTTTAATAAGTCCTTGATTTAATTCATGGTGATGGTTTCATAGGAATCCAAGATATTATGGCTGAAGGGTGCTAAGAACGTGCTCTTGCCCCTTAGGCCTAATGAGGTGTCATGTGATTCTTGTGGTGATTCTGGGATGACGTTGGTAAAAAAATGCCTTAACCTCAGGTTCCTCATAAATTTAAAGACGCTAACCTCTGTTTCTAGTTCATTTGATCAGTAAGTAGGTACAAAAGATGTGCCACGTTGTAAGGTAGCTCGTTGGCTTTTTGTCAAGGATTCCTTGGAAATGTTGATAATCAGGTTCTCTTGCTGTGCGTTGACTGGGCTATCGACAGCTCTGGCTATATTCAGTAAAGCCATCATGGTGCTGTGGAACTCAAGTTGTCGAGTTCTCAGCCCAGGTACTATCAATGGCTTCACTGGCACTTACAATAGTGAGAAATGGTGCCCAATATTGTTGGAAAAACAACAAGTGATGGACTGAATGTGGATCAATGTCACACACTCCCCCAGTCAAAAGATCTGGGCCCAAATCCATCGTTTTTTTGCACTCCACACCACCCTGGGTTAGACAATGGCGATATGCAAATCAGCTCTGACCCTGTTGCCCCATGGGAACAGTCCAGTCCGAACTACAAAAGCCATGTCCTTCCCAGAACGGAATCAAGCATCCGAGGACCGGACCGGTTTCGAGGTAACACCTCTCATCAGCCCGGCTAGCTTGACTCCAGTGGTGTGGAGTGCCTGGGACCCACGTCTGGGCATCCCCAGCGCACTTAGGGCGGCAATTGCAAAAACAACAAGTGATGGACTGAATGTGGATCAATGTCACACACTCCCCCAGTCAAAAGATCTGGGCCCAAATCCATCGTTTTTTTGCACTCCACACCACCCTGGGTTAGACAATGGCGATATGCAAATCAGCTCTGACCCTGTTGCCCCATGGGAACAGTCCAGTCCGAACTACAAAAGCCATGTCCTTCCCAGAACGGAATCAAGCATCCGAGGACCGGACCGGTTTCGAGGTAACACCTCTCATCAGCCCGGCTAGCTTGACTCCAGTGGTGTGGAGTGCCTGGGACCCACGTCTGGGCATCCCCAGCGCACTTAGGGCGGCAATTGCAAAAACAACAAGTGATGGACTGAATGTGGATCAATGTCACACACTCCCCCAGTCAAAAGATCTGGGCCCAAATCCCTCGTTTTTTTGCACTCCACACCAACCTGGGTTAGACAATGGCGATATGCAAATCAGCTCTGACCCTGTTGCCCCATGGGAACAGTCCAGTCTGAACTACAAAAGCCATGTCCTTCCCAGAACGGAATCAAGCATCCGAGGACCGGACCGGTTTCGAGGTAACACCTCTCATCAGCCCGGCTAGCTTGACTCCAGTGGTGTGGAGTGCCTGGGACCCACGTCTGGGCATCCCCAGCGCACTTAGGGCGGCAATTGCAAAAACAACAAGTGATGGACTGAATGTGGATCAATGTCACACACTCCCCCAGTCAAAAGATCTGGGCCCAAATCCATCATTTTTTTGCACTCCACACCACCCTGGGTTAGACAATGGCGATATGCAAATCAGCTCTGACCCTGTTGCCCCATGGGAACAGTCCAGTCCGAACTACAAAAGCCATGTCCTTCCCAGAACGGAATCAAGCATCCGAGGACCGGACCGGTTTCGAGGTAACACCTCTCATTAGCCCGGCTAGCTTGACTCCAGTGGTGTGGAGTGCCTGGGACCCACGTCTGGGCATCCCCAGCGCACTTAGGGCGGCAATTGCAAAAACAACAAGTGATGGACTGAATGTGGATCAATGTCACACACTCCCCCAGTCAAAAGATCTGGGCCCAAATCCATCGTTTTTTTGCACTCCACACCACCCTGGGTTAGACAATGGCAATATGCAAATCAGCTCTGACCCTGTTGCCCCATGGGAACAGTCCAGTCCGAACTACAAAAGCCATGTCCTTCCCAGAACGGAATCAAGCATCCGAGGACCGGACCGGTTTCGAGGTCACACCTCTCATCAGCCCGGCTAGCTTGACTCCAGTGGTGTGGAGTGCCTGGGACCCACGTCTGGGCATCCCCAGCGCACTTAGGGCGGCAATTGCAAAAACAACAAGTGATGGACTGAATGTGGATCAATGTCACACACTCCCCCAGTCAAAAGATCTGGGCCCAAATCCATCGTTTTTTTGCACTCCACACCACCCTGGGTTAGACAATGGCGATATGCAAATCAGCTCTGACCCTGTTGCCCCATGGGAACAGTCCAGTCCGAACTACAAAAGCCATGTCCTTCCCAGAACGGAATCAAGCATCCGAGGACCGGACCGGTTTCGAGGTAACACCTCTCATCAGCCCGGCTAGCTTGACTCCAAGTGGTGTGGAGTGCCTGGGACCCACGTCCGGGCTGATGAGAGGTGTTACCTCGAAACCGGTCCGGTCCTCGGATGCTTGATTCCGTTCTGGGAAGGACATGGCTTTTGTAGTTCGGACTGGACTGTTCCCATGGGGCAACAGGGTCAGAGCTGATTTGCATATCGCCATTTTCTAACCCAGGGTGGTGTGGAGTGCAAAAAAATGATGGATTTGGGCCCAGATCTTTTGACTGGGGGAGTGTGTGACATTGATCCACATTCAGTCCATCACTTGTTGTTTTTGCAATTGCCGCCCTAAGTGCGCTGGGGATGCCCAGACGTGGGTCCCAGGCACTCCACACCACTTGGAGTCAAGCTAGCCGGGCTGATGAGAGGTGTTACCTCGAAACCGGTCCGGTCCTCGGATGCTTGATTCCGTTCTGGGAAGGACATGGCTTTTGTAGTTCGGACTGGACTGTTCCCATGGGGCAACAGGGTCAGAGCTGATTTGCATATCGCCATTGTCTAACCCAGGGTGGTGTGGAGTGCAAAAAAACGATGGATTTGGGCCCAGATCTTTTGACTGGGGGAGTGTGTGACATTGATCCACATTCAGTCCATCACTTGTTGTTTTTGTAATTGCCGCCCTAAGTGCGCTGGGGATGCCCAGACGTGGGTCCCAGGCACTCCACACCACTTGGAGTCAAGCTAGCCGGGCTGATGAGAGGTGTTACCTCGAAACCGGTCCGGTCCTCGGATGCTTGATTCCGTTCTGGGAAGGACATGGCTTTTGTAGTTCGGACTGGACTGTTCCCATGGGGCAACAGGGTCAGAGCTGATTTGCATATCGCCATTGTTTAACCCAGGGTGGTGTGGAGTGCAAAAAAACGATGGATTTGGGCCCAGATCTTTTGACTGGGGGAGTGTGTGACATTGATCCACATTCAGTCCATCACTTGTTGTTTTTGCAATTGCCGCCCTAAGTGCGCTGGGGATGCCCAGACGTGGGTCCAAGGCACTCCACACCACTTGGAGTCAAGCTAGCCGGGCTGAGGAGAGGTGTTACCTCGAAACCGGTCCGGTCCTCGGATGCTTGATTCCGTTCTGGGAAGGACATGGCTTTTGTAGTTCGGACTGGACTGTTCCCATGGGGCAACAGGGTCAGAGCTGATTTGCATATCGCCATTGTCTAACCCAGGGTGGTGTGGAGTGCAAAAAAACGATGGATTTGGGCCCAGATCTTTTGACTGGGGGAGTGTGTGACATTGATCCACATTGAGTCCATCACTTTTTTTTTTGCAATTGCCGCCCTAAGTGCGCTGGGGATGCCCAGACGTGGGTCCCAGGCACTCCACACCACTTGGAGCCAAGCTAGCCGGGCTGATGAGAGGTGTTACCTCGAAACCGGTCCGGTCCTCGGATGCTTGATTCCGTTCTGGGAAGGACATGGCTTTTGTAGTTCGGACTGGACTGTTCCCATGGGGCAACAGGGTCAGAGCTGATTTGCATATCGCCATTGTCTAACCCAGGGTGGTGTGGAGTGCAAAAAAACGATGGATTTGGGCCCAGATCTTTTGACTGGGGGAGTGTGTGACATTGATCCACATTCAGTCCATCACTTGTTGTTTTTGCAATTGCCGCCCTAAGTGCGCTGGGGATGCCCAGACGTGGGTCCCAGGCACTCCACACCACTTGGAGTCAAGCTAGCCGGGCTGATGAGAGGTGTTACTTCGAAACCGGTCCGGTCCTCGGATGCTTGATTCTGTTCTGGGAAGGACATGGCTTTTGTAGTTCGGACTGGACTGTTCCCATGGGGCAACAGGGTCAGAGCTGATTTGCATATCGCCATTGTCTAACCCAGGGTGGTGTGGAGTGCAAAAAAACGATGGATTTGGGCCCAGATCTTTTGACTGGGGGAGTGTGTGACATTGATCCACATTCAGTCCAACACTTGTTGTTTTTGCAATTGCCGCCCTAAGTGCGCTGGGGATGCCCAGACGTGGGTCCTAGGCACTCCACACCACTTGGAGTCAAGCTAGCCGGGCTGATGAGAGGTGTTACCTCGAAACCGGTCCGGTCCTCGGATGCTTGATTCCGTTCTGGGAAGGACATGGCTTTTGTAGTTCGGACTGGACTGTTCCCATGGGGCAACAGGGTCAGAGCTGATTTGCATATCGCCATTGTCTAACCCAGGGTGGTGTGGAGTGCAAAAAAACGATGGATTTGGGCCCAGATCTTTTGACTGGAGGAGTGTGTGACATTGATCCACATTCAGTCCATCACTTGTTGTTTTTGCAATTGCCGCCCTAAGTGCGCTGGGGATGCCCAGACGTGGGTCCCAGGCACTCCACACCACTTGGAGTCAAGCTAGCCGGGCTGATGAGAGGTGTTACCTCGAAACTGGTCCGGTCCTCGGATGCTTGATTCCGTTCTGGGAAGGACATGGCTTTTGTAGTTCGGACTGGACTGTTCCCATGGGGCAACAGGGTCAGAGCTGATTTGCATATCGCCATTGTCTAACCCAGGGTGGTGTGGAGTGCAAAAAAACGATGGATTTGGGCCCAGATCTTTTGACTGGGGGAGTGTGTGACATTGATCCACATTCAGTCCATCACTTGTTGTTTTTGCAATTGCCGCCCTAAGTGCGCTGGGGATGCCCAGACGTGGGTCCCAGGCACTCCACACCACTTGGAGTCAAGCTAGCCGGGCTGATGAGAGGTGTTACCTCGAAACCGGTCCGGTCCTCGGATGCTTGATTCCGTTCTGGGAAGGACATGGCTTTTGTAGTTCGGACTGGACTGTTCCCATGGGGCAACAGGGTCAGAGCTGATTTGCATATCGCCATTGTCTAACCCAGGGTGGTGTGGAGTGCAAAAAAACGATGGATTTGGGCCCAGATCTTTTGACTGGGGGAGTGTGTGACATTGATCCACATTCAGTCCATCACTTGTTGTTTTTGCAATTGCCCAATATTGTTGGGGCACCTCTGCTCATTCAGATATGCCCTCACCTGGAGCATAGTGCACCATTCCTTAGGGTTGTGTGGTCTACTAGACCTCACTGCCAACAGGCAGTGCTAGTTGGCATGGCACCCAGGCAGGGTACCATGTGTACATTGTTGTTTTCTCCCTCACAGGGGCATGTAGGCTGCAAGGGCAGTGTCATGGTCACAGTGAGGGGGGACCCAAAGGACCCTCTTCATCTTCCAGGCCCTAGGTACCCAGGGTACCATTTACTAGAGACTTACAGGAGGCAGATGTGCCAATTGGGGTATTTTTTAGGGAAGAAGCACTGTCACAGGACTGTGCACTACATTTTAAACCACATCAAAACCAGGCAGAAAGTGGGGGCTAACCATGCAAAGAGGCACTTTCTCACATCCTTCCCTAGTACTTTGTAAGCTAGATTAAGGAGAGACAGTGGATGATAAGATTTTGCCTCCAGAGGGTCTCTCCCAGGCTTCTGTGGCACAGTGATAAGGACCATATGCATGCTCTTCCGCAGACTACCCTGCTCCTTGACTTGCTTATGCAGTGCAAATAAACGTGGTGCCAAGGGTACCCGGTACTCAGCATAAAATTCAATTGGTAGCCCATCAGTGCCAGGTGTATTGCCCCTCGCGATGTGTTTGATGGCCAATGTGATCTCCCCAAGAGTTCATCATCTAGCTCTGCTGCCAATAAGGGAGCAAGAGGGGGATTTCTATAGGTTGTAAATAGGCTAGAATAGTGTTGAAAGTCACACCCGGTCGAGCCTGATGTAGGTTCTTGTAATACATTTCGAACTCTTTATTGATGACTAATTGGAAATTCACCTTAGATTAGTATGAGTGCAAATAGCACCGACTGTGGTATGTGGACGTTCAGATTTCAACTACCAGGCCAATAAGCTGCTGGCTTTATCACCCAGTTTGTGCTGCCGCTCGGTGTATTCTCTAAAATCAAAATTACAAAATTAGTCAGTAGTCCAGATAGGGCTCTATAATCAGTCCCAAGGCCGGCTAGTACTAGGAGGCGGGCCAGATCATTCAGGCAATCCTTTCCACCCCCCTCAGTCTGTCTTACAGAGCATGGTGTACTCCAATCTAAGTCGACATGCATACCCCCTAATCATCACCTTGAAGGCATCCCACTCCACCCCTTCATCTGAAGCAGACCATTCATCGTTTGTAAAATATCTACTGAACATGTTCCCCAATAGTATTCCTAAATACAGTGTCTGGCAATGCCTATGTTTGCAAGCTCCAGGTGGGAATGGTTGGCCGAAGTCTTTCCCACTTAAAAGATACCAATAATGGACAGCGATATGTTAATGTCCGCCCAAAATATTCTGTCTGTCTGCATTTAGTTGCAAGTGACCCTGAGCCAAAAATATATCCTGGTATGGAGAGCATATAGTGCTGAGTAATGGGAATACTCCAGTGTAAGCGGGTTCAGAGTGCACCAGATATCCACCCTTGTAAGTTCTGTGACGAACGCCGTAGGTGCTTGGAGGTAGTGTGAAATTGTGCCCCAGAAGCAGAAGAGTGGACCTGTCAAGGTCTAAATCTGGAACACAGTTCAAATCCCTGCACCAGAATGTTGTTGATTGTGGTGAATGAACAAGGGCTGGGGAGAATGAGGTCTAGAATGGAGATCGATCTACATTAGGCATGTAGAGTGCCACCAAAGTAAGGCGTTCACCATCCAACGTGGCATACGCAATGACATACCTCCTTTCAGGGTCGATTAAAGTATTTTCAGGCACAAATGGTACTCTCTATAAAACCCACTATAGGACCCCCTGGCTTAAGCAGAGTAAGTGATACCCAACACAAGGCCTTGCCAACATTTCTGTAGCTTCTGGATTTACCTGCCATTAAGTGTGTCTCCTGTAGGCAAGTGAACAGAATGTGATGCCTCATAAGATAGGAATGATTCATGTGTCTTTTCCTATGTGTGCCCATACTCCTCACGTATAATATTTAGTAGTTATATATTAGGTACATAATGAAAGATATCATTCACAGACTGCATGGAATGGGAGCGATTGGCAAATAAGGCAACAAGGAAACAGTAGTGAGAACATTCCTGTAAATAACCCCCAACAAACCCACAGTCCCGGGCCACACCGTCAACTGGTCACAGACAAATATCACCATAAATGATCGGGCAACCAAACTAGATTCCATTTGATATTAAGTGGGGCACCAAGATGGCCTACTGTTGAAATCACATGCTGCAATAAACAAAAGCAAGCCACTTATCAGATTGTTGATCGCAAGAAGTAGCAGCAACAGTTGTTGTGTGAGGGGTGCATACAGCCCCCAGTCAGTACAACAATGACATCTCAAACTGCCTTCCTGCTTACTGCACAGAGAGACAGGAGAGAAAGCAGGACAATCTCCAGAAATGTAAGTACTCATATCACATCCCCAGCAGTGTGGGGAGTCACAGAAGGGTGCCCCTCAATACTGCGGCTAGTAACTGTAAGTCAATGTCTGGGGGCACCATCATGACTGCCCACTTCCAAGCCAGTAGGAGAGGGAACTACCGACTGTTGTTCCACTTCTACAACCACTTGTGCTCTCTCCTTGGCAGCCTGCTCCTTTGTAGGGGCAACCAGGTGATGCCTACCACGGGCCCTACATCACCCCTGCACTTTCCACTCCGGGGTGGGGGGGGGGCAATGGAAGAGTCTCTCAGTGTGGCTGTGATGCCCCATTGCTCTAGCCAGGACCATGCATCTTCTGGGGTCGCACTGTTGTATGGCGTTTTAGAATCCGAATGGATTTTCCTGATTCATGCCCTTATATAGGTACAATTCACATTGTCCTTATATAGGCATAGAAATCAAGCCCTTATTTAGTTATAGCCCATGCAACCCAAATACAGGCATTGCTGCTTCCATCTGTTCACCAAACGTCACAATGATTTCTTGGAAAACCAGCTTAAGCCGTTCGGGACTTCCCCTCGCTTGAATATTGATTTCTCCAAGAACTCAGTTAGTTTTACATTTAACATCTATTCCTTAAGGGTTCATTCATGACGTTCATATGCCCGCCTTTATGTCAAACGTGGCCTTCCTAAACACCTTCAAGGTATAAATATTCCTTCACTTGCTAAAGCAAAGCACAGTGGTTCGGAGCAGTTCGATGACCTGCTTGCCCAACGGAGCTCGCTACAGCAAGTACCGACTCTCCAGCTGATGCACTAATCAGGAAGCTGCCCTCTCCTGGGAAGACCTCAGCTCCAGTGTTTCTGACTCCCCTTGCGGGGTGTTGGGAAATCAAGTCCTGAGACAGACACACCAGACCTCCTTCATTCTAAGGTATGGAGCTGATAAGAACCACGAGAAACCTTTGGTAAATTATTGGCAAAAACTAAACCTATGCTAAAGGCCATACTTACTTCTTCCCATGCACTAGACCTAGGTTAGGTACATTTTCGTAGACGTATGGTAGAAGCACCAGTTGAGTATTTTAGTCCATGTTATTTATGCATGTATTTTTATAGGATGTATGACGGTACCACGCGTACTTTGACAACGCGTACCGTTACAACGCTACTTTTACCACGCAAGTCGTTACAACGACTTGCGTGGAGGGGCGCTGGATAGTAAATTATTTAATTTACTATTCCAACTCCAGTCCCCGTGGACTCTAGGGAAAGGAGTTGGATAGTAAATTAAATTATTTACTATCCTTGAGCGCCCCCCAGCGCATTTCGTTGTAACGGCCTGCGTGGTAAAAGTAGCGTTCTAATGGTACCGCGTTGTAAAATATGCGTGGTAACCATTGCATACCATTTTTATATGGCTTAGAAACCATACAATGTTATTACAGTATTATTTTATAATACTATTCTCGCTGTACGCATTATACTTTGCATTCTGTCTAACAATTGTAGCAGTTCACCTCAATTGCATGAGAAAGAAGACTGTTCAATAAACCTTTTATTGAAAACGCCCGTCTCACTGTTTCTCTGCAAACTCTGTAGAAACGAAGTGTACACGATTGACTGAGTGAAATACTTATCTATTGTTTCCACCACTCTGAGAGATATGTTCTTATTCTTGGGGAAACAAAGTTGTCATGTTTATACGGTTGTCAGAAACTAATCCCTTCTTGTGAATTCGAGAATGTTTCTAGTGACCTCTGAGCCAGCTGGCACTCAGTATTAAGATTAGTATATTCGATAGGGACCTACTGACATAAGTCCTACATCAAATCTATAGGATATATTATTCCAATGCGCAGAGCCTATTGGGAATATAGAAACTACACTACATGGCGCTTAATGTTTGGTAAGGCACTAATTTTACGCTAGATACTAAAAGTAACTCAGTCGTGCTTTTCTCAGAGACCCCTTTTTCCATAAATACTCCAATAGACATCTGGAGTGGGTAAAAGGATAATATCCACCATAGCTGAATGGGACGAAAAATCCTATGTATTAGCTTTTTGGTTTGTTCAACGTTGAAGGATACAGTGTTCTAAAATATTGTGCATCTTATCTTTGTTTCCTTAAAACTTGCTCTGCAAACTTTCAGTCAACAAAACGATGGATAGCGAAACCGAGAATGATGAAGCTACAGCTGATCCGGTAGCTCTTAACATTTCAGGTTTCCAAGAAACTGACAAGGACGCTATAAGCATACCTCTGAATTTAAGGAAAGCATAACTATAAAACGTATAAAAAATGGCCTAACAGCAAGAGGTGGTAGGGTCGTTTTTGTGATAGAGGCACATGAATATCATCAGACAGAGGTATTAAATTCATGGAAAGTCTTCCCTGAAGCAAATCCAGTAACACAGGTGTTTCACTTCTACAAAGAAGATGAACCACCAACGGAATGCATTCCTTTTGAGGATATTGAAATTCCACTAACTTACCAGGAGCATGCGCTCTGGTTTAAAAGCGCCCTAAAACATATAAATTACATTACCAGGTTCGGTCCACTAGGTAGACCTGGAGCAACATGGCTAGCTTTAGCCAATTACAGACCTGACCCAGACATTGAAGCAATGTCAAAAGAACAATTACTTAGTAATATACAAAATTTAATAGAATTGTATAATTGCAGGTCTTTACTAAAACCACTCCTACTCCTATTAAAAAGAAGTGGGAGAACACTAAACAAACTTCTAAAGAAAAGCGTTCCCAATCCCGGGGTAGGTCTCCTCAAAAGGAGCCCTCTGAAAGGAGGTATAACCTGAGGAACAGGGATAATTTGAGAAAACCTGATAGATATCAAGATACTGATACACGTTTCTCTTGTACCTTTCAGACTTTGTCACAGAAATCTGAAAGAAGAAGACGATCAGAACACAAGGAAGAATGCGTGAAGTCCAAAGACCATCAACACCTTCAGAAAAACAAAAAACCTAAATTCACCAAAAAAAAAGTAGCAGGTCTAAAAATCAGACATCCCGAGGATCTTGAGCACACAACTCAAGAACGGGGAATGGGCTCAGACAATATTGGACAGCGCAGCAGAAATCACCATAGCCCGCAAGAACTTGAAGGATCATCTGGAGACAGTGGACTTGAATTAATTCAAGTTGAAACTGCAGATACCAGGGTTAGTTATATAAAATAACACTCCAGATGGAGGGGGACATACCAAGAAAAGTGAGAGCACTCCTTTGGGAGCGACTTTCTAAGTGTTATGACATTCTTCTAGCTGAACAAGACTGGCCAGCACAATTTATCAGGGAATGCCCACCTGGCAAAGACATCATTATATAAATGAACAATATGGAGAGTAAGGGAATCTATTCACATAGGTGAATGGAGAGTACTCCTGGTCCCCTGGACTAAATATCTAAATAACATGTAAGGAGTACCACCAGAATGAGCTCAAAGAGCGATCTTAGTGGGATGACTACAACTGGAAAAAGAAGAATGTCCTTCTTTAATGCAGCTCGTTTTTGCACGAGTTCTAACCCCTCTCCCTCTCCTCACAGAATATGTTCCCTTCAGAGGCCATCCTTCCCTCCATCCTGTGAAGCCTTAAGGCTCAGAATTAGGGGTACGCCCTTCCTTTTTTCGGCCATTTTATGTGTGTTCTATGTTTGTTTGTATTGTACTGTTGTATATGAAAGGACAAAGAATACTTAGCACGCCGTTTTATTACTCACGCTAATGTCAGTGAGTGAAGTCTAGCCACGCACAAATAAATTGATGAGTGTATGAGACTAACGATGAAAAATTCACTGAGTACACTAATATAGATAGGTGTGCCAGTTCCTTCTGAATAATTTACAAGCGCCAACACGAGTAGTTACTAGAGATTGGTAGCGTCACTACACGTGAGCACACTAATATTGATAGGTATGCCAGTTCCTCTCAAGAAATTTATAAGCGCCAACATGAGTAGTTACTAGAGATTGGCAGTGTCACTGCACATGAACAGTTCGCAATAGTTCTGATCGGGATGTTCACAGAAAATATAGACATATGAGAGTCATCACTTCACAATGTTACAGGCACGTAATGGTTCTTTTTGTGACTGTTTCTTTTCTCTCCCACAGGTTTTTAATTTTTATTTTTTCTCGCCCATTTTGGGTTTTGAGATACTACCCAACAACAGATTTTTGTTAGTAGGTTGAAAAGGAATCTAGGACGGGCAGTGCGTTAGTGTGCCCTGACCACCCATTTTCCTCTGGTCCTGAAGACAACCCGGTATTTTCCAAAGACGGGTTGAAACATGTAGACCTATCACGCACAGATACATATGGTCATAATTAACCTTTAACTGTATCTACACACCATTTTTAATAGTGTCCAATAGTCTTAGAATATTTCTTTTTGCATAAGTCATACCAGGACATTTCTTAACATTTTTTTCTTGCACCACTCACACGAATACCCGCTCCACTGTAATCCAGGTGTTGAAGCACACCCTGATGGCACTCGGCTATCAGGGTGGACCCCGATGATGAAGCATGTCACCAACCAGGTTGGTGAGTGAGGGGTTTATAAAAACCAAAGAAGGACTTGCTTCTTTTTCCAGTTGTAGTCATCCCACTAAGATCGCTCTTTGAGCTCATTTTGGTGGTACTCCTTACCTGTTATTTAAAGACATCATTATGCCAGCCTTCTCCAACCACATTCCAATTCATTTAAAATATACTTACACCAGGAAATGGGCAGTAGCCCAGGCTCCTGCATTATATAAAAAACATGTAGGATGGGATGAGGACTCTCCTCACCATAAAATCTATTTGAAAAATCAACCAACTGCACAAAGGCAGTATCCAGTTAAGCAAGAAGCTAAAAAACAGGTGAGGGAGATATTAGATCAACTTGAATACCAAGGGGTGATTGAAACATACACCTCGTCAATGAACAATCCTTTGTTTCCTGTCTCCAAACCAGGCAATTTCGTATTGTCTAGTATTGGATTACAGACATCTAAACTCTTGTTGCAAAACTTTTTCAGTACAAAAAGCACATAGTGCAGCATTAATGAATAACATTGTGAGTAAAAAATATAAAACCACATTAGATATTTCTATCGGTTTCTTCTGTCAAAACATTGCACTAAAAATTAGGTATTTGACCGCTTTCTCAATCATGGGGACACAGCGTCACTTCTGTTGTCTCCCACAGGGATTCAAGAATAGTCCTGGGTTATTCTCAGCAAGGGTAACAGAGTTACTACAAACTTATGATGATGAAGCATTATCATATGTCGATGACATCTATCTGACAGACGATGACATTTGAATATGGTGAAAATAATTATATTGGGATTCGCCTCTGAAGGGTACAAATTCAATTTTAAAAAATCTAGAATTGCCCATTAAATGCCCTCTTTCCAGTATATGAACTTTCAAGTGAAAGCAAAAGCCTGGTAGCAAACTTTCTAGAGAAATGTGCACTGCTCCAACCTCCAAAAACGCTGATAAACCAGAATTTCGGAAGAACTTACATTCTAAATTACGCAGAAAGGGTTAAACCTCTCTACAAATTTATCAAACCTGATTTCAAAACAGTTAATTGAACACAAAAACACACAGAAATTTTGCGTTCACTCCAAACAGACATGTTAGCAACTAAACATTTGCAAACATGCGTAAACGTACGCACTTAGTGATCCGAATCATTCCAGGACAATGCAGATTCAGGTACTTAACTTTTAACGAAGGTGAAAAAGTACCAATAGCTTACAAATCACACATGTACACACAAGCAGAAATGAAGTTTACTTCAACAGAAAAAATTCTGACAGCGGTTCAAACTGCAGTAGCAGAAGAGAGAGCCCTCGCACAGGGTAAGCGCATTATGGTCGTTACACCTGTGCCTGCCTTAGAGGCAGTAACAAAAGCGAGCATTCCAAATGCTAATGCTTTACTTCCGAGATGGATACAATGGGTTAATTCTCTTGCTGCAACAGACGTTGAATAAGTTTTTGACCCATATTTGAAAACACACGCATTTCTACAATACGAACAAGAATGTCCTCTGCCTACTGAAATTCTGCCTCTAGAGCAGTATCAATGTATAATTTATACTGATGGAACGGCTCAACCCGCTACGAAGGGTAAACAAGCCTATAGTGTGGCGTGCGCGATCAATATGGGTCGTTGGCACAATGGCAAATTCTGACCAATGGTCACTAAAACACAATCACTAGGAGATTGTACAGCTCAGTGAGCTGAACTACAAAATTTAAAATGGCACTTGAGAATACGGACCGTGAATTCCCCACACTCATAGTGTGTGATTCGTATTATTGTGTTCAATCTTACAATGAATACTTGCAAAACTGGATTCAAAACGGTTACAAAGATGCAAAAGGTGGCACAATCAAGCATAAATTGCTTTGGGAACGAATAGTTCAGTTACGAGAAGGACTGCAAAGCACTTACGTGATACATACACTGAGTCATCAACGTGATGGCGTTCAAGTTGAAGGAAATTCATTGGCTGATGAAGCCGCGAAGGCAGCTGTGCAAACGGCTTCCGTAGCTGCAATCACTCGTCAAAAACGGAAATAGACGGTGAAATAATGCTGGCTGTCAATACAACATGAAAAGGCAGCGGCGCAGCATTACCTAATAAGTTTCCACTCAAATACTCATATATAATTGATGCAAACTCCGTTCCGTTTGCTCGAATCCCTGGAGTGGGGGATAGAGTAATTCCAAACATGGAACATAGATTAGGACTAATCGTAGCAGCACATGAAGGGCTCGCCTCTGCACATGCATGTGTTTCCGCCACAGTGTCATTAATAAAACAGAGATACTGGTGGCCACGCATGAGGAAACAGACCAGAAACTATGTTTTGGAATGTGAAATCTGCCAAAAGATGAAAGTCTCTACAGTGAAACGTCCTGCGCAGACACCCCTGTTAATTTCAGATAAACCATTAGCTTGCGTTTACCTGGACCACTGGGGTCCCTTACAGGGGGATGGCAAATATAAATATATCATGGTCGCAGTGGATTCGTGTTCAAGGTTCATTAGGATGTGGCCTCAGCGCTCGGCTGACACTCGAACTGTTATAAAAGATTTGTGAGTCTTTATCAGCACATACGCAGTCGGCACGCTATATTCTGACCAGGGTCCTGTGTTTAGCTCTCGATCTTACAAGGAGGCCATGGCCAAATTGGACGTTGCATTGCAGTACTCTAGTCCATTCCATCCTGAGGGAAATTTGGTTGTGGAGAGAAAAAAACGGAACATAAAGCAATCTAAAACAGCTAGGGTATTAGGCTCAGGTGACGGGTGTGTCAAGCATCTAATAAGTGTCTAACATAGGCTTAACAATCTGTCAAGAAGTTCTCTAGGGCAGTGTTTCCCAAACTGTGGTCCGCGGACCCCCAGGGGTCCGTGACACATTCCCAGGGGGTCCGTAGGCAACAGTTTTAAAAGCACAGAAACATTTCTTGTATAATTAGCAGCTTTCCAGCAACAATAAAAGTGTCAAGAGAATGCCAGTGATTAATGTACCTGCTGGAGCTGAGGAGAGTTTTGTTCAGTTGCAGCTTTGATTGAACTAATGTAGCACAGAGGGTTAATGTGCCTACTGCAAAGAACGTGTAACATGTATCTTAAAAAGCAGCATTTATGTGCCTAGGTTCGTGGTTACTGCTTTTGTCACAGAGATTATTTTGTTACTGTGTACTTCATAAGTGACAATCGTAATCTAGCAGAGGGACCTATAAACTGTCATCAAAGAGCTGCTGCAAACTACATGGTACCAGTTAGTAACTTATATTTTTTCACAGGTATTAATTTTTCTGATGCTGCTAAAAAGATTTCTTTGGGTGGAAATACATTTTTAATGTTAAAGTCAGTGCTAGCCAAAGTGATATTTTCTGAATCCAGAGTTTGTGCTTTTCCAGACCGGGTACTCTTTAAACATTTTATATACACACTGATTTACATGTATGATTCAATGTCTCTATATGTGTGTGATGTAAAGTGCTCTGACATCCTACAATGGTATGCGAGATGCTATAAAACAAATGAAATACATGTGACAGAGGGGCTATTACTTCACTATAAAATACTAAGCGCCAGTTGTATGATCTGTTTTTATATGAGCGAATGGGTTCGCGAACCCGTTTATGCATGCAAAAACCGATTGAGCCATGTACATAGCCTATTTCGCGAGTTGCAATTTGTTTGCGACTCGCTAAATAGGTTTTGCAACTTGTTATTTGGAAGCGGCATTCCCTTCCAAATAGGGAGTCTCAAAACCATGTACAAATGTTTTGCGGTCGCAAACCAGTCGCAATTACCACCTACTTCAAGTAGATGGTAATGCATTCACAAATGGGAAGGGGTCCCCAGGAGACCCCTTACCCTTTGCAAATGCATGCAAAATAATTTTTTAAGGGCAGGCAGTGGTCCCAGGGAACTCTGCCTGCCCGTAGAAAATGAAACAAAAACATAATTTTTTTATTTTTTAAATGCATGGTAAACAGGCTGCATATTTTTTTTTAACTGCTTTATTTAAAAGCAGTCCGAGACATGGTGGCCTGCTGAGCCCAGCCGGCCACCATTCCTGGGAGAGCTGGCATTCCCAATGGGCTTGAAAATTGCGAGAGGCTCATTAGTATTAATGAACCTCGCAATTTGCGACCTCATTGGGAATCCCAAACAGTGTTAAACACACTGTTGTACACTTCATTTAGCGCTTCCAATTTGACACTCTCAATGTGTCGCCAATTGCGAGGCGCTAAATTAAATGGTCATACATCTGGCCCCAAAATCCTTAGAACTTTCAGTATTTGTTTTATGTGCACATGTGTGTATTTTTTTTTAATTACCGTTTTAATTTTGAAATTTAACTCATACAAATTGCTTGGGGGTCCCCGGCTTCCAGTGGTGACTCAGTGGGGGTCCTCAGGAGTCAAAAGTTTGGGAACCACTGCTCTAGGGGGTATCACTCCATATGAAGTCCTTTTTGGGACCAGAATGTTAATATCGGATCTCGATTGTCAGACTTCAGTGGTATACCAGAAACCCTTTGATATCAAAAAACGTTTGGCTGTTTTACAGGATTTAAATGAAATAAGAACAAAACAAAGTAACGTGTTCCTGAAGCCAACAACCACTGAAGAAAAACCGACCGTCCCAGCAGGCCCTGTCTGGAATCCTAAGCTTGGGGATCTAGTCAGAGAGAAGATCACGGACAAGAAGGAATTTGGGCCTTCTTACAGACAACCAGTACCTGTCCTAGCAATCCATGGATCAAGAACAGTATTACTGCCGCACACTGAGAACAGTTTCGTGTCCATCGACCTGGTCAAGCCACATCATTTGGCCGATCATAAGCAGTAGGCCAAGTGGACTCCTCCAATATAGCAGACGCCCTAATCTGGCTACTATCCAAGGGGTTCAAACTGAGAGACTCATCACCTTTGAAGAATCTGTAGTGCGAAAAGAAGGACTATGCAATAAAGCAATGGAACCTGGACCTCTTGAAACCCAAATAACAGTTCGTCAAGAAATACCTGTCTACAATGAAGTAACAAGTGATCGTGAGGTTCCAGCAATTCCAATGAATCCTGATATAATCCCAACAATTGACAGAACTGCCTCTGGCTATTTCATTAACTTTGATACGTTTTCTGCGGATGCCAGTGAGCCTGAAACAACAGCAGTAAAAAGAACTTTGAAAGAACAAGCAACAGACCTTTTTCATCACTTGGAAAAGACTTATCTGGTTACACCATGGATTGAACTTTGGATTGTGTTGGGTGTACTTTTTCTTTTACTTTGGTTGACTCTGGTAATAACTTTGGGAATGCTGATAAATGGAAGATTTGTTAAAAAAGACACAGCAAGTAAGAACATAGCCTTACTACTCATGCCACACAAATCATCTCATTGTGAACAAAGAGACTTGTCATCAGTGAACATCACAGCCGTTCCGATACCTGGTGGTATAGCTTGGTACAGAACTGACTGTGACATTTTTGGCCCGTCGGAGCTGTTGAAGATTTCACACCAGTTCAAGATTTCCTTGAATGACTTTGTTTCAACTAGTACCTTTTCTGATGATTGGGACTTCGATACTATTACTAATATGATGTCAGACTTAGAAATGTCTGCTGTATTTACAAATCATGAATACTTAGAAGGTTCATCAGATTATGAACAAATGTATTGTTATAATCACTATGGCCATAATTTCTTGTACAAATCTGCAAATCCTAGCAATGTACTGATGTATAACCAATTGGAACATTGTCCTACGCCCCCAAAGGGTAGCTCGAAAACATTTTTGGGAAAATGTCCATACTTTTCAGGTTTTAATGTTTCTAATCCAGAATCATCTTACTTTAAAAATGTTAATAAGACAGGAATGAAAAGTATGTTGACAAATACCAAGCACATTTATTCTATAGCCTTTTATGCTCAGCTGTCTTCACTAGGTTTCGACTTTTGGAAAGACAACATGAGACAAAAACTGTCTGGGGCACAAAAGACTTGCAAGTGCAGGGGATAGAAACTTTACATAGAGCCTGCATCATCCCAGAGCAAATTTTGTTTTTGAATGACATTATCCACCAGACATCTTGTCTTGGGATAGCCAAGATAAAATACATGAACAATCCGTCCATACCTACACTGACACCTGATAGCTATAACACTTCAGAGGGGAAGGTCGACGTACATACTGTTTTGCATCACAACAGAACAGATCCAGATTGGAAAAAATGGTTAATCTGGCCCACAGACACAAACACCCGTCAAGATAGATTCTGAATAAGACACAGGGTTCACATTCACTAGGCCAGATCCAAGATATGTTCAGAGACAGCATCCAGGAATAGTTACAAAATACAGTGTAAGGAAGTTGTGCCTTGAATGGCTACATAGATGTACACTAAAGGATGTAAAACAACACTTATCTTTACCTAAAGATGGCGCTGATCTTAGGGAATTCTTGCTAGGACCAGGAAAGAGCGGCTACCAATTCTGATGAAGGCATTCATTGAGATCTCACAGACGCAAAATGCTGACGGTGAGGTACGAGAGGAAACAGGCACACAGGTATCATCCACTACGAACATTGCTAATGTGACCAATGCTGATGGCGATGCTTCACATCTATGTGCGGTTGATCTTCTTAACGAGGTAATCAAACTCTCACCTACAATGGTAGACAAATTCTTTACAGACTTAGAAGATTTGATGTTTTCTCCAAAAAATAACACTGACTTTTGATTTGGCACACAGTGTTCTGAGAGACTCTGAATTCGACCTTCATTTTTTCAAAACAAAGTTCTAACTTTGGAACTCTTTTTCCTATGATTAATTTTTTTTCCAAATTTGTATTTTAACTTTTTATGGCACAAAGTAATCTGCTTAAAGTAGAACTATTGATAGAGAACTAGAATTCTTTGAAATACTTCCAGAGACAATATTTGACCTTGTCCTCATACCAGCAGTTATATGTATTATGACATGAAATGGTTTCGGCACCTTTTCTTTGCTGTACATACGAGCCATTTCATAAATGCATTTTCATGATTCATTAGGAAAGCATTTATGAATGTTAACTATATGCTTAGAATGACATATTGCTTTAAAATGCGTACAGCACCGATGCGCTTTTGTGTACAACCAGTACCATTGCATTTTTATGTGTTTTGGGTGGGTTTTAACACATCATGTTTAGATATGTTTAACGTGTGTAGAACTTAGTAATGTCGTACATAAGAAAGTGGAGTGGGTGTTGTATGGCGTTTTAGATTCCGAATGGATTTTCCCGATTCATTCCCTTATATAAGTACAATTCACCATGCCCTTATATAGACATAGAAATCAAGCCCTTATTTAGGCATAGCCCATGCAACCCAAATACAGGCATGGCTGCTTTCATCTGTTCACCAAATGTCACAATGATTCCTTCTAAAAACCAGCTTAAGCCGTTAGGGACTTCCCCTTGCTTGAATATTGATTTCTTCAAGAACTTCGTTAGTTTTACAATGAACATCTATTCCTTAGGGGTTCATTCATGACGTTCATATGCCCGACTTTATGTCAAACATGGCATTCCTAAACACCTTCAAGGTATAAATATAACGTCACTTGCTATAGCAAAGCATGGTGGTTCGGAGCAGTTCGATGACCTACTTGCCCGATGCAGCTCGCTACAGCAAGTGCCGAAGGAAGCCGACTCTCCAGCTGACGCACTGATCAGGAAGCTGCCCTCTCATGCCGAGACTCCAGCTCCAGTGTTTATGACTCCCCTGGCTGGGTGTTGGGAAATCGAGTCCCGAGACAGAGATACCAGACCTCCTTCATTCTAAGGTATGGAGCTGATAAGAACCTTGAGAAACCTTTGGTAGATTCTTGGCAAAAACTAAACCTATGCTAAAGACCATACTTACTTCTTCCCATGTACTAGACCTAGGTTAGGTACATTGGGGTAGGCGTATTTTAGAAGCACTAGTTGAGTATTTTAGTTTATGTTATTTATGTATGTATCTTTATATGGCTTAGAAACTATACAATGCTAATACAGTATTATATTATAATACTATTCTCGCTGTACGCATTATACTTTGCATTCTGTCTAACAATTGTAGCAGTTCACCTCTCTTGCATGAGAAAGAAGACTGTTCAATAAACCTTTTATTGAAAACGCCTGTCTCACTATTTCTCTGCATACTGTTTAGAAACAAAGCATGCACGATTGGCTGAGTGAAATACTTATCTATTTTTTCCATGACTCTGAGAGATATGTTCTTATTTTTGGGGAAACAAAGTTGTCATGTTTATGCGGTTGTCAGAAACAAATCCCTTCTTGTGAATTCAATAAAGTTTCTAGTGACCTCTGAGCTAGCTGGCACTCACTATTAAGTTTAGTATATTTGATAGAGACCTACTGACATAAGTCCTATGTCAAATCTATAGGATATATTAATTCAATGTGCAGAGCCTATTGGGAATATAGGAACTACACTACAGCACAGACGGTGGTACTGTCTCCATGCATGATCCGCAGCATCGCATGGAACTGGAGGGCATACTTGATGTAATGTTCCCACAGGCAGTGCTTCACTGCCCTGAAGGAAGACCTCTGCCCCTGCACCTCCGGGGTGTAATCTAGAAAGATATTGACCTAGGGGATGTCCACCAGCCATGGCCCCTGGCTCTGGTGACTTGCAGGATATGATCCCTGCCCCTATAATTAAATAGGCGGGTGAACACTGGATGTGGAAGATCCCCGTGGGTGGTCTGTTTGAAAGAAGTTAGAGTGCTTACCCTGCAGAATGGTCATGGTGAACCAGTCCTTGAGGTACAGCTCCATGCTGTAACCCTCTGCAGGCTCTGGTAGGCCCATTATCTGAACATGATTGCACTGGGATCTGCCTTACTGGTCATCTGCGGGTCAATGGAGATATGCCACCTCATCCTGCAGGATCTTGATATGTGTGCTAGTTTCAGTGCCTGATGGGCCAATGGATGCCAAGGTTGATTCTGTAGATACAACACATTCTTTTAGCTTCTTATGATCATCCCTAATAGGATTCAAGTCGCAAAGCATCTATTTTTAGTTCCAGGGTGGTTTTAATATCCAGCACAGCAGCGGGGATCTCATCAAATCTATGAGAGTGTGCTGCTAAAGGGGTTCCCAAGGAATCATCTAGAGAGCATGGTCATTCGCTCTTTGAGCCACCTCCCCGGGTGCCAGGGGCCACCGCCGGGATTTTGTTTGCCTTGGAAAATACCATGTTGGCAGTGCGATGCCGTTTGGGAAGTTCCTGAAGTGTTGTGCACTGCAGGTGTTATGCACCAGATGTACAGCAATGATAAAACAGCATCACAATGTGCAATTAGCAATGGTATTCATATGGGGCACCCCTGTCCCTGGTTCTGCCACCATGACCCTGGTTCGAACAGTCCCCTAGAACTGCCAAAGGGTGGGGACGTGAGTGCGCAATGACAATACACGATGAACTGTCACTGACCTGTTTGAATATGAATTCACAGGGCCTGGTTGTCTGCAGGGCAAGAGATCGACCACCGTAGGACCCACCAAGACCGCAGCAGTCACCTGTTGGTAAAATGGTCCCAGCACTGAAAAGGGGAAGGCAACCATTCTGTATGTTCGACATCGGGCGGGGCAGGAAAGTCTGCAGCTGGGGTGAAGGGAAGAGCTGCACGGCAGAAGAGACCTCTATTTGCAGTAAAGAGGAAGGATTCCAGGCAGCCAACGCAGCTGAATATCCTAGCAGCTGCCGCACTCCTAATCAGTAAGGAGTCAACTGAGTTGTTGGCGTGTTGCTGTGGGGTGTCTGCAGGCAGGCAGTCTCCACTCTGCATACTGTGTAGGCACAACACGCCTGCCCAGCTCACTGCTGCATACCTTGGTCCACAGGCCGCGTCTTCCGACTGTTTAGTACTTGCGGCCTAGGCAAGCACACCCGGTGCAGAACCTCAATGCTGAGTGCACAAGATTACTACGTGAGGTCAGACACCCTGCAGGAGGCAAGGGAGGCAGTGGTATCGTTGCAGGATACATATGGAGGGCCGAAGGCTGGGGAGCTCCTTTATGAGCAGCTTACATGGTCGCCATTTTGGCCACGTCCCCATACTTAATTGAATACTTATATATTGCAATTCTATTTATATTTTGATAATTTATTTATTTTTATTGCCCCTATGTGTAAATAATTAATGTAGTACACAAGTATTAAATTATTAACTCTAATGTTATAATCTCTTTAAGGACTTTTTCTTATATAAAGAAAACCCACCAATCCCTCTATTTTCTAAATATTGTATGTATTATTCAAATATAAATTAAAAATACTAATAAAACATCTATAGTTCTCTACCATTCTTACACCATATAACCCTTATACTTAGGGGCCAATTTGTATTACTTTGACGGACACACCACTAGCCTGCAGCGTTGGTGGTCGGGAGAACGCCACCAAGCTGGTGTCATCCTGGCCACTGTATTATGACATTACCACGGGGCTGTTGGTGTGTCACAAAAGTGCCATGGTGTTGGCATACTTCCGCTCTAGGATAGATACTGAAGCCAATGGTGGCCACTGTGCAGTGTTTCTAGCACGTTGGGCATTCTGTTACCATGCACCATGTTGTGCATGGCAAACAGTGCATGCACCGACAGTGCAGGCATAAGGGGGCCAGTCACAATCACCATGGATTAATTCACCCGTGGGCCCTGTTTGTGACCCCTTACCTGCCTTTCCACCAACCTTTTCATTTAGTAATACTAGAGCAGGGGTACAGGGTAAGACACTTGACTGCACTCTATCTAATGTATCTTGGTCTAGTTATGTCTGTGGGTGTCAAGAACCTGAGGCCATATACCCCTAGGCCTCCAAAGTAAATGCCAAAGGCACTATGTACAATTCATCAAAGATGGTTCAGCACACCATACAATATATAATGACAGTATTAATGAGGTCAATAAGCCATGGTGTATTCTTTTCTTGTTTTATTCCAAATCTTCACATACAAGTAGCCAACGCGTTTCGTCCGAAGGACTTCTTCAGGGCTACAACAAACAAATATACAAAAAATATACATATTATAAAGTGCTATATTACAATTAAAAGCCTAATTTATTTATACATACAACCTGTTTGGGAAAAGAGAGTCTAAAATGTTGTTACATAATCTATACATAGGAGTGGCTTACTGACACGAGTTCAATTTGAATCTCATCGAAGCAAGAAATACACAACATGATCTATTTTATAACAAGATCAAAAAACAAAAATCTGGATGTTACTGCAAAGGATTACAGAGTTGGGAAAACCATCGTAAAGACACAAAGTGCTAAACACTTTTTCATTTAAACCAGAAAATACATATTATCATCTGTAAACAGGTCTCCAGTGCAATGGGCTAAGTTGCTCTACAATTGAAAATTTGGACAAGCCAATGTTAAACTCAGGGTAAAACGGAAGGAGCAATCTTTTAACATTTGTAGTTGGACACAAGGAGGACGAGGATTCGACAAGAAAGGTTATATCTTACCGAATAGTAATAAAAAATACTGTTTAAATGTTCTGAACTTTAACAGTGAAAAACAGTCTCCAACTACTGTGTTGGAACCAATCTCCAGGAACTTGGATGGCGAATATCCTATTTATAAGCAAGAGATGGGTGTAAATCTCTCCTGCTCAGTGTATAGTTTATACATTTATTCATGGTTCATTAGGCTGACATATATCATACCTTATGTTCTGTGATGGACTGGTCAAATCTCTGTGATCGATATATGTCAGCAAAAAGAAAGGATGTCACAATACACATCCATGGGAGGTGATATCAATATTCACCCTAGTGAGAATAAACAATAAAAGCTGGGTTAGAAACCTAGAAGGAGAATATCATCATGCCTGTCATATAAGCGATAATGGGATATTTTATTAAACTCCCAAGAAGGACCTGGTTATGTGGGACACGTACATTTACTATTTAGCACGAAAATTTGTTAAAATAAACATGCACACACACGAAATTAAAGATGTCTAGATCTACATCCCTAGATCAAGATATCAATATTTACCCTAATGAGGGTAACAATAAGAGGTGATTTAAAACCTCTGAATGGGAAATGCAAACGTGCATGTCATGTGCGCAATCATAAGGTTTATAGACTCCATAGCAAGACCCCCCAAATATAGGGCACATGCTTTTGCTATTATGTATGTTGAGGCCTATCCCCCGATTCCATAAGACAACAACATTAATGGAGAGAGGTGTGCTGAAACAAACGGGAGTAAAGTTTAAACCGCTGGGGGTCGCGTAACTAAAATGTCGAGTGGCAAAAAAGAGAGCCCTACAACCCCAAACAGCCTTAAGCTAGTTTACAAATGCCTTCCCCTGGTTTTACTTACTTCGCTGAGTAGCATGTCTCCGTTCTCTACGGTCTCCTCGGATGTTGTCTCGGAAAAGTGGTTCGAGATGAACACCGAGCCGGGCCGGTTTAAATAGCCCGCAAAACAAACTTCACCTGCTATCAATTGACACCCAGTTCGCGTACAAGGATGCTTGTACAGCCGCCATTTTGAAGTGTGCAACAAGTGCGTGAAGCGGTGCAGGGATGCAGCGAAATTTATGAAAAAATCCCTGATTTTACCGCACGTTATAATCTTTAGGGAGGTATGTGATACAGATGTATTTAGGAAAAATCTATGATCTTTTTGGGTCGCCAGTTTATAATATACAATTACGTAATTAATTGATGCGTAAAAAACTGGAATGCGATACCTATTTAGATTTATCAAAAAAACGAATACTTATTAATTTCTAGATTTTAAACACCTCGTTCAACAAAGTTCATGGGGTTGGCAGCTAGCGTTAGACGTTTTCGAGGGAAGAAAAAGGACAACAATTATATCCGATTTGTACTTTTTAAAGCGCCATTTTAAGTCGGGAAACAACCAGGGCGATACACTAGGAAGGAGTAGTTTCTGTCCTGTAACTCCAGTTCTGTAGTAGGGGTATCTCTGTTATAGTCATAATCTAGTGAATAGTCCCGCCCATGTGCGTGGACCCCGGCAATCAAAAATAATCTCTTAAGTTGTCAAAATAATGCAGAAACTGCAAAGACACTTAAGAGAGAATTTAAAGACAAATAATGCAGCCTATATCCACAGGCTACACTGTCCAGTACTTCAACTAGAAATTCCACCAAAAACACCACACATAAAACAGCCTGCAGTTTCTACCATAGAGAAACTTGCCTCCCCCAGTCAAAGACTCTGGAATGATAGAGAGGAAGGTAGGGACAGACAAGCCCCATAGGCTGCCATTATGTGGCTTAAATAGGATACTGTGCCTTAAAGAGAACTTTCCAGAACTTCTCCCAGTATCCCAGAATGCATAGCAGGTCCCTCTACTTTCAGTTCTTTTTGAAGGCGAAGCACGCCAGACCTGTCGCATTCTTTACATGATGAAAAATCTCCACCGGGGAGGAGGGCGGGCGCTTATGACTATAACAGAGATACCCCTACTACAGAACTGGAGTTACAGGACAGAAACTACTCCTTCTGTAGTAGGGGATCTCTGTGTATAGTCATAATCTAGTGAATAGAATGGCAAGCCCATCCCCACACCAAAGCGGCGGTGGAGAATAATACATAACGCCACTACTGTGCGAACAAATTCCGCAGCGAAGCCTGCCCAACCTGAGCGTCTGCTCTGGCGTCAGTGTCCAGGCAGAAATGTTTAGCAAAGGTATGAACCGACTTCCAAGTGGCTGCCTTGCATATTTCAGCAATCGGCACGTTACGGAGCAGAGCCGTCGTGGCAGCTTTGCCCCTGGTGGAATGAGCCTTAGGCTTACCTCCTAAGGTCTTATTAGCCTTCTGATAACACAATTGTATGCAGGACACAATCCACCTAGAAATGGACTGCTTAGAGGTCGCAAGACCCGTCCTGACCGATCCATAATTGATAAACAACTGGTCAGACCTACGAATATCTTTGGTTTTATCCAGATAAAATTTCAACACCCTCCTCACATCCAAGGAATGGAGAGACCTCTCCACTGGGGATGAAGGGTTCTGAAAAAACGTAGGCAAAGTTATAGTCTGGTTGACATGAAAATCATAAATAACCTTGGGAAGAAATTTAGGGTGAGTACGCATAACAACCTTAGCAGCATGAAATACAGTATAAGGTTCATTACAACACAACGCCTGAATTTCACTCACCCTGCGGGCCGATGTAATGGTCACGAGGAACGCCGCCTTCCAGGACAGGTGCTGCAACGAAGCCTTATGAATAGGTTCAAAAGGCTCCTTCATCAATCTGGACAGCACCACATTCAATTCCCATGAAGGCGAGGGAAGCCTGACAGGAGGGAATACTTTCTTCAAACCTTCCAGAAAATCTTTGATCACAGGGATCTGGAAAAAGGAAGTCTGTGAAGGGCATTTCCTGTAGGCGGTCAACGCAGCAAGATGCACCTTAATGGAATGGACATTAAGGCCAGACTGCGCCAAATGTAAAAGGTAAGGAAGGATGACATCTTCCTTGCAGGTCGTAGGATCATGGTTCTTAGACTGGCACCAGATACAAAACCTCTTCCACTTATAGGCATATGAAGTCCGAGTGGAAGGTCTCTTAGACTCCTTCAGTATGTCCATGCAATCATCGGGCAGATTCAGATGGCAGGAGCCATGCCGCCAAACTCAAAGACGAGAGGTTGGGGTGCAACATCCGCCCCCCGAACTTCGTGAGAAGGTCCGGCCTGCAGGGCAACCGAATGTGTGGAAGGAGAGACCGGTGAAGTAGGTCCGTGAACCACCACTGCCTGGGCCACTCCGGGGTGATGAGAATCATCCGAGCTCTGGACCGGGCCAGCTTGATGAGCACCGCCGGAATCAGGGGAATGGGGGGAAAGGCGTACAGAAAGCTGTTCGTCCAGTTGATCCATAACGCATTCCCCAGCGTCCCCTGCTGGAAGTACCTGGAGGCGAAGTCTCTGCACTTGCTGTTTTCGGCGGTGGCGAACAAATCTACGTCTGGAGTACCCCACCTTGCGAAGACTTCTCCTAGTACTTCGTCGTTTATGACCCATTCGTGGTTTTCCTGGAGCAGTCTGCTCAGTGCGTCTGCCTGAACATTCTGCACACCTGGTAGATGGGTGGCCGTTATCGTCAGTCCTCTGGCCAGGAGCCAGTGCCAGATCGTCTGCGCTTCCTGTGACAGAGTGCGCGATCTCGAGCCTCCCTACTTGTTGAGGTAATACATCGTGGTGGTATTGTCCGTCTGTACAAGCAGAGAGTTGGTCCGGAAGGACGGAAGAAAGGCCTTCAGCGCCAAGTGAACAGCCCTGAGTTCCAGGAAATTGATGTGATACGTGGCCTCCATCGGCGACCACGTGCCTTGAATCTGTAGAGTCCCGGAGTGCGCTCCCCATCCCACAAGAGACGCATCCGTCATGACAGTCTGTGTGGGAATGTCCTTGTGAAAGGGAACCCCTCTGAGGAGATTCTCCGCCGAACACCACCACTTCAGAGACTGAAGAGCATGCAGCGACAGTCGAATCTTGTCGTCCCAAGATCCTTTCCTCTGATCCCACTGGTCCTCCAAGCACTCCTGCAGCGGTCTCATGTGCAGCCGTGCGTGTGGCGTCAGGAAGATACAAGAGGCCATCGATCCCAGTAGAGAAGACACCGTCCTCACTGTTGTAGATGGAGTCGTCATAAGAGCCTGAGCCTTCCGAAGGAGTGATAATCGTCGCTCTTCCGAAGGAGACACGCTTGCTGACAGCGTATTGATGGAGGCTCCCAAGTACTGTATGCATTGGACCGGAGTCGGGACAGACTTGGCCATGTTGATGTGCAGCCCCAGCTTGTTCAAGAGAACGCACGTCTTCTGGAAGTGTGCTTGCGCTTCCGAGAAGGAGGATGCCTTGATCAACCAATCGTCCAAGTACGGGTAGACGAACACCTTGTGCTTCCTCAGGTGCGCTGCTACCACCGCCATGCACTTCGAGAACGTTCTCGGCGCAGACTTCAGTCCGAATGGGAGTACTGTGTATTGATAGTGATTGGTGCCGACTTGGAACCGCAGGAACTTCCTGTGTTTGTGTGCAATGGGCACATGGAAGTAAGCATCCTGTAGGTCTATAGCGCATAGCCAGTCTCCCTGTTGCAACTGAGGGTAAATCTGATGCAACGACAGCATGCAAAACTTTTCTCTGCGAATCCATTTGTTTGCCTGTCGCAAATCCAGAATGGGCCTGAACTCGTTCTTGTCCTTCTTGCGAACCAGAAAGAACCGGGAGTACAGACCTCTTCCTCTCTGAGACTGATGTACGTCTTCTATCGCCCTTTTCCTCAACAGGACATCCGCTTCCGCCTGAAGCTCGCGCAGTTGAAACTGCGAGCTGACCGGGGGAATAGCTGGAGGAGGGCTGGTGAACCGAAGACTGTATCCATTGCAAACAATATTCAGCACCCACTTGTCCTGAGTAATTTTTCTCCACTCTGCCAGAAAAAATTGAATGCTTCCCCCTACCGGATTGGGTAACGGATCCGGGGGAAGTAGGTTCCTAGGGCCTAGACCCAGCCTGGCCCTTGGGCGCCGGAGCCGACTGCTGGCCTCCCCTGCCCTTATGGCGCTTCTGGAACGGCTTACGGAACTGCTGTTGCTGTTGCGAGTGCCCCGAAGCCTGTCCCTGTCCTCGGCCTTGTCCGCCGAACCGCTGTTGGAAGGGGCGGTACTGCTTCTTGGTCTCTTTGGGCTTCTCCAGGCCCACAGCCGTCAGCGTCTCGGCCTCCGCCTTCATGCGGGCCATTTCATCATCCGCATGCTTCCCGAAGAGGGTCTCACCGGAGAACGGCAGATTGGCCACCCTCTGCTGTGCGTCCGGTTTCAGGGACGTAAGCCGGAGCCATGCGTGGCGCCGCTGGTTGACTCCGTGGCAAAATCCGTGAGCCGCCAACAGGGAAGAGTCCGCTGCCGCGCTGATTATCTGGTTGGCCACCAGCATCCCCTCACTCAGGACTTCCATGAAGTCTTCACGCTGCTCCCGAGGTAAATGCTCCGCAAAGCGCTTGAGGGAGTCCCAGAGGGCGCGGTCGTATCGGCCCAACAGAGCCGTGGCACTCGCCGCTTTCATGGAGGTAGCAGAAGTTCCACAGACTTTTCTCCCAGCCGAATCCATCCACCTTGACTCCTTGTCCGGGGGAACCGTGGAGGACGGAGTGGTGGCATGCTGCTTGAGGGCCGCCGTGACGATGACCGAGTCAGGCGGAGGCTCCGTTCTCAAAAAGGCCGGATCCGAGTCGGGAGCCCGGTACTTCTTTAGTAATCTTGATGGAGCCGCCTTCGTCACCGCAGGGGTGAGAAACAGAGCCATAGCCGGTTCTTCCAGGCCCGGCACCAGAGGCAGGAGAGGACGAGACAGGAGCTTTGATGTAGAGTCTCGAAAATGACCGACGTCTTCGGAGTAGGCACCGTCAGGGATATGCCTAGCTTCGCAGCGCCCCTCAACAGGACGTCCTGCAACGCCACCAGGTCATCTATCGGGGACACTCTCGTGTCCGGCGACCCCGATAGGGTAGGGGAATAATCCCTGGTCCCAGAGGACCTCATGTGTGAGCGAGATTCGCGCCTCCTACGGCGGTGTCTCGATCTCGTAGATGATCTGCGTCGCGATCTCTCCCTCCTCCCAGAGCGAGAGCGAGACCTGCCAGCTCGTGGGCGCTCCTTCGGTTTACATGGAGGGGTCTTCTTGGGTTCCTCACGGGGTTTCGTCGGTTCCTCCCGGGGTTTCGGTTTTGGAGTCCCCTTAGGAGGAACAGGCAGGGACGGCAGGGAAGTGGACCTCGGAGGAGGAACCTTCGGCTGCGGGGTGGGCCCATGCGGAGGGACCGGAGGTGGAGGAGGGTCTCCTGAAGGCAGTGGCGGTTTGGGTGGGGGGTCCTCCTTAGGAACAGGGGGAGGAGTCGGAGTCCTGGGCCGAGGTGGCGTGTACACTTCCGAGTACACCGAGCCCGGTGACCCTTTAGGTGAAGGGTGCGGAGAGCCAGTCCCATCAGCAGGCGACCGCTTCCTCTTGCGTCCTCCACTGGAAGCAGCGTGACTTCTGGGACTAGAATCCCTCTTGCGCCGTTTTGGAGAGGTTGACCGACTCCTAGACGCTGACCGCTGTCTGCTGGATGCAGAGCGACGCTTCTCCGGCGTCGAACGACGCTTCCTGGACTCCGGCGTCGATCGCCGTCTCCTCGGCGTCGACCCTCTTCTCCTCGGCGTCGACCGTCGACTCCTCGACGTCGACCTCCTCTTCCGCGACGTCGCACGTCGCCCTCTCGACGCCGAGCGTTCCGTCTTCGACGACGAACGCCGCCGTCGTCTTGATGTTCCCGACGTCGAGGAGCCCCTCGACGTCGATCGGCGGTGTCGCCTCGACGGCGATCGACGGTGTCGCCTCGACGGCGATCACTGGTGTCGCCTCGACGGCGAGCGTCGGTGCAGCTTCGACGGCGAGCGCCGATGCACGTCACTTTGCCTTCGGCGTCGGTAGAAAGATCTCGACGTCGACGAAGACGATGACGTCGACGGAGGCTTCGACGTCGGCTTCTCCTTCGACGTCGAGCCGCCACGCCATCTCGACCCGGAGCCCCGGGGAGAAGGGGAGCACGCCGTCGTCATCCCTCTCGACGTCGTCGTCGATGCCATCGACGTCGACGGAGAATGGGACCGTTTGCTGGACTTCCTGCCCCCGGGGAGCCCCCCAGGGGCCTCAGCAGAGGCAGAGGGAACCTTCCCAGGCTGCCCAGACCCACCTGCAGCCCGCAGACGCCTATCCTCCAGGCCAGCCAGCCTGATCTTCAATCTGTCCCTCAGAGTCCGAGATGAAAGCTGCTGGCAGATGACACAATCCTCAGGGACATGATCTTCTCGAAGGCACACGATGCAGACATCATGGGGGTCACTCTTGGCCTTCTTCCTCTCACATGCTGGGCACTTAACAAAAAGGCCAGGCATTTTAGAGCCCCAAAACGCCTAAAACAGCACAAAAAGGAGAAGAGAACACCAAGAAGTAAACTGCAACACTTTTTAGAATTCAAAAGTGCAAAAACAATTCCAATAAACCCTTGAAAAAGGGAGCGCTCAATGCCAGGGTCCTGTAAGCAGGAGCCGGAAGAAAGAACTGAAAGTAGAGGGACCTGCTATGCATTCTGGGATACTGGGAGAAGTTCTGGAAAGTTCTCTTAAAGGCACAGTATCCTATTTAAGCCACATAATGGCAGCCTATGGGGCTTGTCTGTCCCTACCTTCCTCTCTATCATTCCAGAGTCTTTGACTGGGGGAGGCAAGTTTCTCTATGGTAGAAACTGCAAGCTGTTTTATGTGTGGTGTTTTTTGGTGGAATTTCTAGTTGAAGTACTGGACAGTGTAGCCTGTGGATATAGGCTGCATTATTTGTCTTTAAATTCTCTCTTAAGTGTCTTTGCAGTTTCTGCATTATTTTGACAACTTAAGAGATTATTTTTGATTGCCGGGGTCCACGCACATGGGCGGGACTATTCACTAGATTATGACTATACAAAGAGATCCCCTACTACAGAAATATATTGACGTGGTTATTTCTATATGGCCTTTGAGGTTTAAAATTTTTTTTTTACTCTACTCTGGTTTATTTTATGATGGTTTTTGGCATTTTATATTAAAAAAGGTCCAATCCTTGGTGACGTTTTATACTGATAGGTGAATTATTTACAAAGCATGTTAGGCGTCAGGGAATGGCTCATCGTAAAACCACATTCTGACTCAATAATTTGGGATACAGTATTTGCTGGAGCCTGACTCAATGGCTTAGGAAACAATATTTGCCAGAGCCAATGACAGATACATTGCACTCTTAGATCCACAATATTGATTACGAATAATCATACAAGCTTGTTCTAGGGAGACAATGTCTCATATTGTCTTATCATGTACAGAAAACACATGTATTTCAGAGAAAATATTTCGTATGACAATAATGAACAGCTGGACTATCTGAATTTTGTATTACACTGAACGATGGTGCATATATTTATACAGTTCCAAACCTCATTCATTTTTCCGGAAACAAACGAGAGGACTGAATTTTATCAACAGAGTATATACTGGAGGACAGGTATTATTACAGAAAATGGTATAACTCATTGTTGATGTTGAGTCCCTTTGTAATGCTGCGAAGCCGACAAATCCATGCAGCTTCCCTTTGTCTAAGCATCTTAATTCTGTCTCCACCTCTTATTGGGGATTGAACATGATCTATGCCAAAAAAACAGATATTAGATTGGTGCGGATGGTTTTCCTGAATATGCATCGACACAGGATATCTGTCATCTCTATTTCGTATGGCTCTCACGTGCTCCTGAATGCGGGTTTTCAGGTTTCTGATACTACTACCCACATATATTTTGTCGCATGCGCATACAATAATATACACAGTGTAGGTAGTGTTACAATTGATAAAAGAATTTATGGAGAATTCCTTTTCAGTGTTATACTTGAATTTGGACTTTCTGTGTAGACCAAATTCACACATATTGCAATTGTTGCACATGAAGAAACCATTAGTGTGTGTCCGGCGGCGTGGGTGGGTGCAGTGACAAATTATCTGAGGCCGAGGTTGGCGAGGTTGTAGATCAGGGTGGCGGAGTTGGCATTGTTGTTGTTCTTGAGGTGGAAGTTCAGTTCCCCGAGGAGGATGTAGTCCGTGGCGGCCAGTGCGTGGGTGCTGGCGAGGTTGGCGATGGAGTCGCTGAACTGTGCCCGGGAGGTCTGTAGATGAGTGTTCCTCTGAGGGTGGTGTTGGGGGTCAGTGTGGATCCGGAAGTGCAGGCGTTCGGTGGTGTTGAGGGTGTCGTCCGTATGGGTGGAGACCTTGAGGGTGGACTTGTGGACGATGGCTATTCCTAATCAGATTCCATTGGCGCGATCCCTGCGGGTGATCTTGTAGCCATCCGGGATGGCCATAGCGATGTCGGGCGCCGAGGAGCCGTTCCACCAGGTTTCGGTCAGGAAGGCGACATCTGGGGTGGAGGTGTCGAGCAGGTCTCAGAGCTCGACGTCGTGTTTGCATTCGGAGCGGGTGTTCAGGAAGCCAAGCTATAGAGCTTTTTTTCTTCGCTTTTTGAACATAGCTAGGACACAGCATATTTTTGATGGTTTGTCCTCTCCGATATACAACCCTAGGTTTTTCAGCAATCGTCCCAGATGGCAATTTTGCTGATTGTAATAGGTGCCAATTTCGTCTCAGGATGTTGTATATATGGTGACTTTGTGCATTATATTGGGTTATAAAAGGGACAGTGTCAATTTGAGATGGAGTTACATTTCTTGGCCTGGAAACCAGAGTGCTCTTCCTGTCGCTTTTGTATTTTCTGTTCCGATTTTTTGATGTTCTCTTTGGAATACCCCCTTTTCGTGAAATTGATCTTTATTTGGTTTACATTTTCTTTAAATGCTTCATCAAGGCTGCAGTTGCGTCTAGCTCGTATCATTTCCCCATAGGGAATGGCATTGATGGTGCTCACAGGATGCGCACTTTCAGCATGCAATAGACTATTGCACGAGGTGGGTTTTTTAAACATGGTACTTTGTATTTTGTTATCTTTATGGAACAGTTTTAAATCCAGGAACTCTATACTTTCTCTGGAATATGCCATGGTTAGTTTTATATTGAATTTGTTGTTATTCAAATAAAGGTGAAAGGCAACTAAATCATCCACACTTCCATTCCAGATCAAAAGGATGTCATCTATGTATCTCGCATAGAAAATCATATTGTCCATCCATTGCATGGCCCCGTGTCCCCAGGCATGCTCCGCCTCAAACAGGCCCATGAAAAGGCCTGCATAAGACGGAGCAAACCTGGATCCCATAGCTGTCCCCTGTGTCTGTAGGAACCAAGAGCCATCGTGTAGGAATACATTCATTGTTAATACCATGTATGCCATATCCAATAACATGGTTGAGTGATCTAGATGGGAGGCACTTCTTTTATACAAAAAATGTTTCAAGGCCTTTTAATTGTTCATAACAAGAGTGATCACTTAACTGTCTCTCTATTTCACCCAGGTAGTCATTAATATCCATTAAAACAATATTGCCACCTTTATCAGCTTCGCGTATAACTATCCCTCTATCTTCTTGAAGGTTTTTTAAGGGGCCAAATCGTTTTTGGAAAGATTATAATGATGGATGCAATGAGAATGGCTACCATGATTGTCCTCAAGACGGTATAATTCAGATGTAACCTTTTCCAAGAATTTGTCTAAATCTATATCATGCACGCCTGAGGGTATTAATGTGGATTTATTTCTCAGACCACTATCAATGGTAGTATCTTCATGAATATTGAGTAAATTGCCCATTTCTCTAATATCAACATTGAGGTCATCTTCATCTAAAGTTGCCAACAAATGAATACCGTCCAAATCACCAATTGTTAAACCATGATCATCACTCCTGTTACTCAAATCATTAGTAGTGAGAGACTGATGTTCTGCAAAGTATTTCTTTAATTTGAGTTCTCACAAATTTATACAAATCAACATGTAAGTCAACATAATTGCAATTTTTACTGATACAAAAATGTAAGCCTTTTTGCAAAAGAGTGGTTTCCTTATCAGACAATTTTCTTGAGGATAAATTTACAATATTTAATTCATTAACAGGGCAGACATCATTTGAGCATACTTCTGCTATTTCCTGGACATTGTTTTGCTCTGCAAGTGAGTTTGAACTCCTGTTTTTCCGTTTCTGCCCGCCCCGTCTGGTTCTGCGTTTGAATTTTTTCTCTTATTCCCTAGCCTGTAACGTTGTACCTCCTTTAAAAAATGCGACGTTTGCGGAGTGGCTGTTGAGTTACTAGTGCCCTCTCCTGGATCGCTTTCTATGGATGACAGGGAACTATTACTGGTCGAGATGTCCAATGCTGTTATTGCAGTTTTATCTGTGATGGTGGGTTTGGTAATCGGTGTCCCCACCATGACCAGCTTGGCAAAACACAGGTTATAGTTCCTACAGGGACCCCGTGCTGGCACTGCCACAATTGACAGCCACTGTCCACACCGTCACGGAAGCTCATAGCTTGGCGGTCTGGAGGTGGTCATAAGGTGGTCTACCCACCAGCCAGCATTGAAATCCGGCAGTCAGATCACCAGATATGCAGGCCATTGGACTGCCAGAATGTGACAGCGGTCTCTGGACTGCCAAAGTCAAAATCAGGCCCTTAATAATTAATGCTCACCACAAATATTAATAAAATCTTTAAAAACCTCACTTCCAATTGCACATATTTACCATTATCTACAGTTAATTAAAAACAGTAAATAATGTATGCATAACAGAATAATATGCATATGAGGCAAAGGAATGTGATGTAAAGGCATGCGCTGCAAACTTAACTGCGAAGTCCTCAATCAAAGAAGCATGCTCACTAAAAATCTGCATGATTTACAAAATATCTAAAATATAACAATGTTTGGTTCTAAGACCACAAACATAGGGCAGTCAGTGTCCTTGTTCATACTATTAGGATCAAAGACTTGATGAGTTTACAGAGAAGTACCCTTCCCATCAATATAATTGTCCACCCACCAGATTTAAATGTGGGCATATCTTTGGAGTAACCACGGCAGAGACTACACTGTCTCCACCATGGTTAGACCGCTTTGACTGCCAGATGGAGTAAGAGCTGTCAGAGGTTGACCTGAATATCTACTCACCTAATTTAGATCGAAGGAGAAACAGATCTGTTGTTACTGACTGCCACCACCAGGAAAACACTGACAGTAAGCGTCAGTAAAAACTGCAAAATGCCACCCTTACCAGAGGCACACAGCAAAATTATAATGCATTGATAAGAACAGCATTGAAGGTGGTTCCTGTCAATGCATTAAATGGTTGTTGGCCAGACTGACATTTATACATTTGGAAGTCGTGAGCGACGGAGTCATTTATCCATCACCCTCGCAGAGGATGTCCAGACTGCCAAAAATTAATCGGGTTCAAATTTCCTTATGTCATGCAGGCCAGGTCGCTCCCCATGCCACACCAGTTGTGCATGTGCCTCCCCCCTGCTACCTCCTGCCTCGTGAGTTTGCCGCTGCTGTGCTGCGGTGAGCAGCTCTGCTGGTTCGTTGTCTCTGCCATACTTGTGGTTTTTGTGGTATTTGTATTTGTACTGTAACTGCATCATTGCCCTTTGTCTGTTCATTTTGGGCCCCCTGTTTTTCCAGTATCCCCCCTTTGCCTTCTGTACCCCCCTCCGTTATCCCACCCCGGCCCCTGCTCCCCTGCGCCTGCCCCCTTTTTGCCTTCTGTATCCCACTTGCCGCCCCGCTCCTGCCTCCTAGCTGCTCCTCCCTCCCACCTCGCTTTAAATGGCGGCATGGCGCCCGCTGCGCGGTGGTGAGAGCGACCCCTGACCCTGCTTGCAGGCAATGTCTCTACCCATGCCGCACAGCTCCACCAGTTGTGCCCATGTCTCCCCTCTACTACCTCCTGCCTCGTGAGTTCGCCGCTGCTGTGCTGTGCTGGGCAGCTCTGCTGGTTCGTTGTCTCTGCCATACTTGTGGTTTTTGTGGTATTTGTATTTGTACTGTAACTGTATCATTGCTCTTTGACTGTTCCTTTTGGGCCCCCTGTTTTTCCAGTATCCCCCCTTTGCCTTCTGTACCCCTCGCCATTGTCCCCGCTCCCACCGCTGCTCCCCTGCGGGTCGCCCCCTTTTTGCCTTCAGTATCCCACTCGCCGCCCCGCTCCCGCCTCCCAGCTGCTCCTCCCTCCCACCTCGCCTTAAATGGTGGCAGCGCGGAGTACCAGAGGCAAGCCCGTCTGCGCCCGTCCATGCCTGGACCGCGCCCAGCGCCAGAACCCCTGGTCCCCACAACTGCCACGCCACTAGACTCTGCTACGACGCCAGCACCCTCCATGCTCTGAACGCCGGCCGAGACCATCCCTGCTTCCAGGCCTCCTCGAAACGCACCCACGGACCTTTCTCCTGCCACACCTGCAGCTTCTTCTGCGACCGAGCCACCAAACCTCCCAGGACCGGACCCAACCACCTTCGCTGCATGCTCCTCAACACCCGCTCCGCATGCAAACACGACGTCGAGCTCTGAGACCTGCTCGACACCTCCACCCCAGATGTCGCCTTCCTGACCGAAACCTGGTGGAACGGCTCCTCGTCGCCCGACATCGCTATGGCCATCCCGGATGGCTACAAGATCACCCGCAGGGATCGCGCCAATGGAATCTGATTAGGAATAGCCATCGTCCACAAGTCCACCCTCAAGGTCTCCACCCATACGGACGACACCCTCAACACCACCGAACGCCTGCACTTCCGGATCCACACTGACCCCCAACACCACCCTCAGAGGAACACTCATCTACAGACCTCCCGGGCACAGTTCAGCGACTCCATCGCCAACCTCGCCAGCACCCACGCACTGGCCGCCACGGACTACATCCTCCTTGGGGAATTGAACTTCCACCTCAAGAACAACAACAATGCCAACTCCGCCACCCTGATCTACAACCTCGCCAACCTCGGCCTCAGATAATTTGTCACTGCACCCACCCACGCCGCCGGACACACACTGGACCCCATCTTTTCCACGAGCACCCACATCACCTACCACCACACCACCGAGCGCCACTGGACCGACCACCGCTGCATCCATATCACCTTCAAGAAACCAACCGCGCACCACTGCACCCAACTGCTGCCCCGCCGCTGCTGGAGCAAAGTCACCGAAGACCAGCAGACCACCACCCTCGCCCAGAACCCACCTACCGACCCCACCGACCCAGACGCCAGCACCCGCAAACTCAGACAGTGGATCAACGACTGCGCCAACGCCCTTGCACCGCTCAAGAAACACTTCAACAGTCACACTAGCAAGAAAGCCACCTGGTTTACCGACAAACTCCAGACCTCCAAACGTGCATGCCGGAACCTGGAAAAGATATGGCTCAACGAACGCACACTGAACAGCCACGCAGCCCACAAGGGCGCCACCTGCAGACATCACCAACTCATCAGATTAGCAAAGAGATCTGACTCACTGGACACCTTCTTCCACCGCACGATCGCTTACATCCACGACAGCTTAAACACCACGACCGCCCTGACTACGCCAGAACCAACCCCCCCTGCGAACACCACCCACACCATCCACCTAACCTCCAGGGCCAACGTCAACGACGACGAGGCATGCTAGGTCATGAACTCCATCCACTCAGGATCTCCGTCAGGCCTGTGCCCACACCACGTATTCAATAAAGCAGAAGCAGCCATCGCACCCCAACTACGAAAGGTCATCAACACCTCCTTCGAAACAGCGAGATTCCCGGAAAGCTGGAAGCACGCCGAAATCGGCGCCCTCCTCAAGAAGCCCAAGGCGGACCCCAAGGACCTCAAGACCCTCATGGGTAAGTTGTGCGCTTTACAAGTAATTTGATTAATTGATTGGTTTCAATCCAATTAAATTCCAGATTATTCTAAGACCTTCCCAGTAGTACAAAGATCTCATCAGATAAACTTGATCTCAGAGTGGACTGGTGACATTGGGATTTGTCCATTTGCATGCCCTAAAATATGAGGGAAATCTGCTAATGCACAGTTAAATATTTACCGGCTTGCTCCCAGCTCTCACCCACAACAATGTTATGGTATCACTGAGGACATGGCATCAAATAAATCAATATGGCTAATTGAACCTTTAAGAGATAAGAAATTATTAGGACTGCTACTGATGGGACCTTCAAGGGTCCACTCTAGCACTAATATCCTCTTACCGAGGTTTAATCAAATGGCATTTGAAAGACAGTGAATTCATATGCAATAGTGTGTGGTAGATTGTGTGACATTAAGGAGGTCATTAGGATGACATGGGTGGTATTAGGATGTGCCCACCACAGTGGCGGGCACATCCTGCATGTAAAGCACAATGCTTAAAATACACTTTTACATTTGCATAATCAAAGCGGCAGGCACCGCGCGGTGCCTGCTGCTTTGATTATGCAAATGCAGGGGGATACCACAGGTACCCCCCATGTGCACCCCCCTACTCTCTTTCACTCTGGGGGCCCGCACGGGCCCCCAGAGTGAAGCCCGCCTGCCTTTCCGTGGCAGCATTGCCGCCACGGAAAGGCATTGCCTAAAGCACATCATAATATGGCTGGCGGTGTCTGATAGAGACCGCCACCATATTATTCCTTTTCTGCCCTGCCGCAAGGCGACCGGGGCAGAAAAGTGGCGGGCGGTGTTTCACTCCGCTGCGGTCCACCCCGCCATTGTAATATGGCGGGGGGATTCAGGGAAGGATGTCGGGCGGATCGCTCCCGCCAGGCTGGCGGTGGCTACCGCCAGCCTGACGGGGGGAATCCACCTGACATCCTAATGGGCCCCTAATAGTCAATAAAATACACTTTCTCCATAGTAGTCCCAAACATGCATCCATTTTCAATAGTTTAACCAGTACATTTTTCAATTCATAAAACATTAATCATTTCAGTGGTCCAATGTATAGCTTTGAGATGTCCATTATTTTCCTTTGGGGTTTATTTTAAGTCTATACCTCCTTTATTTTATATGAGAGAGTGTTACAATACCAGTGGTTGGCCATGTCTGAAGGGGGACTTGGAGCTGGAGTAATTTACCACTGCTTTGGGGGTCTTTTTGGCTGACTGAGTTCAGAAATGCAGTTTGTGTATAGAAATGGGCTTACACTTTTGTAAACTCTCCCTGAACCCTGCCTAATCCCCTCCTTACTCCTCCCTAATTAATTTCCTCCCCTTTAGTCATAAGTATTCCCCATTTTCAAGCCACTCCTCTATATTACCCTGACATTAACTACTAAGAATGTATACTAACATGTTCAGAGACTCTGCAGTCAGTGCAGGGATCTACACAGCCACAAAAAGTTAGGAGCAGCAGAACCTCCACACAGCATGTGAATGGCATTTTTTGCTACGTTAGTAGTACAATTTTAGTTTTTTAATAGGTCCCGGAGTTGGTAATAGTGGGACCTATTTTACATTAGTTGAGATTAGGCATAATCAATTGCTTTATACAAGGTGTCATTGCAGTACTGCAGCTCATGCACACAATAGATGTGGAATGCCCTATCGGCATACCTTAATCAAAAATGCACATCAGTGATGCATATTGATGTTCATTGATAGCCTGTATACAGCCAACTTGAGTGTTGTGATATTCACTTGACTTTTCATGAATGCCAGACTCACAAGTAGACACTCCATGGAGGATGCTCACTCCTATTAGAATCCTGATTTTCTGTTGCCAGTGCATGTGTCTCAATTGCCCTCATGTGACCCAGCCAATGGTAGTTGGTGGTACTCTGCAGGATTTTCCCATGGACGGTGCTTCAGGGTATGACACCTGAGTGTTCTTACCTCAATATATCCAGAGGAGACATGTTTTTTCTATGAACCTGCTAAACGGTGATGTCTCCGACGGCAAGATCTTAACCACAATATCCTTCAATTCCAGGGTAGATTAATTGATTTTCTCCAGACTACCTGTTTTTTTTAGATATAGCAATGGCTAATGAAACTATTTCTTTTAGAAGACTTTCTCAAGAGTACTGATTCTGCCTCAACAACTTTGGTGCACAATGGAAATGCACACTATGTGTTCTATATGTGGCAATATGCAATGCAGAAGTATTGAATTTTGGTCCTTTACTGAACTGTGGATGAACAGAGAAATGTGAATTATGTTTCTCAGCTCCCTTAGTAAAATGTGAATTATTTTGATCGGTTCCCTTGCCTCCTCTTATATGTATTTCATGTTCCTGGTCTATTACTATATATACCTGACATAATGCTATTGCATCTCTCTACACCTTTCCATCAGATTTTTCTCCATCTGATTGCCTCACCCTCTGAAAATGTTTATGGCAAAATATACTTTTCACACTAGGCTTGCTGACTACTCTCTTATTTTCCATTAGAGTGCTCGTTAGTTGTGCGTGAGCTGATAGCTTTTTGCCCTCTCTCAGTAATAGCTGGAATGCTTGCAGATTTATCTTAGATTTGTATTGTGGTAGCTGAACAGCCCTTTCAATTAATAGGCACCATTTGTTTTTATAGGTGGGTGCACATTTCCATATATTGTCCATACCACTTACCTAGTAACATTATTCTTAAATAGTATGCCATGAACAAAAATCTTTGAATTTCACTTCTCCCAAAGAGGCACAGAAAATCTTCATGTGAACTTTACCTGCAATAATTTTCAAGGAGTTGACACCATCATTCTTTCTGTACCATATATCACTATAATCTTATCATTAATTAGATGTAATTTTATTTTTGTGTAACTCTGTTCCACACAACAAGGTTTCTCTTTTTTTTTTGATTTAAGGATTTTTATTGAAAAAATAAAGTGGCATAAACATTGGCAGTTTTACAACAGTGCTGAAGAGAGAGAGGAAGAGAAAAGAGAGAGGGGGGGGGCGGGGGGGGGGGGAGGGGGGAGTTAGTGTGGCTTCTTTAAATGTTCGTCGAGTTGTTTCCACATGTGCTCTTGGGGCGTGTGTTCTTTCGAGAGGTTGCCCGTGATGTTGTCTGCTCCTCTTAGGAAGGTGACCCAGTTGATCCATGTTTTGAAGTTTGCTTTCGCCGTGTTCGTAATGAGAGCGAAGGGAAACTTACTGTAAGTATTATACAAATACAGGAGAGAATTATTTCACCTCATTTTGAAAAAAACAGGTGTTTATTCTGTTCCTGAGAGCGAAATGGCAAAACAAATGGCCCCTGGACCATTCAACATCACTTACGATATGGACATTTTTATGTTGAGCATCAGCGCGCATGCGCTGTCTGCAAGACCTGTTGCCATTGATAACACAATGTTTTTCCCACTTGCTTCTTATCACCGCTGTGCCTCTTCTTTGTTGCCTCCTAAGTCATTCACTTTGCTGGTACATCACTTCTGTTCAGGTCTGAGGCGCACTAGTAAAGTACAGTTTTCTTACGCTTTCGGGTTTTATCTGTGTTTGGGAGGACTAATTCTTCAATCTGCCTTTCCCTGCACTTGAAGCGCAGTTTGTGACTTCGGTACATGTAAAGGTCATGCCAATTATTGCATCCAAATTATACCATAAGAATGAAAGGAACATTGGTGGCACAGAAACCAATCAGCGGGCGCTGACGTTATTTTGCGTTTTTCTTACCAAGCGGGGCTGCAAGTTTTTTTCCAGCCTCATACTTGTGAATACGTTTCGTATTCATCATTGAGTTCTTGAAAAACGAGCTCTAGAAAATCACAACGGCCTGTGCTACATTTTTAATGCCCTGTAACCACCATTCGACCTCTGGCTTTCGGTAATAGGAAGACGGCTATTATGTAAAGCAGATCTGGTTGTTGACTAGTAAGATGCCTGCAATGCTGTATGGCTTGAATTGCCCCATTCTAAGATGGCTACTGTTTGGAAACCATTGGTCAGTGATCCCATTTCAAAATTCCGCTTCTTTCAAAACTGGTAACAGCTTTTACAACGCTAATATTACATTGCAGTGCTTTTACAACACGGTTGTTACAACAACCGCAATGTTAGTACGCAATACCTTAACATCACAAGTCATTAGAACGACTTGCTGTACTAGGTGCTAAGGTATTGGATATGAAATCTAACACCTTCCCTGCTGTTGCGCAAGCTGGAGTAGGAATAGTAAACAATACTATTTCTAGGTCCAGAGTGCCCCCTACAGCAAGTTGTTTTAATGACTTGCGATGTAAAGGTATCACGTACTAACAACGTGGTCGTTGTAACGACCGTTTTGTAAAAGCATGCAATGTAATAACATATGTTGTAATATGGTATATTTTTCGAAAACAGTGTCTCCAGCTACGTACAAGTGGTTTTGAGACCTTTCCCAGACAATAATTCCATCAATTTTGCTCTTTTCACCATTTTCCGTCAACTGTATTTTTATTTTGCTTATGTCTAAGCTCTGACAGAGAACACGCAATCGATAAAGACGTTACACGACAAAGTAAATGATCATCATGCACAGTACGTAGACAATTTATGACATCTGAGTTTCTGAAACCAACCACAACTTTCATATGGATCCTTGCACAGCACCTCTCACTTTGCCGGTATGTCACTTCTGTTTCCAATGCCTGTTTGGGTTGCTTTACTCCTCGACTGCACACATTGCCAACAAGCATTTGAAATGCAATAGGACTTGCTTTTATGAGAGATTGAGCTATTGGTGTTGTAAATGACAATGCCTTTTATTTATGTTTTGATTTTTAAAACATACATAAAAGGCATTGTCATTTACAATGCTAATAGCTTAAACTCTCGCAAATGCAGGACCTTTTGCATTGCAAATGCTTGTTCTTTGCTGAAGTTCTACAAAGATAGCAAACCTAAGGCTACAGATCTGTGGCTTTTAGAAGCATGTGCTTTGAGCTTGGTTAGTAAAATTAGGAATTCTGCCCTTTCTTGGCTTAGCTCTCTTACACACTGGATTCCAATGCAGTCTTTATAGGAGAGCAGACGTTGTCTTCAAAGATAAAGTAAAGATGTGCCTTGTGAATTATGGAAATGTTATACTTTTACATGGTTGGTGAGTTGAAGAGTTTATAAAAGCACTTTTGATCGCTTGCTTCTAAGACACTGTGCTTGCATTAAAACGTTCTAGTGACAGGAAGAGTGTGGTGTCATCAGGTGAACAGGCCGGTTCAGCCTATCACTCACTACATGGCATATTTACTAAAATTTCACGCAATGCGGGGTAGCAATCAAAGTTGCTGCTTTGTGTGAAACAGAGAGCAGAATAGCGTCATATCTACTAGTAGATGGCACATGTCTGCTCTGACCTAGCACTGGTGCACTGTGTGCTGCCTAGCGCCAACGCAGGCACTCTTCAACCATACTACAAGGGAGCCTGGGTTATAGGCAGGAGTGTTTTTGTGCAGGAACGAACATCTTTCTGCATAAAAACAATCCAAAGAGGCAAATCCTCTTTCTATGTGTGAATCAGAATGCATCAAGCATAGAAAGAGGAAATAACAAAGTCCTCGTTACGCCATAATCTGGGAGGTGTACCAATTTGAAACAATGCAAGGTTTACAAACCATTGCAAATCTGAAATTGCATTGAATCCACATGTAGAGGCACAGGAACGCCATTCTCCACCCATTGAACACCTACCAGCTTGAAATGTAACATAGCACAAGGCATGGCGTTGCTTTGCATTTCTTCAGAAAGCCACGCAAGGTGGCGAAAATCACCCCTTGCGTGGCTTTGTAAATCTTACTGAAGCTTTTACTTTGACTTTTGCAGGAGCTAGTAAATCTGGGCATGAATTCCTAAGTGACTTCCTCAAGGTTATTTAGTTTTATTAAGAAAGTCTTGAGCATCAAAGCATTAAGGTAGAAACAACCCCAGGGAAAAATATAGAAATACTAATCAGTTATTAAGAACAAGAGGACCAAAGTCTACAATCATTGTGTAATAACTTTAAAGATAATGTGTTCAAATGTAGCTATAACTGCTTTAAATGCTTTAAGAAATGTTTAAAGGCACTGCACTACTTCTTACATGTTTGTTTTTTACAGGTTTGGCTGGGACTTCTTAAACCGATAACAAAACAGATTAAAAGTAAGTACTTTAAATGTGCAAACAGTGTAGTTATTCCTGACTGTCAAATGGTGGTTAAAAAAGAATGTCACTAATATTTATGTTTAATACGGCTACAGAGTTCCAACTGGACGTTATAACTTGCAAGGCAGGGGCAATCAAGATAGCAACAAACCTACTCAGAGATAATTATGGACTATCATTAACGTTATAAAAACAATAGCAGTAGAAAACGGAATTGGTAAGCCACAAAGTAAAATATTCTTATTCCAGACCTATTTCCAAAAGTAGATGAATTTTATGACAATAGAGATAAATACCATTTTGTGATTCACAAAACCAACAATGGTTACGTCTCGTGCATTTCACTTTAGGTAGGTGCACTGGGCATCAATAAATTATATTGTGTTATTTTTTTATACAATGTTGCTGTTCTGATACACACTGATTGGTCCATAGACATGCATAAATAAGCTGATATAATTTAAGAATTTAAGCAATATTTGCAATTGTCACCATATCATTTCACATCATGGATAATAGCGAAAGACATAGAAGAAAAACGTGTGACACATTGAAATGTGACTGCCATCCATTGTTTTGTCCCTGCACTATACCAGAAACGTCCCATCACTTACGCTTCTCTGCTGAACCTCTGATCAGTACCCCTTCTCTACAGTGATTGTCATTCCTGAGCCCTTCAATCCAAAGCATTACAAAACCAATCTGCCCAGGTGGCTTGGTGATTACAACATGTTTGAAAGACAATTAATTGGTTTCTTGCTTCGTGAATTAGGCATCACGAATGAAAGAATGCATGGGTTCCTGTTTTCTTACAAAGTACCCCAAGGATAATAACTAGAAAAGAGGATAATTTTTACTTTTTATTTATAATACAAGGCACAGAAGCAAGGAATGTCTGCAGCAGGTTCCATGAGCTGGAATAGCTTAAACGAGTTCATGGATAACATGCAAAGTTTTCGTGATTTGCTGGTCTTCAAATTTTGGAGTAGCGCTGTTTAGTGGGATCGTTGTCTTCCCATTAGTGAATGGTAATTGCTTCTAGACACAGAAGAATTGTGATGGAATTCATTTCAAGATGGCAGTGGATACAGAGGGCTCTTCTATAGTAACCTAGTGTTGGGATGGCTTACAAACATCAGATGCATCAATCGATAGGGTACAAAAATCGTGTTGCAAGTTGAATAAGATTCATAGAACTTACATAGTACAGGGATGAATGCATGACTAGGCGGTCTAGGGTACCAATAGGCACTTGAAAGGCCTAATAAACATAAAAAATGGCTTACATAAATTAGAAATAACAATTAAACACTGTGTGCATAGACAATTAGATTTGATTAACTGTTTCTACAACTTTAAATTAAGTTTAGATTGCCGGGCAACCATTTTGTCATGATTTTAATTTATTGTTTTACTGTTAAAGGTCATACACAATACCGCAAGTGCATGCAAGCAAAATAAACATGTATCTGAAAATAAACAGTAGTTCGCCAATAAATCTTAAACGTTCTTTAAAACATTAACGGAATGTAAATTATAAAAATAAATGAATACAGAAGTCAGTTAAGTCATAAAAGAGGAGGAAAGGTACAAGAAAAAAATATCAATAAGATATAATAAACCAGCAAAGTTCATAAGTAGCCAAAAGTGTACAAAAGTACAAAAATGATAGAAATCGCTATAAACGAATACTTTGTCTGCTTCATTGAGAGCTGCCCTGACTGGTAGGCTGTTCTTCTTCCAGGTTACAGTGCTCAATTGTCCCTTTAGCTAGGATCGTGCTATACACAGTCATACAAGACTCCCAAGCAATGATGGAGAGAAAAGTGCACCACAATTTTTCAAATTCAGAAACTTTCGTTTCCATAAGAAAAGCTCATGTTCCTTTGCTTTGATTTCCAGGTAGGCCCCTTGCATCATACATGGACCAGTTATTAATGTTTTCATAATATAGTGGTTACCAGTGTGTTAAATATGAGTAAAAGGGATATGAGTGGCCGTTTAGGAGACAATTGTACCTTGGAGTAAGTATGACTACGGGGCGGTGTCCCACTCTGTCCTCGAGTTAGGATCATCATTGATGAAACTATGGTATGCAGACGGTGTGTGTCTACGAAAAGGGCTAGTATAGCTTTTTACGAGTCCCCTATCAGATAGTGACAAAACTAAGAGGGTACTTAATTATAACCTTTGTAAGGGATCTGTATACTGATTAATGCAATCTACCATGCCGGGCGCCAATCTATGGCAGAAACATTGTTGATCAACAGATAGGAAAATGGTGTAGGTTCTCTCCCATATACCCTTATATGAATTTTACCCTGCCAAATGGGATCCACAGTAAAGGTATCGGATACCCACTTAGACAGTTTTAGAGACTTATTTTCTCTGCTTGAGGGATCCCTGTCTATCATTTTCTTTCTTTTATATACTTTCTTACTCTTAGCTCTCCTCACCGGATGTTGGTCTCTGTCAGGGAGTCACAGCAGCCCCATGATGAAGCATGCCACTCACTGAATGGGGGAGGGCGGTATTTACATCCCTTTGTGATTCCCAATTGGTTTGTCACTTTCATCTCTTGCCTCCTTATTAGGGCTTGGTGATCACTTGTGTCATATATATATATATATATATATATATATATATATATATATATATATATATATATATATATATATATATATATTTCCTACTGGCAGTCGCCAGTAGGTAGTTATAGTTAGGTTTTTTACAATGTTAAATCTCAAAATTCTATTTGGAATAACTTTGGCGCCGGTTGACGAATCGGCCTGAAAATTTCCTCAAAATGGCCTCGTCAAGCTCCGGTCCTTCCCTGAAAGTTTGGGGGGGATGCGTCAAGCGGGGGCTGAGATAAAAGGGGGGTCCCAAAACGCGTTTTCCCCATGTTAATTTCCATAGGGCGGTCGACCTCACTTTTAGCCCGAACGGCTGAATGGATTTACACCAAACTTGGCAAAATTATAGGGACTGGTAGCCCGATGTGCCTTTGCTATGTCTCAAGATATGTGCTCCAGTGGATTTTGAGTAATTTAGGTTCAAAAAAATATATATCTATAGGCGCGCCCCGGTACGCGCACCGGGCGCGGCACGAGACTTGCGCACGGAAAGCTGATTGGCTGTCGGGTGTCTGTAAACATTCTAAACAGTCCGGAGCGGCCGCCATCTTGTGTCTCGGTAGGATCGAGACACAAGAGGTGGCCAAAACAAAGGGGGAAATGACCATAAGGGGGCAGAGTAGACCCTCCCTGACCCCCTAGGTTTGATGTGGGGGCTTTAAAAGGGCCCCGCGGGGCCAAAAAAAAAGTTTAAAAAATTTACATTTTTTGCGGGGGAAGCGCCCGGTACGCGCACCGGGAAGCGGACCGGGGAGCGTACTATGGGGAAAAAAGAATGATAGACTTTTCAAAAATCGTATGTTTATTAATTGTTCTTTTTGTTGTTTTTTTTTTGTTCTTTTTTTTCATTTAAGTACCAACATGTAGGTACCAATGCAGAGTCTAAAATTTAATATACACTGTCTCCTTTGTAGATATCTTGCATGTTGTTACAGAAGTTATTGTGGTATATGGAATTCATACCATAGTCTGTCAGGAAAGCAGAAACAATATGGAGGCAGGAGATGATAAAGATGTTAAATACACATTGGAGATAATATAGTGGGAGAAAGGAAGTAACTATGAGCAAACTTAGAATGTAACACAAAAAAGTTGCACAGTATATTTTAAGTCTCACTTTATATTATATCTATTTTGGTACTATTTCATAATTTACATATAAAAAAGAATAATGTCTCAAACAATTTTTAATTTTAAAATTTTAAATTTATTGTTGTGATTTTTCAAAATCTAAAAGAATTTGCAACATTAATTCATCAGGTATGTCCTCCTTTTCATTCCATGATTCAATTTCTTCTACACATTTAATTAAGTCTTGGTCTAGAGTGTGATCCAAAAAGTCTATTTCATCTTTGTATTCCTTAGGTTTGTTTTCCATATTAATTTCAAATGAAATATTAATTTCATTTTGTTGTCCTTCCATTTTCTTGCTGTAAATTGCATAAAAAATAAATATATCAGTAGAGATAGGGCACTGGTGGGTTTAAGTTCAGACAGGTACTTGTGAGTTTTTAACAGTGAAGTTATCTTTGGGCAGTGTATGGTTTCAGGCAGGAAGTAGAACTATTAAAAAGTGCCTGTGATGAAGCCTAAGTAAATTCATAATTATACCAGAGAAGCCTAACTCAATCCATAATTATAATATACAAGCCTTTCTCAATGTCTAACTCTTACAGAGGGACAGTATATAACTATCTGAAAACGTTTTCCCAAATTAACTTAAAGTGCATAGCATAGTTTTCCTTTCAAATTAACAACTTACCTTCTTCAAAGTAGTTGAAGTTTTCAGTCAAATTTTTTTCCAAATGTACCTTAGGCAGTGTTAGTCAAAATGGCTGTGTTTCCCTCTCATTTTTCATATATATTCATGTACTTAACCAATCAAATGTCAGCACATAAAAGTACAAAATGTAAGTAACATTTTAATTGGTTGAAAATTCAAACAGTTTCATATGTGTTTTTGTCATGTAAATTACCTCAGGATATTTAGACAGGGCTACAGCCCAAATAGCTCAATGGAATACCACCAAATTTGGGTAAATGGTAGGGACTGCTTTGTAGTAGCGCGTATTCTATATTTGGTGTAAGTGTCTCCAGTGGTTTTTCTGTAAATTTTTTGTTGGTGCGCTGACGGGACGCGCCCCGGTACGCGCACCGGGAGCGCTCCATAGTGAAATATAAAAAAAAAGAATATACTTTTAAAAAAATATATATATATTAATATTCAATATAGGATTCATTTTTAGAAAAACATACCTTTTTAAGCTATAGATATTTGCGGAAAAATAACCTTAGAAATTCTCTAAAAAACACATAGGTATGAGGCCCTATAAAAAGTTACGAATTAGCAGTTAAAAAACCTATGAAATTCACTGAAAAAACCATAGGTTTCCCACCAGTTATAGTTAGGAATTAGCATTTTAAAAAAACCTATGAAATTCACTGAAAAAAACATAGGTTTCATACTAGTTATAGTTAGGAATTAGCATTTAAAAAACCTATTAAATTCACTGAAAAAAACATAGGTTTCACACCAGTTATAGTTAGCTGGAAATTTTACTGACATAAAACCAATGAAATTCCCACGTTATAGTTAGTTGGACTCACTATAACTTGCGCGTGTAATGCACTGCTGATGACATCACATATTACATCACTCATGACATGGTGAGTGACATCACTCATGACATCACTGATGACACCATCCTTGTGACAGTGACTGACCTCCTTTCACTGTAAAGTAACCCTTGAAACACATATTCAAAAATAGAAACTAACATTTACAAAAAAGTGGAGATACCTATACCAGTTACAACAACTAATTCAGTAATTCCACCATTTATATACACATCCACTCATTCACCAACAGTTCTATATAGTCATTCATACATATACTCACTTATCATATGTAGTGAGACACCTTTACATCCGTTAATACACCGACAGTCTTCCAAAAGTTGCTCACACACATACTCACGCATGCAAATAAACTATTGAACATCCATTTTTTTGCATATACAGCTATACACACACTACCACCTTACTTCTAAGGAAACTTACACATACTTACTCTCTTAAACAATCACTTATAGAAACACATACTTATTAAAACAAGAACTCTTTCAATCTCTCACTCTCACATATACTCACTTATATACATCAATACTCACATATACTAGATTAAAACATATGTAGTTACTGATAAAGACACTAGTGAGACAGTCATTCACTTACTAACACATACATATACACACTCATTCACCCATACAGTCCGGCACATATGCTGTCTTCAAAACACATACAAACAGTGAGTCAGTCATTGATGCATCTATGTGCTAAGTAATACCCCAACCAAATCAAACAGACAATTATAAAGATACTAAAATCTAATAACCCATATACACACTCATGTAGCTACTCACCAACCCATGCAGCCACTTATACACAAAGTGAAACACTGATACAAACATTTAAATATTTAAACAATACTCGCTAATATATGTATTCACTATGATACACTAAGCAAATTAAACAATCAATTTTAAAAAAAAAAACATCCATTAAGACACTTATTTAAACATTTATTCTTCCATCGACCTTTACATATACATATATAAAACATGTTTATTTTTCAGAAAGACACACATTCACTAGATGCAGTGATGTCATGAGTGATGTCACTGACCATGTCATGAGTGATGTAATATGTGATGTCATCAGCAGTGCATTACACGCGCAAGTTATAGTGAGTCCAACTAACTATAACATGGGAATTTCATTGGTTTTATGTCAGTAAAATTTCCAGCTAACTATAACTGGTGTGAAACCTATGGTGTTTTCAAGTGAATATATATATGTATATACATATATATATATTCACTGAAAAAAACATAGCTTTCACACAGGTTATAGTTAGGAATTAGCATTTAAAAAACCTTGCAAATTCATTGAAAAAACCATAGGTTTCACACATGGTATAGTTAGCTGGACATTTCACTCATACAAAACCTTTAAAAATTCCCCCGTTAAAGTTAGTTCAGTTAACTATAACTTGCGCGCCCGCAATGCACTGCTGATGACGTCACATATTACATCACTCATGACATGGTCAGTGACATCACTCATGACATCACTTCTTCTTTCTTGTACCTCAGTCTACTGAGGCACAAGATGGCTGCCAACAATTTCTGGTTTGGAGTGTTTACAGACCGTTAACAGCCAATCAGCATGCAGCTCGGGAAGGTACACGTATGGTACGTGTACCGTACGTGTACCGTACACGCGCCTAGATATATATATTTTTTTCTTTTGATTTTCTCAGGAACTACTAGAGGGATTTACACAATTTGAGCAAAAGCGTGATCTGCGAATCAGACTCTACCATTTTGCCAAAGTTTATGTAATTCTGTTCAGCAGTTCGGGCTGTAGTCGCGTCTAATCGTCCTATGGAAAATAACATAAAGGGAAAACACATTTTCGGACCCCCCCTTTTTTCTCAGCCCCCACTTGACAAATCCCCCAAAACATTCAGGGAAGGAGCGGAGCAGAGCAGGCCATCTTCTTTGAGAAATTCGTGAAGATTCATTCACCAGCGCCAAAGTTATTCTCAATAGAATGTTGCGGACTTCCTATGGAAACTAGGTCCTAACTATGACTACCTACTGGCGACCGCCATTAGGTAATATGTAATATATTAATATGTATATATGCACAAGCACTTTAAATAGTCCCCCCTCCCACATTGGCGTCATGTGACCAAGGCCTCTGTGAAGGCCGAAACGTTATGCTGGCAGGGCGAGCTTCCACGAATAAAAAGTAAATCGCTCACTGCATTCTTTGGGTCAGCTCCTCTTTTCTCGCCTTGAAGTGCTCCGGTGTATGTTGGAGTTCGAGGGTTTCTGGATTGGGTGTGCTGCATACCTTCGACCGGTTTTTGGCTTCTCCGGTCTGAGCTGACCCCTCCTTCACTTCTGCGGCGGAACGGCAGGAAGCTGCGACCTCTGGTGCTCCGGAAGTCATTTGTTACTCTCGTTGGAGAGACACCGTTCCAGCCCTCGGACATTCGCATTTGATACCAACGAGCTGAAACCGGGAGCGGAGCAACAAGATGGCTGTTTTGTTTGTTTATCCTTTCCCGCTGCAGCAGAGGTGTCGGTCACACAGTCCGAAGAAGGAGCACATTGCGGCGGCCTCAGGGCATGAATCATTACAGCAGGCTGCCTTGAGTCCCGTGAGTACGCATCAGCGTCTATATATTCTTGAAGCTTTTTCGCCATGTCGGCTGACGCCAAAAGAGGGAGAGAGCTGGCAGCCCTTGATTTATTTGATGACTCCCCGGCTGGGGGGTCAAGCGTGACTACGGTAGCGAGTGCAGGCAGTGAGGGCGGCACCACCCTACGAGACAAATTAAAAAAACTAGAAAAATTGATGCTCAAGGAACAAGGCAAATGGTGGGAACACCGGTCCCTCAGTAGATATTTGGAGGTGAACCGGGTTCCCAGGGGGTTAAGGATCATGCTCGCTCCGAGTTATGAGGCTCCGGATCCAAATAGGTTAAAAGACTGGGCCGAGTGCAACCTGGAATCCTCCCGCCCCCTCATGACCATTTTGGTTCAGTATGCGAAAAGTTATCGGGCAGCCTTGGAGGTGCAGATTGATGAAATCAATGCTGAAATAGTAGCAATGGATTTGGGCAACTCAGCTGAATATATCACATTATCTGGATTGGCTGTGCTGTATATATATATATATATACATATATATATGCATTCCATCTGGCCCAAGTTGGAGGCTCCCGGGTGCCCTGGGGCGGTGCACGCGAGGCGCAGCAGGACCCGCTGCGATTAAATAAATTCAATTTTTCTCCTTGCAGAGAGGTTAGTTCCTCGTGCACTCCCGTGTGACCAATAAAGTTCCAACCACATTGGTTTTAAGTCGATTGTAAGTTTTTATTCAGCAACCATAAACACCTTACGCGTTTCGGTCTCTATGGAGACCTTGCTCACAGGTTAACTGAGTCGACATTATTTTGACATTTAAATAAAGTGAAAAGAGTTTTTTTTAGAAGTTACATCACTTCCTGTCTCTCGCACAGGCCTTGTGGGACATGTAGTTTCAAATAACTGATGTTTCCATGCTCAACAATTCAATGCATTTGTTCAATTTTGTTTCATGATTAGCACAAGTTGCAAACAATGTTTAAACGATAATTAAGCCCTCCAGTGGGCATTTCAAATTTCCAGCGTGTCCATGCCCAATATTAGCGCACATTTATATACATTTATGAAATTTAATTCCAAGAATTAAAGCAATTTGACCACTATGTTAAACAAAAAATAAAGCCCTCTAGTGGGCATGAACGCTCAGCGCAAATTAGGCCCATCAGTCTCTAAATCTTCGATGCTAATTTCGTCATATCAGAGTTATTCTAACATGTCCTAGATGAGGGAAAAATAAAGAGTGAGGGTTTCGTGTAAGAACAATTAAGTGCAAATTAAAATGAGGCAGGGTAGGTATCAGTTGTTTCTGATAAATGTTTAGATACAGTTTTAATACAGTTTTAAAGGTGGCAATGTAGTTCTTCGTCCTGATTATGCCCATAGGGGCTCGGAGCTCGAAAGTTCATAATATGTTTGGATTCTTTTTGTCTCATCACTTTCTCACGGTCTCCACCTCTTTGATTAGGTCCAACACTTTCAATTCCATAGAAGATTAGAGCTTTCCAATCTCCTTTATGTTCCTTCTCCATATGTTTTGCCATGGCGTTGCTGCGGTCCGAGTTAATAGTAGCTCGAACATGCTCCAAAATGCGAAGTTTCAGTTCTTTTTTGGTGCTTCCGATATACTTTAAGGAGCACGGACATTCTAAGGCATATATGACAAATTGTGTTTTGCAATTGATTAGTTGCTCAATCTTCCAAGTTTTATTATTTGCCATCTTTATTTCCTTGGTTGTTTTGGCAATGCAACAAACTTTACATCCAGAACATTTATAAAATCCTCTGGGTCTCCGCCATACTTCTGGTTTCTTTTGTTCTTGAAAATGACTATGGATAAGATTGTCTTTCAAATTTTTTGCCCTTCGGTAAGTCACATTTGGATGATCTCCCACTATTTCAGCCACTTTAGGGTCCATACGTAGAATATGCCAATTTTTTCTGAGAATTTTGGTGATTGCTTGGTTGGCCGTTGAGTGTGTGGTGATGAAGCTAATTTTGTCTTCTTCCTCATCATCTGATTTTTGTTTATCTCTGAGCAAATCAGTTCTTTTTATGCTGGAGGAGCGATTTAAAGCTGTCTGAATCCATGCTGAATTATATTTTCTTTTCTCAAATCTTTTTTTGGCTAGATTTTTGTGTTTATGCCAGTCATCTTCGTTGGAACAAATCCTCTTTATTCGGAGAAATTCTCCGTATGGAATATTCTGTATTAGGCTTGGTTGGTGAAAGCTCTGAGCATGTAAGACCGCATTTGTTGCGGTGCTCTTGCGATGTAATGTTGTGTGTAATACATTGTCTTTCACAAAGATCTCCGTGTCTAGAAACACAACCCTTGAGTCACTGATTGTGTACGTGAAGTTTAAACCAAAATTTGAATTGTTTAGAATTTTAAAGTAGGTTTCGAATTCTTCATTTGTTCCCTCCCAGATTAGCAGCAAATCATCTATGTATCTTAACCACGCTATGGTTTTTTGTACCGCTTCATCATTTTCTGATCTCCATGCCCATGTTTTCTCCCATTGCCCCATTGTAAGGCATGCGTTTGATGGACTAAAAGAAAAGCCCATCGCTGTGCCTTTGGATTGACGATAGATTTCATTGCCAAATAAAAAGATGTTTTGCTCCAGGCACATCCATCGTGATCAGCTTATATGAGGGTTGCCATGGAGTATCTTGCAGCCTTCTCAACATGTCACCTGTATCTTTTATGTACGAGGTTAGGCCTTTGACATATGGAAGTAAAAATACATCAATGTAGTTTGCAATGGGTTCTAATAGTGCTCCTTTGGCTGAGATTATTGGTCTTCCTGGTGGTCTAGTGGGATGTTTATGAATCTTCGGTAAAAAATATATTGTGGCCATTTTTGGATGTTTTGTTTGGAGGTATTTATACTCGTCATTGTCAATCAGTTTTTGATTAAACCACGTATCCAGTTTTTTGTCTAAATCTTCTTTCAGTTTAGGTAAGGGGTTGGTTTTTAGTTTTTCATAATATTCCTTATTTTGTAATTGTGAGTGAGCTTCCCGCATGTATGCCTCCTTGTCTAGAACAATAACATTGCCACCCTTATCAGCAATTTTGATTTCGATGGTATCATCTTTTTGGAGTGAATTTAGGGCTTGGCGTTCTTGTTTGGTTGGATTATCTTTGGCGGACGGAGCTTTTAATTGGTAAAGATCCTTTACGACACATTCTTGAAAAAAGTCTATTTTGTTCCCCGGTGGTAATTGAGGGTAAAATTTAGACTGTGGTTTCATTTTGGAGATTCCCGCTGCCAATTGTACACAGTGTGTCTGTATTTGTCCGCCCCCTTCTTGTGGGGTCTGGCTTAGTTCCATCAAGTTTACAAAATGCTCAGCATCCTGTATTGGTATTTGCAACGTCGGTTGGATTATGTTTCTTCTATAGTTTGCCATGTCTGGTTTATCAATAAACAATTTTGCAAGTTTGATTTTTCTCACAAATTTGTAGAGATCTATTCGTGTTTCAGCCAAATTCATACCACTTGTTGGACAAAAATTCATGCCCCGTTTGAGAACCTGTAATTCCAATTCACTCAATTGTTTGGATGATAAGTTGATTACTTGTAATTCTTGGTCATTAGACGTATCGTTTTGTTTTTCATTTGATAATGCCATTTCTTGATCTTTCTCTGGAGTTTCCTGATGTTTGTTTAAGTGTTCCACTTTTTTCTCATGTTGCGTGTCATGGTTCCTACGCGGTCTACGCCAGAAGCTTGTGCCGTATTTTCGCTTGCCTCTCCTGGTTTGTTTTGGGGTGTACTTCCCCGTCCCCTTCCTCTCCCTCTTCCTCTCTGGTTTATATTTTTGGGGGGGCCCATTGTTTTTTCCCAAGTCCTTTGATTGAATGCTAATTTCAGATCGTCTAAAAAAGAACTCCTTGCTCTGGCTTCTCTTTGTTCTTCTTCCCCTCCACTGAGGCTAGGTTCTGTCGATGCGAGGGAAGAGACTGAGGACATGCTTCCATATTCATTGTTTCTGAATCTTTCATATTTTTTGGCATAAGTAAAAATGCGACCGTCATCGTAATCCTCTTTGTCCCTTTGGAACTTAGTTTGTTTTCTGACTCTTACATTTTCTTCGTGTTTTTCAATATATTTTTCCAGGTCTTCTTTGAATTTTTTCATTTCAGGATTTAACTCAATTGTGGCCAATTCTTTCTCCATTTCTTTTAGTTGTTTAGTGATTTTTTCCAACGCGATCTCCACATGTTTAACTAGAATCTCCATTAATCCTAATGACGATTTCATTTTGGAGCATGTTCGAGCTACTATTAACTCGGACCGCAGCAACGCCATGGCAAAACATATGGAGAAGGAACATAAAGGAGATTGGAAAGCTCTAATCTTCTATGGAATTGAAAGTGTTGGACCTAATCAAAGAGGTGGAGACCGTGAGAAAGTGATGAGACAAAAAGAATCCAAACATATTATGAACTGTCGAACTCTGAGCCCCTATGGGCATAATCAGGACGAAGAACTACATTGCCACCTTTAAAACTGTATTAAAACTGTATCTAAACATTTATCAGAAACAACTGATACCTACCCTGCCTCATTTTAATTTGCACTTAATTGTTCTTACACGAAACCCTCACTCTTTATTTTTCCCTCATCTAGGACATGTTAGAATAAGTCTGATATGACGAAATTAGCATCGAAGATTTAGAGACTGATGGGCCTAATTTGCGCTGAGCGTTCATGCCCACTAGAGGGCTTTATTTTTTGTTTAACATAGTGGTCAAATTGCTTTAATTCTTGGAATTAAATTTCATAAATGTATATAAATGTGCGCTAATATTGGGCATGGACACGCTGGAAATTTGAAATGCCCACTGGAGGGCTTAATTATCGTTTAAACATTGTTTGCAACTTGTGCTAATCATGAAACAAAATTGAACAAATGCATTGAATTGTTGAGCATGGAAACATCAGTTATTTGAAACTACATGTCCCACAAGGCCTGTGCGAGAGACAGGAAGTGATGTAACTTCTAAAAAAAACTCTTTTCACTTTATTTAAATGTCAAAATAATGTCGACTCAGTTAACCTGTGAGCAAGTTCTCCGTAGAGACCGAAACGCGTAAGGTGTTGCTGGTTGCTGAATAAAAACTTACAATCGACTTAAAACCAATGTGGTTGGAACTTTATTGGTCACACGGGAGTACACGAGGAACTAACCTCTCTGCAAGGAGAAAAATTGAATTTATACATATATATATATCTATATATATATATCTATATATATATATATATATCCATCCAAAGCACATTTGTCCCGTTACTGGAGCCCCCGACCCTTCAGGGCGGCCTCTTAACAATGGGCACGGAGCAGCCCATCAACTTTAACCACACAAAACCAAGAGGCCCATTGCTGGTAGGACAGCATTTATTTCAACGTCTGGCATCGCAGATTCCTTTCCATCTCCTAACGCTTTGGCACCGCTTTTAGGATGTAACATACCCACTGGAAGTCCTCGTTTGAATATACATGGTAAAGTTAATACCTGCATAGCGGTGATACTGTGTCAGTGTGGAATTCAATGGTAGCCAGGTGAGTTGTTGTTCCTCACACATTGCTGTGAATGTTCAAATGACATGAGCAAAACATCATAGATCAAATTGCTTTATCTTGAATCCCTTCCAAAACGCGCACCATTTCACCATTTTGGCATTTCCTAAGTAGGCTGGGGCGCGCGAGTGGGTCATTCTCCTCATAAAGTTCCAAAACTTTATTAATAACGATGGACGTTGTCTCGTTATATTCCAACATAGAACATTCCATTGGAACAGAGGCTTGTCAATTTTTCTTGGCCAAAAGAAATATTCAGTACAAGGAGCACAACATTATGCTTAATCAAATGATCTCCCTATATTTGAACAATAACATCTTTTTATTCAACAAACAGATTTTTAAACAGATAAAAGGAAGTGCCATGGGCTTCTTATTTTCACCGAATTATGTGAATCTAACCATGGGTTGGTTCGAACAACAAGTGGCATGGAATACGGCAAATTATGAATTACGATTTGCTCATTGAACAAACGAATATTGGAACACATAAGAGCGATAGGAAATCGAGACCAAAGTTATGCAATGGCCAAACACAAGTTAACCCATGAAAAAAAGACATGGAAAATTATAACCTACAGTGGGATGGCAACAGACTAATGACACTACGTCTGGAATCGAGATTAATCATTCGTTTTAAAACAAAGATCCCGTATGGATTGAACGGGGATGAGGAACTTTATGTGCACCTTTGAGAATATCTACCTTCCATATTGATGAATCTGGCTTATATCGACCAACAGATAATAAAGAACTAACTAAGAGACATGTAACTACCATACATCCTAGGCACTAAGTCCCCAAACGAAAATAATAAAAAAATAAAAAAACAAAAAACAAACACGCTAAAGTTGACTCCATCATAACAAGGGAAGATGAGTAAAATGCCCTCAAACTAAACAGTGGGTCCATATATGCGATAACATAAATGATGGTACAAGATATGTAAATTAATGAATTTCCACTCGACTCACTAAGAGACTACTTAAATTGTGGAGAAGTACGCATTTCAAACACAACGTAATAAGTTGTTGTTAAATCAAATCGGATTATGGAAATTGCACGTCCTTGGAAATCAAGCCAGAGACTATATAATGTCAAATTATGCACATGAAAATGTCACGAGAAAACAACTGACACTGTGTATTAGTAAAGCAGTAATTTTGAGCGTAAATATATAACTACCAAACCCATAATGCACCATAACAGTGCCGACATGATTAACTGGTATAAAAGACTGAAAGCAAAGAAGGACAAATGTTTGTAACCGTGAGCAAGATAGTGAGATCGAAACGCGTAGGTTGAAGTGCTGTGTGCTGTAATGGCACAATGATAAAATAAAACCTGCTAAACTCACTTCCTAGAGGAGTGCGAGAATAATTTCTTGGTGGTAAATTAATTGTCAAGGGAAGCCCATCCCTGCAACTCGCACCAGCTGTGCGATAGCGTGCCTTCTGTACCGGGATTGCTTTGGTGAGCAAAACATATATATATATATATTTTTTTTTTTGGCCCACTTCACAGTGGGTAATAATAGTAAATATTTCCATTTATTACCCTTGTTCACATGTCCTTCCCATAAAGTGAGTATTTTAATAATGGGTAAGACTGCTAGCCAAATTAGATTCTTACTAGGCAATTATGAGAAGCTCAAAACAAGGCGAGGTTTCAAAAAAGCCATTGACCACCTTACTGACACAATCAGGGAAGCCAGCATAAGATGAGCATGGCCATCTCCAACTTTGATCAGTTTTGGTAAAAAAAAAGTGTGGACATTTTCAGCAGAAGACAGTGAAACTTTTTTTTATGAGTGAGAACCAAGGGTAAATTTGACCAGAATTCTTGAATTAATGCAGATATTCATATCTAATTTATTGTCAAAAGCAATCTAAGTCATTTACCCTTTGTGCATAATATGTTAGCATGTATTTAGCTGATGAAAAAAGCTGAAGCAAAGTTGGGAAAAAAGATTACTCGCCTCATCAGGGAAGTTTCTGTAATATAATAATTTTTTGGGTTTCCGTTTTGTTCTCTCTAACACAAATACCTTACGCATTTAGATTAAGAGTGATAGGATACCGGCTGGGGGAAGGGGCTACATATGGGTGCACATCCTAAATCCAAGCAGTTTTGCACTTCAGGAAACCTGCATGAAAACTGAAGTGAAAGGAAAAATTATGTTAAATATGTGCTTCTTTCATTTTTCTAAATCATTTTGTAGAAGATCAAGAGGCATATTTACAAGTCCCTATCGCCACCACAATGTCACTTTGCTCAATGTTTGGGTGGCGATATGGACTTGGTCTTATTCACAAGGCTGCGTTAAGCCACTTAACGTGGCTTAACGCCGCCTTGTAAATAAGGCACCCTTTTAAACTATACTTACTGTGAAAGGGTCAGACAATGAGTGTTGTGGTGAGCATTCCATCGCAACACCCATTGATTTTTTTTGCTGCCCCATATTTACAAGGGTGGAATAAATATATGGCTGCGCCGCAATTAAGACCAGGGAAAACCTCGTTTTACCCTGGTGCAACGAGTAGAAATGTTTAATTTCTCCTTGTTTTTGCTATTTCCTTGGGTGCTTAGTTGTGCAGCACGCATACAAACAGAAAAATGTCATTGATGGTTTTTGCGCAGGAAAGTGTCCCTTCCTGCACAAAAACAACATTTAAAAAAATGACTTTTTGTAACTTCTTTGTGTGCACACATAGAAGTTTCAAAACGCCATTTCAGGTTGATTAATGAGCTGGAAGGGGGACTTTGCGGCACATAAACAATCAGTCCCCCCCAACGCAGGCACCCTTGTACGATAGTTGGCACTAGGCAGCTAAATAGCATCAGCGTAGTGGGAAATGCAAGGCTGCACCGCATTCTTGTGCTCTGCCACTTCCTTGCAAATATGTCCCCTAGTTCTCCCAAAGTAATTTCTGTGTTATCTTCCTCAATACCACTGAATAACAGACAACATCAAAATGTAAAGTGGCATAGAAAATTCTGAATATTGTTATTGGCTTGGATGTGCTTTCTGAACTTCAAAAAAACGGTAGAAGTATGTTTGTGCTGTTGAAAAAGAGGTAAGACCAAGAAACGTTGAATACTATTTAAAGGATGAAAATCTGTGACTTAACTTACAGCTGAAAAAAATACAGAACACCCCATGCTGAAGAAATGCTTGTCTAATTAAGTATACATTTAAATAGCAGGAGGGCATATTTACAAGCCCCTTTCGCCACCGAAGCATCACTTTTGTTGACGCTTCGGTGGCACAACACCATTTCACATATTTACAAGGTGACGCTAAGCCACCTAATGCGTCTTAACACCACCTTGTAAATATGCCCCTTTCCCCGCAGTCCTCTTCGGAAAGAGGCGTGCAATAGGTGTTGCAGTGGGCGTTCTACTGAAACACCCATTGCTTTTTGGCGCTGCCCCAGATTTACAAGGCTGGGGCAGTGTCAAAAACTAATGTCAAGCAATATCTAGTTTTAAAATGGTGATACTAGTATAAATTATTAATTTATCCTCATTTTTTTGCTCTTACTGTGTGTACTGCATTCTACAGCACACAAAGAAAGAGCAAATCACCATTATTGATTGTTGATGTGCAGGAAGGTGTCCCTTCCTGCACATAAACAGTCACCTCTACAGCGCAGACATCCTTGCTGCATGGTGGCAGGGTGCCTGCACTGGCAGTACTAGAAACAACTAGGGATGGCTCTGATCAGTAAGGCTGAGCCTGATAAGCAAAACAACAGAGGAGAAATGCCAATACTGATACTGTAATTCATATGTCAATTTATCAACCAAATAAAGATTTCTATTCAAAACTGGGAAATGCTATTTAATAGCTGTTTATTCTACAAAATAAATTGCAAGGTACAATGAATTTGACCTTAGTACATGATGTCAGTGGAAAAAATGTTGTGACAATAATGAAAAAAGGACACAGAACAAGATAAAATCTCAACCATACAGTCATAAACCAGACATATCACAGTCGTACCACAAACATTCACACATTCATACTAATATACTTCTCACGGACTGGGTGGTTAATACACCAGTGGGATAAGTAATAAGTCTGCTGTACACTGGAAGAAAAGTCAAAACAAGACAATACACTTCTTACAGTTCAATTAAATCAACTTTTTCAAACTTTTTGACAAAAGTCGGTGTATAATTATCAATCCTGGTGTAACACAGTTAAACACTAGGGTAACCGAAACAGACCAAGGGGAAAAGGGGCCTACGCGTTTCGAATCCCTAGCAGTCGTGGGGATTCTCTTCAGGGCCAGACCACTCTGGAAAAGAAGAAAAAGACCCTATGTATGCAGGTTTTAAACAGAAAGAACACTAGCGAGCACTACAACACCAGGAGGCACACAGCTTACCAACAAGAGTGTATCCAAAGGGTCGTATTCAAGGTAGAAGGATCCAGCAGTCATGAAATGAAAGTAAAAATAAAAAGGAAAAAATACAAAAAATTTGTGTGTATGAATGGTGTGACCTAAGAAGGAACACAGAATCTAGTCATGAAATGTAGCTTTCGAGGGTACCTTTCTCACGTAGAGTAGCGTGTCCTGGAAGGCAGGAGGGTTAATGGAAACAGCCTGGGGACCTGCGGGGGAAGGCGTGTAATTAGTAACAAGTCCCCAATTTAATAAAAAGGCAAACAATTGCCAGACGGTACAAGAACATCTTACCACATGGTCCCGAGACCGCGGGTTGTGAAGGGAGCTTGAATGGCCACGTTACAAGTCAGATATGTAAATCGGGGGAAATCGTCAACTCGCCTCGCTGAAAAGGAATGAGCGAATTTGTAAGATGACGAGCCGGTGGCTGATCAAAACATTTGGCGCTAGAAAAGAACATCTATGAAAGTGTCCCGGCGGTTTGGGCTTACCGAGACAGTGAAGTCTAAGTGGCCGCTTCAAAGTCCTCCGGCGTTCGGAACAGCGCTGATTTCTCGTGCATGCGCAATACGTGTGTAAGAGGAAGGTAGCATTCCTCTAGTTAAGGAAGGCTGAGGTGAAGGGACAGACACACTCCCGTAGTGCCAGTGGCTGACATACAAAGTGCAGTTGATCTGCGGGGGAGTTTGTATAAAGTATTTATTGGGAATTTTTGCAGGGAAAGAATAAAGGGTTTCTGTGCAAGAATTAACACGTGGTGAAGCTCTTAAAATGTGAAAAAAAAGAAGGGTAGCACTGTGATAATAACAAATTTCTACAGTTTGAAAAATTCGGACAATTCGTTAAGTCCTACAGTTTGTAAATTTCGGACAATTCGTTGAGTCCTGTCACGGCCGTGTCGAACTTAACGATAAGGAGCGCCTCTCCTTTAGATAATTTGAGATCCCAACCGCCGCCGCGTGGGTCCTTCTCGACTCTGGATATAACGGTCCATTTTAGATCATTTATTTGATGTTTGCATCAGTTCCAATGGTTTACCAGTGGTGCAGTTTCAACTTTATTCTTTATTCTTGATTTGTGTTGTGAAATTCTATGGTGGATTTCCTGGTTGGTCTTTCCAATATATAAAGTCCACATGGGCATAGTACTCCGTAGACCACAAATTTGGACTTACAATTACTGAAAGTCTCATGTTTCCACGAGATGCCATGGTGTTGGAACAATGCTCCCTCTATAGCCGCAACATAAGCAGGTACCACATTTGTGGTGGCCAACAATGGGAGTCAAACCCATCATTTGTCTTATAGTTGGTTGTGCCTCTTTTTTGGTTGCTGCTCTTACCACATAATTGGCTATGCTATTCTCCTTTTTAAATGCAAACAACGGTGGTGCATGTAGGCTTTCATCCAAGTTTTTAATCAGATGCCAATTTTGTCCGATAATCTTTTTGAGTTTATTGGCATTGGGACAATAGGTGGTCACGCATACTTGGCGTTTTAACTTAGATTTGCTTTAACGTTCAAGCAGACTTTCTTTGGGTGTCCACTTAGCTCGTTTCATTGAGTTGCGGACTAGCTTTTGTGGATAACCGCGATCGCATAATTTGGATACCAGATTTTCTGAATGGAATTTATACTCCTCATTGGATGAACAGTTTCTATGCACTTGTAAAAATTGGCCAAAAGGCAAGTTCTCTTTCAAACTCCTCGGGTGGTTGCTGGAGAAGAGTAAAGCCTTATTACGATCCGTAGATTTGATGAATAGTGATGTTGCTAGTTTGCCTTCAGCCGGAAATACTTCAACATCCAAAAACGCTATTTTACTCTCTGAGTGGGATATGCTGAACTGTATGTCTGATGTTCTTGCATTCAGCCAATTGAAAAAAGTTGTACGTTTTTCTTCCCCGCCTATCCGAATCATAAAAACGTTGTCTATAAAACGTAGCCATGTAGCAACATGTTCAGCGAAAGAATTGTTGTTGTGGACATAGGTGTCTTCATAAAGAGACATAAATAATACCGCCAGCTCTGGGGCAAAGGGACACCCCATAGCCACTCATCTCCACCCCGCTCTCGCCTCCCAGCTGATCCTCCCTCCCACTGATACTGTAAGATCTGCTCTCCCATTGCAGCGCTGTGACCGTCCTGATCCCCTCAGAAGCGATCGCTCCTCACGCTGCTCCCTGCCGCCTGGTATTGTAGTGCTATACCGCCAGACTGCTATCCGAAACCTCGCCGTGCTCCCACAACTGCTTTTGCCAAACTGTTTAATTCAATTTATATCGTCGCGCTAGATTGCCTGATTGTTGATTATTAATTGCTTATCTTAAACATATCGTTGCGCTTGATTGCCAAAGTGCGCTTTTACGTTATTTCCAATTGTGCTGTGTTGCCTGCTGTTTTCATCTGTGCCTGATTGTGCCGGTGCCACTGCCATTTGCATCGCGTTATTTCTGTTAGTGCCCCAATCCTGTTTCGCTTTTGGCTTGCTGCCATTTTGTTGTTGTTGTTGTGCCTCCCTGCCCAGATCTCCACCCCGCTCCCGCCTCCCAGCTGATTCTCCCTCGCCCCTCCCCCTCCACTATCCGCATATGACAGATGCCTCCGCGTGCAGCGTTCACGCCCAGTGGTCGCGCCCCATGCGCGCCGAAAGTGCGCCAAAGGTAACCCCGTCCGCGCCTGGACTGCGTCCAGAGCCAGACCCCCTGGCCCTCGCAAAACCCACTCCACCCGCATAACGTACGACGCCGCAACCCTCTCAGCACTTAATCCCGGCAGACTCCCAAACTGCAACCTAGCCGCCCCAGGACACACCCATGGACCCTTCACCTGCCGCTCCTGCAAGTTCGACAGCATCAGGACCCACACCAAATCCACTAACTCCAAACAGAGCTCCAACACTAACCAACTAAAGTGCTTCCTGCTCAACACCCGCTCAGTCCACAGACACTCCATCGAACTCTGGAACCTACTCGACACTACATCGCCAGACGTCGCCTTCCTTACAGAAACTTGGATGAACGCCTCATCATCCCCCGACATCACTATAGCCATCCCGGACACCTACAAGATCATCCGAAAAGATCGCACCAACCAAACAAGAGGATGCATCGCCATTGTCTATAAGAACACAATCCGCATCACGACCAGTTCAGACGATAACCTCGCTACCGCCGAACATCTTCACTTCCAGATTCACACCGACCCCAAAACCACACTCTGAGGCACCCTCATCTACAGACCCCCAGGACCCTGCACACAATTCAGTGAAGACAACGCTGACTTCATCAGCCCACATGCCCTCCCATCCGAGAACTACATTCTACTGGGAGACCTCAACTTCCACCTGGAAAAGAGAAACGACAACAACACCACCACCTTTCTGGACAACCTGGCCAATCTCGGACTCAAACAGCTCGTTAACACCCCCACCCACTCTGCCGGACACACGCTTGACCCTATCTTCACCTCCAGCAAGCACATCTCCTTCGATCACACCACAACTCTCCATTGGACTGACCACAGCTGCGTTCACTTCAACTACAAAAAGTCCACGACCCACAACCCCCCACAACCTATTCCCCGAAGAAATTGGAACAAAATCACCACCGACCAGCTCTTCACATCGCTTCACCAAAACCCCCCTGCCAATTCATCAGACCCTAACCAAGCAGCCACCAACCTCATACAATGGATCACCCACAGCGCCGACAAACTAGCACCCTTGAAAAACCATCTAACCAAGCAAGGCAGCAAAAAAGCCACCTGGTTCAATGATGACCTTAAGAAATCCAAGAAGTTCTGTCGTACTCTCGAGAAAACCTGGAGAAAAAACCCAACCAATGACAACCTAGCCACCTTCAAGAACGCCACCCGCAAACACCACCTACTGATCCGATCCACCAAGAAATCAGCTTTCAAGGAACGACTTGACAACAATGCCCAAAACAGCAAGGAAGTATTCAACATCGTCAAAGAATTCACTAACCCCTCCGCCGGCACTAACGACATCACCCCCTCCCAAGTCCTCTGCGACTCTCTATCCTCATTCTTCCACAACAAAATTGCCAAAATACATAACAGCTTTGAAAACCAGTCCAAAAACCAGTCCACTCCACCCACCTCCAAACCAAAACCGCACTCGAACAACCTTTGCGCCTGGAACCCAATCACCACCGAAGACACCATCCGCCTGATGAACTCCATCCACTCAGGATCACCAACCGACCCATGTCCCCACCACATCTTCAACAAAGCAGACTCCATCATCGCACCCCATCTCCGTGATGTCATTACTGTTCCCTCAACTCCGCTACCTTCCTGGCAAACTGGAAACATGCCGAACTCAGGGCCCTTCTGAAGAAACTCACGGCAGACCCAACTGAACTTAAGAACTACTGCCCCATCTCGCTCCTTCCATTCCCTGCCAAAGTCATCGAGAAAGCCGTCAACAGTCAGCTCTCCGCCTTCCTCGAATCCAACAAATCCCTTGACCCCTCACAGTCCGGCTTCCAAGCCAAACACAGCACCGAAACCGCCCTCATTGCAGCAACAGACGACATCCGAACACTACTGGACAACAGAGAAACAGTTGCTCTCATCTTACTTGACCTCTCCGCAGCCTTCGACACAGTCTGTCATTGCACCCTCATACAACTCCTCAGCAACGTCGGAATACAAGGAAAAGCATTGGACTGGATCATCTCGTTCCTCACCGGAAGAACCCAGAGAGTCCGCCTCCCCCCTTTCAAATCAGAGGCCCCCGAAGTCATCTGCAGAATACCACAAGGATCATCACTCAGTCCTACCCTCTTCAACGTTTACATGAGTCCCCTCGCTTCCATCGCACGCTAACACATCCTCAACATCATCTCCTACGCAGACGACATCCAGCTGATCCTCTCCCTCACCAAAGACCCAAACACCGCCAAAACCAACTTGAAAGAAGTAGCCGAGTGGATGAAGAACAGCTGTTTAAAACTGAACTCGGACAAAACAGAAGTCCTCATCTTAGGGCCATCCCCCTCTGCCTCGGAACCACACCCATACCTACGGACCACGCACGTAACCTGGGCTTCATCCTAGACTCCTCCCTCTCGTTGACCAGACAAGTCAACGCCGTCTCATCATCCTGCTTCAACATCCTACGAATGCTCAAAAAAATCTTCAGTTGGATCCCCACCGAAACAAGAAAGACGGTCACCCACGCACTGGTCACAAGCCGACTGGACTACGGAAACACCCTCTACACCGGAACCACAGCCAAACTACAGAAAAAACTCCAACGCATCCAAAACGCCTCAGCCAGACTCATATTGGACATCCCTCGGCAAGCTCACATTTCCAGCCACCTGAAAGACCTCCATTGGCTCCCTGTCAACAAGAGAATAACGTTCCGTCTCCTCGCCCACGCACACAACGCACTCTACGACCTAGGACCCGAATGCCTCAACAGGTGTCTATCCTTCTACACCCCCTCCCGACAACTACGATTGTCCAATCAGGCCCTCGCCGCAATTCCGCGCATCCACAGATCCACCATTGGAGGAAGATCCTTCTCCTACTTAGCGGCCAAGACCTGGAACTCTCTCCCCACCCACCTCCGCCTTACACAGAACCACCTCTCCTTCAGAAAGCAACTAAAAACTTGGATATTCGATAAGTGAAACACCTCTCTCCCTCAAGCGCCTTGAGACCCTCTGGGTGAGTAGTGCGCTATACAAATGTTGGAACTTGAACTTGAACTTTGACTTGGAGATAGAATTCATTTCCAAAGCAAAAGTAGTTATTTTTAGAGCGAAAGTTGCTAAATCCACTAGAAATTGTGTGGGCACTTGGACCGGTCTAGGTCTTAGGTCCAAAAAGTGTTCAAGTACTGCCACAGCTTCATCCTGGGGTATTTGGGTGTAGAGTGATGTCACATCTAGTGTGACTAACAGGTCCTTACCCTTATTGAAATCAACCATTTCGAACTTATTAATGAAGTCAGTCGTGTCTTGTAGATACGATGATACACGGTCCATAAATTGCTTCAAAAAGCAATCAACATATTATGCTATTGGCTCAAGTAGAGAGTCACATCCTGCCACAATTGGCCTTCCTGGTGGCTTGGCTTGGTTTTTATGGACCTTAGGCAAAACATAGAACATAGGTATCTTAGGATGTTTATTTTGTAGATACTCAAGTTCCTTGGGTCCCAGGAAACCCTGTTTGAATCCTTCCTTTAGCATGGGAAATCATATGTTCTGAAATTCTGCTGAAGGGTCTTTCCCAATCTTGCGGTAGCAGATTGGGTCATCCAGTTGCCTCATAACTTCAGCGGTGTAATCGGTGGTATCCCAAACAACGATTGAACCGCCTTTGTCTGCTTGTTTAATGGTGACTGTGGCATTATTTTGCAGAGTTGTTAAGGCGTTGGTTTTTCTTTGGACACGTTAAATTTGACAAACTTTCTTTGTTTCTTCATCTCAGAGATGGCTGAAAGTACAGTTTTTTCAAATATAATGATTTCTTTGGGTATTTTATTACCCGGTGGGCAAAATGTAGATTTTTTTCGGAGTCCTGTGACTTCAGATGGTATAGGGACTGGATTCACAGAGAAAAACATAGTCAGACGTAACTTGCGGCAAAACTCAATGAATTTGGTTTTAATTTTTACGAAATCAGTTCTCTTGGACGGCACAAATGAAAGTCCTTTAGCCAAAACACTTTCCTCAACCTTCGTGAGAGTTTTACTAGATAAATTGAAAATAGTGGATACCGCTAGTTTTTGTAGTGTTGGCGGCGAGTTGTCATCTCCCATGGCTGTGTATATCTTATTTTTTCTCTTGATCTTGTTTGGCCTCTCCCTAAAAAGGAATTCGATGATTGTGCCTGAGGTTGTTGGTTTTGATTCCATTTCCGGTTCCAATTTGGTCTACTATTGCTATTATCACTATCTTCACCAGAAGGATATGTATCCGAAAATGTAATGAACTGGTTGCGGGATCTCCCCCGATTGTCCGATAAATAGCATCTGGAATCCGTTTTTGTGTAGAAATCCGCTTGTAAAAATGGATATACGTTTTCAAGAGAAAAGTTTTTTTTATCCTTTTCAAATTGATTGGATTTTTGTGTGATGGTGTAATCTTTAAACTCTTGAATCTCTTTATTTACTTTTTCCTCATAAAGCTTTTGAATCCGTTATTGTTTGATTATTGCTTATTTCTGCTTCTAACTTTGCAATTTCCTCAAGTTCGTTCTTGGAGATCCTTGCCGCTGTTTCAATAGTAAGGACCATAAGGTCCCTACTACACTAAGGGCCCGATGTAGGTCGCCCAATACCGGTCGGTAACGACCGATTTTGGCCGTTACCGAACAGTATTTGGCTTTTGACATGTAGGTGTCTCGGAATTTACAGAATCGGTATATTTACTGAGTCGGTAAATTTACCGCTTCGGTATTTTTCCGAATCGGTAAATATACCGATTCTGTAAATCCATATGTAGGTGGCACAGTTTGCAGTGCCACAGGCCCTTAGGAATTCTTAATTTACCACCCAATACTATTGAGTGGTAAATTAAAAATTTCTGTGTACACGAACATCTGTGCATGTACACCTATGCCATGTGACACACAGACATGCCCTTAGGGCATGTATGTGTGCCACATGGCACACAAGCCTGCAATTGAGGTGCTACAGGGTGTCAAAGTGACACCTCATTCCCCCTGCCAGGATTCGGTATTTACTGATTCGGTAAATACCGATTTGGTATTTCCCATTGATTCTTATGGGCTTTAAGGCCCATAGTAATCAATGGGAAATACCTATTCGGTATTTACCGAATCAGTAAATACAGAATCTTACAGAATCGGTAAATGTAAAAGAAAAATTACCTACATCTGCCTACTTTCAATTTACCTACTCTTAAATACTGAATCGGTATGATTCAGTATTTAAGAGTAGGTAAATCGGAATTACCTACATCGGGCCCTTAGTCTCAATGAAACTAAATCCCTTCTTGAATAGGGGGTCCTCTGTAAAAATTACCGGAATGTTTTTTATTTGTAAACCACCTGGAATGGTACCCTCTCGTAGATGCTGTAGCAAGAAATGGCCGTGCAAGTCGGTTCTGATCTGTTTTTTCTTTAGCCTTAATAATTTGTCCGATTCATTCTGTGAAGTAGCTGATACACTGAGGGAAACTGAGGTGAATACCGGTGGAGCGCTCAGAAGGTTCTTGATGTGATCTTCACTATAAGCAAAGGTGTCCTTCTCTGCCACAACCTTTAAAGACTAAGGAGTAGTGTTTGGACAATGTGTACACAAATAATAAATAAATTAAAACGAAATATCATGAAATGAACAAGAATGGAAAGTAGCAACAAAAACCACCACCACCAAGCAAACAAGAGTGCCAGTCCTCCTGTAGCCCACTCCTGTGGGATTTCACAACAAAGACCTCGCGGGAAAATTCCCGCTATCACAACTAGAAACAACTAGGGCTGGCTCTGATCAGTAAGACTGAGCCTGATAAGCAAAACAACAGAGGAGAAATGCCAATACTGATACTGTAATTCATATGTCAATTTATCAACCAAATAAAGATTTCTATTCAAAACTGGGAAATGCTATTTAATAGCTGTTTATTCTACAAAATAAATTGCAAGGTACAATGAATTTGACCTTAGTACATTATGTCAGTGGAAAGGTTTTTGTGACAATAATGAAAAAAGGACACAGAACAAGATAAAATCTCAACCATACAGTCATAAATCAGACATATCACAGTCGTACCACGAACATTCACACATTCATACTAAGATACTTCTCACGGACTGGGGGGTTAATACACCAGTGGGAGAAGTAATAAGTCTGCTGTACACTGGAAGAAAAGTCAAAACAAGACAATACACTCCTTACAGTTCAATTAAATCAACTTTTCCAAATGTTTTGACAAAAGTGGGTGTATAAATATCAATCCTGGTGTAACAAAGTTAAACACTAGGGTAACCGAAAGCAGACCAAGGGGAAAAGGGGCCTACGCGTTTCGAATCCCTAGCAGTCGCTCATTCCTTTTCAGCGAGGCGAGTTGACGATTTCCCATGATTTACATATCTGACTTCTAACGCGGCGATTCAAGCTCCCTTCACAGCCCGCGGTCTCAGGACCATGTGGCAAGATGTTCTTGTACCGTCTGGCAATTGTTTGCCTTTTTTTTAAATTGGGGACTTGTTACTAATTACACGCCTTCCCCCGCAGGTCCCCAGGCAGTTTCCATTAACCCTCCTGCCTTCCAGGACACGCTTCTCTAAGTGAGAAAGGTACCCTCGAAGGCTACATTTCATGACTAGATTCTTTGTTCCTTCTTATGGCCCCACCATTCTTACACACAACTTTTTTGTATTTTTTCCTTTTTATTTTTATTTTCATTTCATGACTGCAGGATCCTTCTACCTTGAATACGGCCCTTTGGATACACTCTTATTGGTAAGCTGTGTGCCTCCTGGTGTTGTAGTGCTCGCTAATGTTCTTTCTGTTTAAAACCTGCATACATAGGCTCTTTTTCTTCTTTTCCAGAGTGGTCTGGCCCTGAGGAGAATTCCCACGACTGCTAGGGATTCGAAACGCGTAGGCCCCTTTTCCCCTTGGTCTGCTTTCGGTTACCCTAGTGTTTAACTTTGTTACACCAGGATTGATAATTATACACCCACTTTTGTCAAAAATGTTGAAAAAGTTAATTTAATTGAACTGTAAGGAGTGTATTGTCTTATTTTGACTTTTCTTCCAGTGTACAGCAGATTTATTACTTCTCCCACTGGTGTATTAACCCCCAGTCCGTGAGAAGTATCTTAGTATGAATTTGTGAATGTTCGTGGTACGACTGTGATATGTCTGATTTATGACTGTATGGTTGAGATTTTATCTTGTTCTGTGTCCTTTTTTCATTATTGTCACAAAATAATTTCCCTTGACATCATGTACTAAGGTCACATTCATTGTACCTTGCAATTTATTTTGTAGAATAAACCTCTGTTAAATAGCATTTCCCAGTTTTGAATAGAAATCTTTATTTGGTTGATAAATTGACATATGAATTACAGTATCAGTATTGGCATTTCTCCTCTGTTGTTTTGCACTGGCAGTAGGCAGTTTTCTTTTAGCTCCAGCACTAGGAGAAATGCAGGAGTGCTCTGTATTCTTGTGAATACTGCACATCCCTGCGTTTTAAAAATGTCAGAGCACAGCGTTGCCAAATTTGGCCTAACACAGTGCTCTGACATTTTGTTGTAAATATGCCTCACAGTTACTTTCATCATGCAGCACCCACTCACCGTGCTCAAAATTTTTTTTTTAAGATGCTCTGCAGTGTGGCTAAGACTTTCTCTGTTGTCAATTTTTACGTAGACGTAAGTAATCCTGATACTAGCATGATCGTTTGATAAAGGCTCATTCTGCAAACACCAGCTACCGCTCAATAGATAATCAGGTCGTCACACTCTATGCAAATCTAATCTATCGCTAATAGAAGTGTGCGAAGGAGAAAGATGTCAGATGTGGCTAAAGATGAGGAAGAGGAAAGAAGCCTGTAGAAAACCAACTACACCCCCTTTGAAATACCTTATTTTAGTCTGCATAAATTACTCTGTAGTGCTTCCTAAACACTTCATCAAGTGCTCACTAAGACTAAATACTTTCTTTAACATCCCCTTTCCTGATAGCAATGTTGTCTGTGAATTGATGAGCCATTCCTGGAAACCCATCCTGAAGACTTAAGATTTGAGTCTTTAAATTGTTCAGACTTATTTCTTGGCACAGACTCTGGGGGTGATAAGGTGTTTGGAGGGTGGTTGTATGTCTTTATGGGCGATGGAGTAAATCACTCAGCCTCTCTAATGGACATCCCTCCTCCAAATCTAGAGAGGTCCACTGGCATCACAGACATCTCTTCACATTGTTAGTTAGGAACTGCTGTAAGAGGAGTACCTGCCAATAGTGCAAAAGTTTGATGGACATCCTGATCAAACAAGACCATCATTCATCAAACATGTACATATTTTTACTTTTTTTCATAAGCAAACTCCCAAAGATAGTTTTTTTTAAAATAAAAGTAAGGCTAATGACCCCCACACCATGTGAGTTTTACCCCAGGGTTAGGGGGTCGTTTGTTTGTAGTTTTACTGTCGCTCACTATTCACTGTCACTCACCTCCAGAAAACCTAGCGGTGATGGACAGCAAAAAAAAGTAATTAGATTGACCACTCTAAATCGGTTGAATTGCTAACATCCGACGGCACATATTATGTCAGGCCATCAGAGGAGTATGTCGGTGGCAGAGCAAAAGTAGGCTCCATCAACGAAATACTTAAGATGTGCCTAACTCCTCAAGGAGGACTGTGAATTTGGTAGTGAGGGTACTCTCTCCACCAAATTCGAAATCCCCCCCCCTGCTTCATTTGGTGACCTGAAAGATTGATGGAGGCCCAATGGAAAAATATCACAGTTCAGACATGTAGGTCCTCCCATCATAGTTTTGTAATAGATTATACCATCATTTCAAGGGGCCTGTTTGCTCAAGTTGTGGGTTATGTTATACGGTCAAGACTTGAAAGTGACCATAATCTGCAAGCACTAACTTTAGATCTAACTGTGTCATGTATACTGAAATCCAACGTCCTTCATCAAGTGACTACTTCCTATAATCTGAAACACTTCACCTGGCAGCCCAAAAAACAGGAAGAGATAATGTAGCAAGCTGAGATATTAACTTAATCTGGCTGCTTTCCGGCTGCCATTAAAAGCTCCATGGTGGACAAATAGAATTCCATAAGAAATGACTTAGGGCCATATGTATCAAGCAAAATTGCATTCGCAAACGCCGAAATTCACAGAATTTCGGCGTTTGCGAATGCAATTTTGCCAAATGATATGTATTAAGGCAAAATAAGGAATCTCAAAATTTGCATTTCCTTATTTTGCGATTGCATTTAAGGAATCCCTCATTTTGCGATTCCTTAAATACAATGTAAGAAGCACCAAAAAAGTGCAATTTGGCCCTAAGGAATCGCAAATTACCACCAACTTCAAGTTGGTGGTAATTTGCGATTTCCTTGAAAAATGCACTTTTTTGCATTTTTCAAAGTGCAATGTGGAGCACATACATGCCCATAGGGCATGTATGTGCGCCACATGTGCACCTATGCTTATTTCAGGGGCGCAACAGGGTGTCCTTTTGACACCCCTTCACCCTTGAAATTGCATTCTCAATTTGCGATTCGCTAATTGCTAATCGCAAATTGAGAATGTCTTCCCAGTCATTCTCACGGGCCTCTAGGCCCATAAGAATGAATGGGGAGGTATTCCTTAATCGTGAATCGCAATTTGCGATTCGCAATTAAGGAATATGTATGATTCGCAAAATTTATTGCAAATCCTACATACATAGCATTTTGCAATTCTCAAATAGCGATTCACAAAAAATCGCTATTTGAGAATCGCAAAATGACTTCTTGATACATATGGTCCCTAATCACAAAATTACCCGCTCAAAATGCAAGAAAGGCTAATCCTCTACAATCCAACAATAAGTGGGACACGCCCAAATCATATTGACAAAATAAGTCCCTGAATATCCTGAATAGAGTGACAAGAGTGTCAGAAATGCATATTCACTCAATCTTTACTTACACAAAAGTTGAAAGTTTGAGGAAGTCATACGAGCAAGCTTTATAGAACGCATAGAACAACTACCACCTGGAGTTATGGAATAAGCTCCTACCTGCAAGCAAGTAAAATAATGCTTAGGAATTTAGGTAAATAATTAATGGTATTGAAAGAGCCAGCAGTACACACATTACATAAAATGTCTGAGTAGACTACCTGTCCAACTTGAATGGATCATTACCAGTAACTTCTGTTGAGTATAGATCCTCTTCCAATATTAAACTGACAGAGAAACTTGGAGAACAAATGGGAAATATTTCACACAAAAAAACAGGAACTCTTGAATATGGTAGTAAACAACCTTCCTCACATTGGAGCTGCTAGAAAAATTTGAAACTTCAGCATTGCTCAAACGGATTAGTTTAAATGGGGCACCTGGTCCTCATGGCCTCCCAAATGCTGTTTTCAAGGCAGATCTATGGGAAGATATCCTGACTAGGCTTTACAATGAGGTCATTCTGAGAGAAATTGTCTTTAAATCATGGCAAATAAGTATTTTACAACCTATCTACAAAAGCGGCCCTCCGAATGATTCTACAAACAATCAGTTAATAGTTTTGATGGACGTCAAGGCAAAAGTCTTTGCCTCTTGTCTTTTAGAGGAGCTTTATGAATGGTTAGCAACAGTGCTCCTAATTCCAATGAACCAGTTTTTGTAAGGGTCATTCGACAATTACCAATTAGGCTGCTCTAATGTTGATGGCTGATAATACAATACTCAGAAAGTAAAAACTATACATCTATTTCGTCCACCTAAAAACAGCCTGCAACACAGTTCCTATACCTTTGTTATGGAATAAGCTAGCTGCATGGAGAATGCCTCTGAAATTATTAGACCTTATCATATGCCTTTATACGAACCTCTGGGTGCAGGTTAAGGTGGGTGATGGAACCTGCCTTTCACAGAGAATTGAAACATCTGATGGCTTAAAACAAGGGTGTGTGCTTGCCCTGTGTTTATTTAATCTTTTCAGGGTGGACTAGAAACAACATCTGAAAGGATGTAGTCCTCTAAAATATCCTCAATATGCCGATGATACCATTCTACTCAGACAGACCCCCGTAGACATACAGTGCTTGATCAATTTCTTCACTGAGTACATAGCTCTTAATCTCCTAAAGTTTAATATTAAGAAAACCAAAATTCTGGCAATAGGGCATCTACAACATGATCGTGAGCCTGGTATGCAAGAAGACAGACAATCAAATTAGTTCGGATCAATCAGTCAATCAATCTTGAATTGTATAGCGCAACTATTCACCAGTGAGGGTATTTGGGCGCTGAATGTACAGCTGCAGTGGGCTCAGTTGAAAAGGCAGGTCTTCAATCTCTTTCTGAATTCTAGCACAGAGGTTGAAGTTTGTAAATTGACGAGGGAAGTAATTCAAGGACTTCGCCACAAGGTAGGAGAAAAAGCGTCCTCTACTATTGCTGCAACGGATGCAAGGGCTGTTTGCAAGGCTGAGGAGGCAAAGTGAAAGTGTCTGGAGGGAAGGTGGAAGGTCAGTCCGTGGTTGATGTGTGCTGGTGTTTGGTTATAGCAGGCTTTGAAGGTGTGGGTCACCATGTTGAGCTGACATCTGTTCTGGATGGGGAGCCAGTGGAGTTTCCTCAGGTGGGGGGGAAGAAGGTCCGTTTAGGGAGGTCTAGGAGGAGTCTGGCGGCTGAATTCTCTATTGTTTGAAGTCTCTTAACCCCTTCGATGCTCATGACGAGCTCAGCTCGTCATGAGGCACGGTTGAGCTGTGCTGATGACGAGCTGAGCTCGTCATGAACAATGGGATTTACACATCAATCAGCACAGGAGGGGAAAACCATTAGCAGTGATGGTGTTAGGTGATTCCTATGTAAAGTGCATTGCCGTAGTCCAGTCAGCTTGTGATCAGGGCTTGTGTGATAGTACATCTGGATTCATTGGGAGCCACATAAAAATCTTGGGGAGCATGTGTAGGGTGAGCAAGCAGGTAGATGAGACTGCAATGATCTCTCTCTTCATGGTGAGCCTATTGTCTAGGATGATGCCAAAATTGTGGGCATGGTCGATCGAGGTGGGTGGGGCTCCTAGTTCAGGGGGCACCAGGCGTCGCTCCATGGGGAGTTGTTCCTCCTGAAGAACATCACTTCCATCTTGTCTGTGTTGAGATGTAGGCAGTTTTCTTTCATGCAGTCTGTGATGATTGTCATGCACTTGCAGAAGTTGATCAGCATGGCAGTCTGGCAATCAATCAATCAATCAGGGGTTTTCTAAAGCACAAGCTACTCCCCCGAAACGGGTCTCAAGGCGGTGGGGGAAGTGGGTGGTGGGCATGGGGAGTACTGCAGTGTCTGGAGGTTCACTGGGCTCCATTGAAGAGCCTGGTCTTGAGGTTCTTTTGGAACTTAGGTAGCGATGCAGTCTGTCGGAGGTGGAGAGGGAGGAAGTTCCATGCCTTGGCCTTGAGGGAGAAAGAGCATCCTCCTAATCTGGTGCAAGTGAGAGCTGGGCTGAGTGGAGGGTGCACTGGGGAGAGTGGAACATGAGGCGGTGGTTCAGGTTGGGGGCTTGGGTGTTGTCGAGGGCCTTGTGTGCATGGGTGAGAAGCTTGAAGGTGATTCTCTTGTTGACGGGGAGCCAGTGTAGGGACCGTAGGTCTTGGCTGGTGTGGCAGTAGTGCGGTAGGTTGAGGACTAGTCTGGTGGAGGCATTCTGGACTTTCTGGAGTTTGCGGGTGAGGTTCTTGTTCATCCCGGCATTTAAGCATTGTCGTAGTCCAGTCTGCTGCTGATGAGGGCGTGTGACAGTTTTCCTGTCTTTGGGGGGATCCCCTTGAAGGTCTTGCGTAGAAGGCGGAGGGTGTGGTAGTTGGAGGAAGTGATGGCGTTGACCTGGCGTTCCATTTTGAGTTCAGGGTCCAGGATGATTCTGAGGTTGCATGCATGGTCTGTGAGGGTGGGGGGTCTCCTAGGGCAGGTGGCCAACAGGTGTCATACCAGATGTCGGGGTGTGAGTCCATGATGAGTATCTCAGTTTTGTCCATGTTGAGTTGAAGGCAGCTGTTCTTTATCCATCCATCTGGGGATCGCTTCCATTCCATCGTAAAAGTTTGGTGATGTTGGGTTCATTGGATAAGGAGAGGATGAGTTTGTTGTCGTCTGCGTATGATGAGATGTTGAGTCCATGGCTCTGACGACGGATGCGAGCGGACCATGTAGATGTTGAACAGGATCGGGCTGATGGAGGAAGAGCTGGTTATCGTCAGCATAAGATATGATGTTCAGTCCATAAGATCTGAAGACGTTGGCCATGAGGGTCATGTAGATGTTGAACAGGGTAGGACTGAGGGATAAACCTTGAGGGATACCCCAAACGGTGATCTTGGTTTCCGAGGTGAAGCGAGGAAGGTGGATTCTCTCGGTTCTTCCGGTGAGGAAGGAGGTGATGCACTTGAGGGTGCTTCCTTGGAATCCAATGTTGTGAAGAATTTTGAATAGGCTGTGGTAAGATCTATAAATACCTTGGTATTTCCTTTGGCATTAAGTTCTCTTTTAAAGGACATTTTGTTCTGTTTAGAGCCAAAACATCTTCTCTCATTATTGTCTCCAAATCAAGACAGACTCATGTGGCCCACTTACGATCATCTTGTTAAAATCATTTCTGCAAAATTAATCCCATCATTTGCCTTAGACTCAGTCATCTTCAGTGGGAAAGATGCTAAATTATTGCACCTGCTGCAAATCAAGGCTATACAGTCTGTTTTTAGGATTCTAAAGAATATTGGCCAGGCTGAAATACCATTAGAGTTTGGCCTCTAAGATCAGGCTCTAGTGCAACTGGGTGCCTTTCTAAAATGTATACAGTCTGGGGCATATTATCAAGAACGTCGATAAAATTATCTCCGCTTTAGCTGCAGGAAACTGCCTTTAAAGCGGCGATAATGGGTGATAATTTGTGCTTACATATTCTTGCCGGGGGCGCTGCGTGAAGCAGATATGACTCGGAGGCTCTATGCGGTAACTGGATCAGTTGGCTGGTAAAAAAATGTGCACAATAGGTAAAGTGGGCAGGTGACGCGTGGAGGTGAGAGAAGAAGATTATGGCGTACACTCACCCGAAGGCATATATCGAAGGTGATATCACGAAACATTAGCGTCCCTGAAAAGTAAAGACGAAATGCGCTGTAAAGAACAGTCCTCTATGCGCTATCAGCCCGGTTTGAGCGGACATGTAGTGACTAACAGAAACTCACCGGTTAAACTCACGCGTCTGCGAACTGGCTGCTCAAGAGTTGCGGCGAGTGGGGAAGGGTCACAAGACACCACACATCTTCTTACCATTCTCAGAGAAATCACAATCCCCACAGATAGACAGATCTGGTTGTGTACTGTTGATGTCATTGCATTGTACACCAAAAAATTTGATATGTATCAATCTAGGCAACAGAACGTAATAAGTGGTCGAAATGAACTGAGCTAAAACATTGTTTTTTTGTAAAAAGGGAGAGTTCAATTTTATTCACAGATTTTTAAAACACATTGAAATAATAATACACATTCACAAATTATAATTAACGTATGTGACTTAATAGATCGAGAATACACAACAACACTGTTAAAAAAGGGGGCAAATGATCCAACAAATAAAGGTTACATAAAATAAACACAATTATTAAGAGAGAAAAATGTGGCTAAATGAGATTAATTTAGCCACATTTTTCTCTCTTAATAATTGTGTTTATTTTATGTAACCTTTATTTGTTACGTTCTGTTGCCTAGATTGATACATATCAAATTATTTGCTTTTCCCTGGTCTAGGAACCCTATTTCCATGCACCCAGGGGGTCCTTGATAAATATTTACACAATTGCATTGTACACCTCCATCCCACATCTGGAAGGGATGGAGGCCATAGAATGGGCCCTTTTAAGAGCAGACACACTACGCGCTAACCATACTTTTCTCATGGAAATCCTACACTTTTGTCTGTTCCATAGCTATTTCAACTGGCAAGGTCGCTATTTTGTACAGTCCAATGGAACTTCCATGGGCTTTTCGGGAGCCCCCAGCTACGCAAACATCTTTATGATGAAGTTTGAACAGGAAAATATACTGTCACAACCCCAATGGAGTACCCATTTGCTCGCTTTTAAGCGATACATAGATGATATCCTCATCATATGGCAAGGCACACTTCAAGATCTTGAAAATAACATATCACAGCTCAACACAGTTAACCCACGCATTCAATTTACACATCACATCACAGCACAACAAATTCCATTCCTAGACGTCATGATCACCGTAACTGATGGGAGCATCGTTACCTCCATTTTCACAAAACCCACCGACAGGAATAATGCCTTAGCTTATCATAGTTTTCATCCATGGTCATTAAAAAGGCACCTCCCGTACTCTCAGTTCCTTCGAATAAGACGTATCAATTCGGATCACACTATTGGCATGCAGACGTTTGATGTCTTTAAAGAAAAATACAACCAGCGAGGTTACCCTGACACTGTCTTGAAACAGGCAGCTGACCGAGCTTCTACAGCAACTCGTGAAGCACTTTTCGAGAAAAGAATTGAGTCCAGTTCTTCCCCTCGGGAAGTTTTTGTGTCTACTTTTTCCACTCAATCCAAACAAGTAAAATCCATCATACTGAACCGATGGTCCCTTTTTTACAATCAGAACCTGATTTTGGGGGCATGTTCAGCGCCCAACCGCTGGTTGCTTACAAAAGTGCACGCAACCTTAAGGAAATTCTGAATAAAAATCTTTCCCATCCTAGGGTTCAACACAAAGGTTTGCTTAAATGCATGAAATGTTCCAACTGTAACAATGCTATCATAGGGAAGACCATTAATCATCCAAGATCTTGGAAACCCATTACCCTTACATACACAGCTACCTGCAACAGCAATTATGTAGTGTATTACATAAAATGTCCCTGCAACCTATACTATGTAGGTAAGACCGAGCGTAGTGTGCGCACACGAATCACTGAACACAAGAGCAGAATACGTACACAGAACACAAACTCTCCTCTTGCTCAACACTGGCTTACTCGCAGGCACAACATAGCCCAACTAAAATTTGGCATCCTGGAAGTTATTGAACCCAACCCTGAACGTGACCGTTCGCAGACACTTTCACAGAGAGAAGAGAAAATCATATTGGATCTGGTTCATGCAAACTCTGACCTCCACAGGGTTAAATGACAAATTTGAATTATCATGTTTTCTGTAAGATTTTACTAATGGGGTCGATTTTTTGCTTGTCTGTTTGTAAGTGTATTTTCTACTTAGCAACCTAGAAGATTGTGCACACGTTGAATGGCAGCTTCTACAGCTTTTAGTGTTTACCCTCGAGTATATGTGGTAATTTCATCATCACCACCGATTGATTGTATTCTCATGTTCATATTGTCTGGACCCACCCTGAAGTGCATCTCTTAAATCTTTATAGTGTCTAATACAGTCCATTTTCACCCATGCGGTGTTAACTTCAAATCCTTCACCTAGCCGTAGCGTTTCTACCCCCAAGATGGCGAACGCCTTGATAGTCCTCTTTCTATCACTTTTCTCCAATACAGTAAAGCACTTCCTCACACGCCCCTTTCCCACTCGCCGCAACTCTTGAGCAGCCAGTTCGCAGACGCGTGAGTTTAACCAGTGAGTTTCTGTTAGTCACTACATGTCCGCTCAAACCGGGCTTAGTGGGCTGTTCTTTACAGCGCATTTCGTCTTTACTTTTCAGGGACGCTAATGTTTCGTGATATCACCTTCGATATATGCCTTCGGGTGAGTGTACGCCATAATCTTCTTCTCTCACCTCCACACGTCACCTGCCCACTTTACCTATTGTGCACATTTTTTTACCAGCCAACTGATCCAGTTACCGCGTAGAGCCTCAGAGTCATATCTGCTTCACGCAGCGCCCCCGGCAAGAATATGTAAGTACAAATTCACTCAACCCGTTGTCCCTCTGCACGTAGTCATGCTTGTTTGATTTTCCCCTCGCAACTCTCCGACTTTCTATTTTCCTTCACTTGGCTATCCTCGGTAATATGGGCCTTTTCTTTGGTTTTTTAGCAACTATACACGATGATAGAAGTGTTGTCTAACACATGGAAATTCATGAGTTCCTGTCCGCTTAGCATGATGTGCTATTAGATTACTGCCGATATTGTTGATTAATACATTATAATTATCGTTTTGTAGATTTCCCTGACGAAGGGCACGTTGTTTAGCCCGAAATGCAGTGGGATGTATAAACATATATCGTTGCTCCAGTTCTGGATTTTGTGACTACTCAACAACTTCATAAGAACATTTAATAAATACCCATCGAGCAACAAATCATTGACAACGACATCTGCGATATTTATTTGAATTGTCAAAAACTGTATGTTTATTGTTGTTGAATTTGAGACATACATGATAAATTTTCTCTACTATTTGAATATTCATGATTTACACTCGTCAGAGTGAATAGAGCAGTGCATTGGGTTCCTGGGAATTTCCCTGGAAATAAGGTTAAGCAAAAGGCTGGGGCGGTGTTGCAGGGCATACCGGAGCCTTCCCCCTCCCTCCTCCCTAGCTCAGAGTCACTTGAGCATTAGAACTAGGGAGAGGGAATGCTACTCAGCTCTTGGGTTTTCCTGACTTGGCTCATCTACAAAAAGCAGTTCAGCCAGGCCGGGGAGAAACAGGGACTGACTTCAGCCCCTTTTCACAGCTCTTGCTGTTAATGTTCAAAAGCTAACAGCTGTGGTTCTGCGTGCGGCTGTTAGCTGTAGAAGATTCACAGCAACAGCTGTGAACAAAGGCCTCACAGAGCTGAGGGGATATACACCCCCTCAGGCTCCGTGAGGCCTTTGTTTTACTAATTCGAACATTCTGACCTTGCGGGCCAAATGTTCTATGAGCTTTATATCAGTCAACAAAAAGAGAGAAAGGGATTCGGGCACTCTTGGTCCCCAGTCAATTAGTAAATAAACAAAGGAAGAGTGTCCGTAGAATAAGCGTTCAGAATGATTATAGCACGTGAGATTGAGGCCAGTTGTAAGTGGTCGTATGGAAAGACCAATTTCAAGAAAAAATGCAAGATTTTTTCAGGAAACCCTCACTCACCCTAGTGGTGACATGCTTCATCATCGGGTCCACCGGGAGAGATCGAATACCTCCCCGGTGTGCTGCGACGCCAGGAGACTGCGGAGCAGGTTTTCGTGAGGGTAGGGAGTGAAAAAGTAGTGAATTTAAAAATGTCCAAGGTTGTACCAAAAAATCATTTATTGGTTGGTCAACCTGACATATCAAAAGTTTTCTGTGTGTGGGGAAAACTAACCACATAAAGTATACTGGTGTTTCCCTTTTAAAGAGAGGTCAACATGTTTCTGCCCGTGTTATGTGTGACTTTACAGGGCTTTCTTCAGGACCAGTTTGCGAGTGTCACCTTGACAGGTCTGGGCACGCTAATGCCCACCCTGCCAAAGGCTGTGAAAGTTAAAAATAGCACTATGTGTGAAAAGGTGCATGAAAATAAAATCATACAAACTTGTAAGTATGGGGTTTTACCTCTATTACGAGGAACCTAGAAGTTTGTAAACAAATGAACCACGCCCCATAGAACTCAGGAGGGGGGTGAGAGCGAAAATGGCACACCGCCCGCAACGCTCTGCACCCTCTCGACCATCATCCAAGTCACGCAAGTCGAACTATTGCTGCTGGTTTCTGTAGATGCATGTAACATGGTTGTTTTGGGGGCCCACCAGTAGACAGCTGCCAGCACCCACTTTCACAGCTGCCGCAGTAGTGCGCTTTTGCATTTTTGGGCTATGATCAGCCCGAGCATGCGCGCACATTAACCTTCCTGGGACTCAAGGGTGCTGCTTCATACAGCAGCCAGCCTAGCCAGAGCCGCAGCTCCCGGGTCTAATATGGGGCATTGGGGCGAATACTACCTGTGCCCCCCAGCCAATACTGGCGCTGCATGCAGTGCCAGGATTGGCTGGTCCACCGCGGTCCACCACACGCAGATCCATTATTGGTTGCCGGGCGTGGGTGGTCCCAACACTGCATTGGGATTGGTTTAGGGGAGCCGGAGGCTGCCTACAACGCACCAGGAGCAGCAGGAGCTGAGGCAGCGCATGATGCGGTCGTGGAACTGGCTGCCGCTAGAGGAACTTGGAAGGTAAGTTTAGGGCCCTATTATTATGCATTACGCCAGTGGTGGGAGGGAGTATCCTATAAGCAGTCCGTTTTCAAGACTAGATTAAGAACACTCTTCTGTGACAGGTTTGAGCGGCCTTCCCTGCTGGCTTTGCTTTCAATGACGGAAATGTCACCGCGCAATTTGATGCGGGAGGGAGTCTGGAGAGGATGATTCGGTGTCTGTTGGCATTCTAAATATCGAGCTACTAATTATTAAAGTCTTCTCAATGATTTCACTGAGTGTTCCGCACTCTTCACTCTTCCTGTGGGGCAGTGTATCGGGAAGTTCACTATCCGTCAATCTCTGGAAGTCCTGATGGAGTTAGCCGTCACTCACCCTCGACCCCCCCCCCCTCCTTCCTGTTTTGCCGGCCGCAACTGAAGGGATGGTACTGCAGGGTTAATCTCATGACACCGGGCACGTGTCATGTGCTCTACAACGGGGTAATCTCAAGACAAGCACAGGCTCTGTGGTAGTAATCGCTCTCGACACAAGGGCAGGCTCTGTGGGGGGTATTCTCTTGACACAAGGGGACTGTGCCGGAGGTAATCTGTCATGACCCAAGGGCGGGATCTGCAGGCAGTAATCTCACAACAAAGGCAGGCTCTGCGCAGGGTAATCTCTCTCTCATGAGCCAAGGGCAGGCGCCGGGGTAATGCTCATGTACAGGAGTCCTCCTCAGGTGCCTTGCCCTCTAAAGTCACCAGGGGAGGCTGATTCTGGGGAGGAATCGTGACACAAGAGCCCCGGCTGGTGGCACTCCGAAGGTATCAGAGTGCTTTACATGAGCACTAAGCATGGGCGAATTTTGCGAATCTGGTGTTCGCGAATTTTGTGAATTTGCGAACTCGCAATCCGCAAAATCCGCGAATTCTCGCGAATTTGCGGAAAATTTTTGTGTTCGCAAGGATTTCTGCCAGTTCGCAAGGATTTCTGCCAGTTCGCGAGGGTTTTGTACCAGTTCGCAATTGCGAACTTACATGTCGGCTCACAACGGTCACGATTATGTTGTTTCTACGTCTGGTTCATCATCACAGGTTCCCAGAACCCTCTGTTTCACCCCTGCCACCCTCTGTTTCACCCATGCAATCCTCTGGTGCATCAATGCCACCCTCTGGTTCATCATCACTGTAGATTATGGGGGGGAAAAGCAAGCACACCTGCCTGCTTCAACTGACATGAATTAATTTGGGGTTGATTTATTAATGTGTCACTGTTTTAAAATTCCAGTCTGGCACCTGCTTCCTTATCTGTAATTTGCTTTCTGTAGAGAGGTGTGGCTCACTGGTTAGAGGCGGCAGACCCGAGTGCAGAGAACGGCCCGGGACCAGGGTTCGATTCCCGACGCGGCAGGGTCTTGGACCAGGATCAGCGGACTGATAATTCTCGCATCGGTGCCCACTCCGACCAGGGAGCACACTCGGCAACTCTGGGCATTAGCTTGCCTCATCTCTACAACGGCCCCCACAGACGCCAGGGATGCCTGGTTTCACCCTGGAGATACCCAAAAGGGACCATCTCACAGGGAAAACCAGGACGGGTTCCCCAGCAGTCTACAGCGCCGGGACACTCGGGTAGAGTAACTGTGCGCTATACAAGTATCCCACATTTACATTTACATTTGCAGTGCAATTTTTTTTTCCAGGACCTTTGTGGCCTACTTGTAGCTATTCTATGAGCCTGCTGTGAGGGTCAGAGCAGGGTCATATAATTGTTGCAACTAGCAACTGAACTCTGGAGGAGCCCTTGTCAGGAAGCACTACAGGGAATGGTTACTAATGATGAGTTTGAACTTTTGAACCTGCTGAATGCTTTTTTTGTGTTCGCAAGGATTTCTGCCAGTTCGCAAGGATTTCTGCCAGTTCGCGAGGGTTTTGTACCAGTTCGCAATTGCGAACTTACATGTCGGCTCGCAACGGTCACGATTATGTTGTTTCTACGTCTGGTTCATCATCACAGGTTCCCAGAACCCTCTGTTTCACCCCTGCCACCCTCTGTTTCACCCATGCAATCCTCTGGTGCATCAATGCCACCCTCTGGTTCATCATCACTGTAGATTATGGGGGGGGGAAAGCAAGCACACCTGCCTGCTTCAACTGACATGAATTAATTTGGGGTTGATTTATTAATGTGTCACTGTTTTAAAATTCTAGTCTGGCACCTGCTTCCTTATCTGTAATTTTCTTTCTGTTGCAGTGCAATTTTTTTTTCCAGGACCTTTGTGGCCTACTTGTAGCTATTCTATGAGCCTGCTCTGAGGGTCAGAGCAGGGTCATATAATTGTTGCAACTAGCAACTGAACTCTGGAGGGGCCCTTGTCAGGAAGCACTACAGGGAATGGTTACTAATGATGAGTTTGAACTTTTGAACCTGCTGAATGCTTTTTTTGTGTTCGCAAGCATTTCTGCCAGTTCGCAAGGATTTCTGCCAGTTCACGAGGGTTTTGTACCAGTTCGCAATTGCGAACTTACACCGCACGCAGCAAAAAAACCGCTGCGTGCGAATTTGCGGACTTTGCGGGAAATTCGCGGATCTCGCGGATTGCGAATTTACAGAAAATCCACAAAATCCGCGAGCGTAACGGATTTTCCGCCCATGCTTAATGAGCACCAGTTGCGTTACAGACGGACACTCTGTACTACAGTGCTGTTCAGCATTGTATGTTCTGTGTAAAGATTGTAGAGTTAGAGACGAGTCACTCATCGCATGCAAAATCATCCTGTCTTGATGACCGTGTTGCATTGTCCCTGCCTCGCTGCCCTCGCAAAGCCTGCTGCAGCAACTTTGGGCCAGACATAGACATTCATACTGGCAAGAAGGGCGCACAGTACAACTTTGCTTTTTAAAATTTGCTTGGAAATGCACCATTTGCCCACTTTTTTTTCAAACATTTCTCGGGGGGGAACTCCACGAATCCCCCTTATGTTGTTAGACCTCGCTCACTACACTTGCTCGCCGCGGTACACTCCAACAAAAATTGTATTCCCCCCCCACTTTCAAATGTCACCAGCCAGTGGCCACCCCTGTAGACAGGCACAAAAAACAGGAAGGGTGGGTGTGACAGAGAACACATCTGCATTCATCTACATTCTGGTAGCTTTTCCTGGGCAGGAATGGGGAGGGGGTGTTGTCACGTATGCCTGAATAGGCAGTGTCCTGTGTCCCACAAGAAGGGCTGATTACCCCACAGATATCCTGGCAGACCTGGCTGGGAAGAAAAGGGAACTGTGCACTTCAAGGGCCTGATTTGAAGTCATCTCTATGTCAAAGGCACATTTGGGTTAAGTACTGGGGCTCTACTCATCCCAAGACAGTACACTACTTGACCTGTGAAGAACTCTGCCAGGAGTAAAGACTACTGTGCTACAAGGAATTACACTTTGCCTAAAAAAACTGCTTTCTGCCGTGTTGAGCTGCCCTGCTGCCTGCTTATCTCTGCCCTGCTGAGGACAAGGACTGGACCCATCTCACTTGAGCACAGAGTGACTCCATGGTTTGGCTGGGTTGCCTCCTATTCCTAAAGCCTCAGGGCCATCAAAGAATTCCTACAACCTTGCTGCTGCTGGGCTCTGCCATCTGTGAGTCCTACTCTGCCTGAGGTGCCAATCCAGTCCAGGGCCTTGGAAGTGCAGTTGTTTTGTTTCAAAATCAATGCAGTGACCACATTGCGTCTATCTGAACCGATGCAGTACCCTTCGGCGACGACACTGGGCCTGCATCATGAGGGACTTGGCAATGGCGCTTCAACCTGACCATGTGAATCGTAACTGACACATTGAGTCTTTGACGCCGATGCTTGCTCCATCGAAGGTACTTTCTCAGTGGGCCCTGCGTGGATCCTGTTGCCAACCTGAACTTTGGATCGCTTTTCGTCTAAACCTGTGTGGAATCTTTGTGCAGTGTTTTAATTGTGCTAGTGTGTGTGTGTGTGGTCCCTGCTTGGACAGGGTGCATATCACTGCCAAATAAAGACCCAGAGGCAGATTTACAAGCCCCTTGCGCTACTTTTGCGTCACTTTTAACATGGGAAAAGTGACGCAAAAGTGGTGCAAGGGGCTTGCAAATCTGCCCCCCAATTCCTAACAATTGGACTTCAGAGGGATTAAATGTACTATGCCCATTCCAGTCTAAGCAACAGTAGAGAAAGTACTTCACTTCAAACACACTACATATTTGGATAACCCTATTAAAACTGTTAATATAAACAATATTTATTAACATAAATATATATATTAAACATAAAAACAAATAAATAATTTGCATAAATAATGTGCAATTTAATGATTATCAATGAAAAAATAATTACTATTTAATTATGACTTAATTATTTTCCACCCTACATACCTAGCAGTCCACACCTAAAATATAACTAAAAGAAATAAATATAAGATCATAATAAAAAACAATATTCTGAACAACGATATAACTAGCCTAAAAAACAATATTCTTGACAACGATATTTCTGCAGCACGATATTTCCGGATCATGATATTTTTCCCGATATTTCTGTCTCCCAATATCATAGAACTTTATAACTTGTCCAAACACCTGTCTAACATGCTGTATTACTCCAGGGAAGTGCCTACACTATTAAAATTGTAACTGCTCCCTGACTGAACTTTGTTGATGGCCTGCTTCTTCGAAACATTCCGCAAAAGACATTGCACTCTTTAGACTGCACGGTCATATTATAAATCTGAGGCACTATGGGCCTCATTTATGAGGCCTTGCGTCAGTTTTGCGCTGCGGATGCGTCACTTTTTGTGACGCATCGGCAGCGTAAAACATGCGCCTTGTTGCGCCATATTTAAAAAGTGACGCATCTAGGTAGATGCGTCACTTTTTAAACCCCTGCGCCACATTATACCTGCGTCAGGTATAATGTATGCAGAGGGGGCGTTCCCCCGCAAAAAGCCTCGTAAAAGTGACGCAGTGAAATCTATGAGATTTCACTGCGTCACTTTTAGGATGCGGTTGCGTCAAAATCTTGCGCCTGCCTCACAGCAGGCGTAAGACTGACGCAAGCCCTTTCACATGGGGCTTTCCCCATGTGAAAGGACGCATTGCTGGAGTTGCGTCACTTTTGTGACACGCTCCAGCAATGCGTCACTTTTGCGCTTACAGATGCGTCAGAAATACTGACGTATCTGTAAGTCCTTGCGACATGATGCGTCATACAATAAATATGACGCATCATTGGTGTCGCAAGGAGTGCGCAGTGAAAAGTGACGCATCGCTGTTTTCACGCAGCGATGCGTCACTTTTCATAAATGAGGCCCTATGAGTCCTAGTTTAGCATCTTAAATATTATTTACCAATACCACTTTAGGCAGTCTCCGAATATCTAACATTGAATTGCATTGCAGTACCTACCAGCTCATTAGCCTATTATTTCACCGATGGTTTTGAAACACAGCGCAGGTTCTTATCGCAAATACAAGTACAGTGAAATGTGTTGGCCATCAACTTATATATGACTGCATAAAGATACTAAAGACTTAAATAATCCATAATACAGACTTCAATCCATGCATTGGGGTGGGCTTATAAGCAATTGAAACAACGCAGCTTCCAGAACTCGGAAGCTCTGATGTGAAACAACTGTGAACTTCTCCTAGAGAATAAACCTTTCTATTGGAAATCCTGTTCCCTAAGGAGATCGAGGACCTTGAACATATACCTACAGATGGTTCCCTTGAAACCTTTCATGGCCACAGACTGGATTTCATCCCACAAAAGAGCAATATTGGTAATATATACAGACACAACTTTGCAATACGAAGAAACTAGCCTCTTCTTCTCTTGCAAGAGCTGGCTATACCCTATATGAGTACCTGGTTAAACGTGATTCCTACAAAAGATTTATCTCTGGTCTCTCTAGGCCTTCGATATAAGAAATGTGCTTTATAACAATCAAATGTATACTACACAATATTTGAAGGGGTGAGTGTAACACGCAAAGGTTTTCTCTGCACAAATTTCACTGAGTTACATGAAAACTGCAAGATTCCGCGAACGGGTGGAATTAAACATGTCGCACTGCCCGTGCGATTTTAAGTGCCGGAAGCTCATTCCATGCAGAAAGATCAGCGCAGATGACACAAGCGGTGTGCCAAAGGGCCCTTGTTCTTGAGTTAATTTTGCTGGCCCTAGAGTAGACTTCCTACTCGAGCAGCAGCTTACTGACCGAAAACGGTCACGACCAATCGCGTTTGGGAAATCTCACTGGGTGCCTTCCTTGCAACCGAAAATCATGGTAGGGGACTCCAAATCTCATTCACACTTGACACCTTAATGTTAGCAAGCTGTGCCGGAGAAAAAACTCTGCAATGCAGCTGGCGGAATTTGCCCAGACCTCCACATCGCCAAACCTCCATCAACTTTGCTGGTGGAGCAGAATTTATCACACACCCCTACATTATGGCAAAATCACCAACAAAGAGAATACATAGAAGATTACTAGAAAGAAATCCTAGAAAACATGACAAATGCCTAAGGGAAGCAGGACTAAAATTCATGTTTTGTATGTCTCCATGAATGGCATTAGTCACCCTTTAAGCAATACAGGACAAACGTAGCACCCACTGCATGTTGCTGGTCATGTAAACAATCAGACAGAGAGATTTTGCATATTTTATGGTCATGTCCTAATCTAAATGTTTATCTGATTTGGTGCATGCTGAGAGACTTGGATGTACTGGATACTCATGATACCAGAGAGATCATAGGTCTGAATATACACAAAAATAGATGGCTGGATTCATCATTATGAGAAGCCAAATTACGCATCCTTGGAAAATGGAACGTCTCTGTGCCTTCTACTCACAAAGAATGGATGGAGTCATTGGTGACCATGACTGCATATGAACAGTTGATTTATAAACTAAATGCAGATGTTTAATGACATTTGTGAATCATTTCTTCATACACAATTGGTGTCTTTGAGTTTGATCTAACTCATAGACTTTATACAAGGAACATTCTGTATAGTTGTTTAACTTAGACCTGCTGGTTTATGGTCTACAAAGGTGCGCAACAGGACTGTGTTCTTGTTTTGCATGCTGTTCAATATTTCCCCTAGGCTGCAAAGGGAGTTGGACTCACAATTGTACATAATCTGCATCAAGAGTGACTCAATAAGGATGGTACATTGATTATTTTTGTAATCATTTGTTTTTGCAGTTTTATGTAGCACAAACTCTACCCAAAGGTATTAGAATGAATTACATGAGCACCGGTTGCATAACACAAGGGTTCACATTCAGTTTTTATAGGCTCAGCGATATATAGGACCCAATTAGCAAAGGGACTTCCGACACGTAAAGTTAAGAATGAGGAGTCTCGGCATTCGGAACAGAGTGTCCTCACTCATCGCAGAATGTCCGCACTCAGGGTGGAATCTCTGTACGGCGCACAAGTGCGTAGACTCTGCCCCTAGTGCGGAGACTCTGTGCTCATAACTTTATGTGTTGTAAGTCCCTTTGTGAATCAGCCCCAAGAGATTTGTCCAGAATCACAGGATGTTGAGCAAATGCCAAGAGTCAAACCTAGTTACCTATGTTTCCGATTACCAGTTTGGCCAAACATGGCTGCCGCCCTTCCTCGAGATTATGAGTTTTTTGTTGTCTGGCAGGTGGGCGGTGTGGTGGTCCTGCAGCGGTGCTTTTCAAAGGCACCTATGAATGCCATAGAAAGGCACAGCCGCAGGACTGCCACAGCACGTTCCAGCACAGCATGGACTGTGAAGTCCATGCCATGCGGGAACTGGGTGTGCATGCACACAGGGGGGCACACCATGTGCCCCCCCGCAAGCACCCCCATGGATGGGGCAGAAGGGAGCTCTGTAGAGCCCCTCCATGACACTGCTGGCAGTCCTGAAACTCTTAATATGCATGTCAGTCCCGCAGCGGCACTGCCAGCATATTGTGAGCCCCTGAACGCCATGGGACGGCCAGGGAAAGCAGTAATTTACATTTGAATAGGGTGGAAAAGGTGTGACTTACTTCCTAGAAGCAAATATAAGGCTGTCCTGAATGGGCAGAGATGGCACGTCTGAATCTACTGAATATGCAAAGTGGGGCTGTGAGCATCCTTCTTGACATTACTGTGTCAAATCCTGCTTGAATGTCAAAACCTGCTTAATAGGTTTTCTGGGTTTACATATAACATTGGTTATGCACTTGAAAGGAAGGGGAACAGGATGCCAAAACAATTCTTGCATATCGATGACTAGTGGCTAGAAACCCCTACTTTCGTCCTATCAGACTTCTGTCTTTGTGTTTTTACATATAAAACAGTGGCACCCTTGAAAGGTAGGGAAACAGGATGCCAAAACCATCTTTCTGTATCCACTGTATGATTGCTAGAAAACAATACTTTATTCTACCAGAATTCTTACTCTGGGTTTATGTTGGGTACAATGACTGTCCCAAACTGGATTTTAGTTTTAGATGTAGGAAGACAGTAGGATTCTTGAAAATTCCAAAAATGGGGAGGAGCTACGCGCCTGAACAAGATGGCTGCGTGAGACCTCGCCTCCGCCAAGACCATCCTCCAGCCCTAATATCCTGATGAATATCCTGCCCTCCGAGCTCAGATATTGAAGTCAGAAGGTGCGCAGTGCACCCGGCGCCGACTCTGACTCTCCGGGGATGTCGGGAGCCAGAGATACGGACAGCACAAACTTGGGCCTGCTCCGGGCCTGAGACCGGGGACTGGAGCCTGGGAGCGGCCGCCGTGCAGTTCAACAGAGGGTACCTGGACCGGAAGTCGCCGGTCAGGTCTGCCCATTTGTAGAGGACATTGCGAGTTGTGGCAGCGGAGGATACGCGGCGGGGGGACGGGCAGAGGCACTTATGGAGAAGCAGCCCCCCACCCTCCTCGCGCTGGCATATAGCTGCTGCCAGGCGAGCTCTGGTGGCCTGCGAAACCGCTGCAAAAGTGATGGAGGTATAGGTCGGCTGGAAATCGAAGGACAAAATCGGGGGTGAGCCAGGGATCGAGATTCGTTCCCACCCCCCCTCCATTTACAACAAGGACGCGGAGACTGCGGGGGTGCACTCGTCTGCAGTGCGGCTGGGGGAGCTCGGAGGGCCTGGTTGTGAGCCAGTGTTCCCCCGGGGAGCTTTTGGACATCCTGAAGGGCTACCAATCGATTGCCCTCAAGTTGGTGCGGGGTGGATCAGGAGGAGAGTCGAGGAGAGTGAGCCCCCCCCATTCCCCTGGCTGAGACCATTGGTGCTGAGACGAAGCCCCGTACGGAGGAGCGGTGGGGGGTCGAGTGTGAGGTTGATCCAACAGTACAGCAGGCAGACAAGGGGAGCATGGGAGTGGTGGTCCCGTGCTGATGCGGTTGGGTACTTGGGGACCCCCAGGTGAATCTCACGCATGCTATCCTCAGTGGCCGGGCGGTCACGCTGAAGGGCCCGGAGCAGAACCGACTGATGTCTCTTGCGGCCTCACCTTGGGCTAACACCGGTGCACACGGAGAGCAGTGCTGACGATGGCGACCAAGCCGGATGGTGAGAGGCACTCTTCCAGGGTAACGAAAAGGCCGAAGCAAGTACAGACCAATAAGTTGAACCAAAATACGATGCCGAAGGGTTCCCCGTCTGACTGGAGGCCCTCTACCGCAGCTGGGGGATTCCTCGGGCCCCGCGGCAGAGATGACACTACATGATGTCATGGTTGCCATAGACAGGGTCAAATCTTCCCGAGGGACAGTAAATGGAGATGCTGAACAGTAAGCTGGACACGGGATCAATAAAAGTTAATCTCATACGAGCAGACCTTACCAAAGTAAATGAAAAGATCAAGACTCTGGATATCAATATGGCCAGTCTAGTGAACGACGTGGCGCAGCTTCAGCAAGAAATGTGCGAGTTCAAATCTTCCCATGAAATGGCTGAGCATAAGCTGTATGAATATGAAGCTTGTGCAATAATATTCGCATCTTAAGTGTGCCTCAAAAATCTGAAGGCCCGGGCCGACTTGTCTTTTGAAGACATGTCAAGTCAAGTCAAGTCAATAGATTTATATAGCGCGCTACATACCCAGAGGGTCTCAAGGCGCTTGAAGAAGGGTGGGGAATTATTTGTCAAATATCCACGTTTTGAGTTGCTTTCTGAATGCTAGGTGGTTCTGAGTAAGGCGAAGGTGAGTGGGAAGTGAGTTCCAAGTTTTAGCTGCTAGGTAGGAGAAGGATCTACCTCCCATGGTGGTTTTGTTGATGCGAGGTACAGTGTCGAGGGCTTGGTTGGAGGATCGTAGCTGGCGGGAGGGGGTGTAGAAGGATAGTCGTGTGTTGAGGCATTCGGGTCCGATTTCGTAGAGTGCTTTGTGTGCGTGGGTTAGGAGTCGGAAAGTAATCCTCTTATTGATGGGGAGCCAGTGGAGGTTTTTCAGGTGACCAGAGATGTGTTCTTTACGCGGGATGTCTAATATGAGCCTGGCTGAGGCGTTCTGGATGCGTTGTAGTTTTTTCTGGAGTTTTGCGGTGGTGCCGGCGTAGAGTGTGTTTCCATAGTCAAGTCGGCTCGTGACCAGAGCGTGGGTGACTGTTTTTCTAGTTTCGGTAGGGATCCAGCGAAATGTTTTTTTGAGCATGCGAAGAATGTTAAAGCAAGATGAAGAAACGACGTTGACTTGTCTGTTCATCGAGAGTGAGGAATCCAGGATGACGCCCAGGTTCCGTGCGTGGTCCGTCGGGATGGGTGCTTTTCCAAGGGCCTCTGGCCACCAAGAGTCGTCCCAGGCGGAGGGGGCGGTGCCTAGGATGAGGACTTCTGTTTTGTCTGAGTTCAGTTTCAGACGGCTGTGCTTCATCCATTCTGCTACTTCTTTCATTCCTTCATGCAGGTTGGTTTTGGCAGTGTTAGGGTCTCTGGTGAGTGATAGGATCAGTTGAGTGTCGTCGGCGTAGGAGATGATGTTGAGGTTGTGTTGGCGTGCGATGACCGCGAGGGGGCTCATGTATACGTTGAAGAGGGTGGGGCTGAGTGAAGATCCTTGTGGTACGCCGCAGATGACTTCAGTGGCCCCTGACTTGAATGGTGGAAGGCGGACTCTCTGGGTTCTTCCGGAGAGGAACGAGGTGATCCAATCCAGTGCTTTTCCTTGGATTCCGACGTTTCTGAGGCGTTGTAGAAGGGTGCTATGACAGACCGTGTCGAAGGCTGCGGAGAGGTCGAGGAGGATGAGGGCGACTGTGTCTCCATTGTCCAGTAGAGTTCGAATGTCGTCTGTTGCTGCGATGAGGGCGGTTTCAGTGCTGTGCTTGGCTCGGAAGCCGGACTGTGAGGAGTCGAGGGATTTGTTGGTTTCGAGGAATGCGGCAAGCTGGTTGTTGACCGTTCTCTCGATGACTTTGGCCGGGAATGGAAGGAGTGAGATAGGGCGATAGTTTTTGAGTTCGGTGGGGTCAGCTGTGGGTTTCTTCAGGAGGGCGCTGAGTTCGGCATGTTTCCAGCTTTCCGGGAAGGTTGCGGAGTTGAGGGAGCAGTTGATGACGTCTCGGAGGTGCGGTGCAATAATGGAGTCTGCTTTGTTAAAGATGTGGTGAGGGCAAGGGTCTGTGGGGGATCCTGAGTGGATAGAGTTCATCAGACGGATGGTGTCCTCAGTGGAGATTGGCTTCCAGTCCTTGAGGATGTTCAGGGGGGGTGGGGGTCCTGCAGGGGATTGGGTGGGTTGGTCTCCGGGTTGGTTGTCGAAGCTGTTGTGGATGTCTGCAATTTTGTTGTGGAAGAATGAGGCTAGGGAGTCGCAGAGGGCTTGAGAGGGGGTGATGTCGTTGGAGTTGGCTGAGGGGTTGGTAAATTCCTTGACGATGTTGAATAGTTCCTTACTGTTGTGGGCGTTGTTATCTAGACGGTCCTTGAAAGCGGCTTTCTTGGCATTTCGGATTAGTTGGTGGTGTGTGCGGGTGGCGTTTTTGAAGGCGTCCTTGGTGCTGGTGGTTGGGTCTTTTTTCCAGGCCTTCTCGAGGCCTGGAAAAAAGACCCAACCACCAGCACCAAGCCTCACACATCTCAAGCCTAAAGTGATAGGTACATTTTTTACCATTGAGCGTGCCCAAAGAGTCCCAGGCGGGGGTCTGATGCCTCGTGCGCCCCCACGTCCCATGATCACCAGGGTCCTGAATTTTCGGGACAGAGAAGCTATCCTGCAGGCTGCTAGGACGAAGGGCCCCCTACAGTACATGAAAGCTGACCTCTCCTTCTTTCCTGACTTTATGCAGGTGGTGCAGAAGCAACAATAGAACTTTCTCGTGGTCAAGAAGAAACTAAGGGACAGGGGGTTCAAATATGCCATGATGTTCCCGGCACGTCTGAGGGTAGAGGCCAACGGAAGGGGGTGATTCTTTGATTACCCGGACATTGTCTCTGGCTGGATCAATAGCCAACCCCCTGATGGCTCTGGGTCTCAAGACCAAGGTGGTGAACAAGCAACAGGGGAACAAGAATAGGTCCAGCACCTATCCTCATGGACTGTATGTACATTGTGAGGTATTTGGGGATGGCTGCACCATTGGGCGGTCGCCCTCTTCTCAGGATGAATGGAACTGTAATTTGCCAAGTGAGCTCGGAGGGACAATTGTGCTTTATTAAGATGCGGGTTGGGGGGGTGGGAACGGGATGCTGGTCTCTCTCCACTTTACTACCTTTAGAAGCATAGTAGTTGTTGGAGGGTGGGCGACAGGCACTCTGCTAGTTCGGGATGGGCGAACGCCGTGTGCAGGGGTTCAGGAAGGGGGCGAGGAGGGTATGGGTTGCTATGGTCTTTGTGTTTATGTTTGCATTGTTTGGTTATTTATTTATTTTTTACACTAAGGAGCAGCAAAGCAGGGCTGGACACTCTTCTACGGGGGCATGATGTCAGTTGATAGAAGGAGATCAGGGGTCAAGGTGCTTAGCTGGAATGTGAACGGTCTGGGAGATAAACTGAAGCAGGCATGGTCAACCAATTCATTAGACGATATGCTTCTGACGTGATCCTTTTACAGGAAACCCATCTGATTGGGAACAAATATATGGCACTGCATAGAGGAGGGTTTAGACTGGTTGCACACGCAGGTTTCACCTCAGGGTCTAGGGGAGTTGGCGTACTGATTAAAAACTTGTTTCCCTTCGCGATACAGAACACGTAGACAGATAAACGGGGGAGGTATGTCGGAGTTTCGGGTCTTTGGGAAGGGACGCTCGTTTCAATATATGTCCCCCCTCGCCTACAGGCTCACACATTCAAGGACCTCAGGGTGATTTTTCTCGCGCCTCCGGTGGATATCCTAGTGCTGGGGGGTGACTTTAACGCTGTTATGTCCGGGAGCAAGATCAACATCCCCCACGGGCGCTTTGGCCAGCTCTGAAGTGGCTTCCTGAGTTTGTGGACACTGTGGGTTTGGTGGATGGATGGCGTATGCATAACCCTGGGAAAGAACAAATTTACGCATGTGTCGGGAGCCCACCATATTTTGTCTAGAATCGACTATATTCTAGTCCTGGGGCCACAGGCCCATACTATTTGAGAAATACGTCACCTGGGGCGGGGGATCTTTGATCACTCCCCCGTGTGGCTCCAAATGGAATGGGAATATGCGAACGTGGGTAGAGTGGCCCTCATTAAACTGTGGTATTTGAAGGACCCCCAGACCCGCAGAAATTTAGTCAAGGCCACAGACCATTATTTCCAGGAGAATAAGGATTCAGTGAAGTCTGCCCAGACACTATGGGAGGCTTACAAAACGGTAGTCCGGGGAGAGGCATTGTCCTTGATAGCTGGGAAAAAGAAAGAGAGGGTGGCTGAACTTGAAAAAGCGAAGGAGGAAGTGGTGAAAGCTAAGGAGGAATTGGCCCAGGTCAACACCCCAGAGGGCCTTCACCTTGTACGGCTAAAGCAGGATGAGTTCTCGGTATTGCAACAGAAAGAGCTAGAGTGCAGAGCAGGGAGGTTCAGGGCAGAATCTATGAACTTGGGGATAAGGCGGGAAAGCTGATAGCGTGGCTGGACAAGCGGGAATGGGCGTCCCGAGTAGTGCCTGAGGTAGAGGGGCCGGGTTCTGTTCCGGTCAAAGACCCACAGGCCATAGCGGATACATTAGCTGCCCACTACCGCTCCATCTATACTGCTACTGGCAAATTCACGGAAGCTGAAAATGCAGAATTGCTCAGAGATATACAGCTTCCTACCCTCTACGATGAAAATAGAGAATACCTGTATTCCCCTATCATGGACGATAAGGTGGCACAGGCAATACGAGGAGTGAACTCGGGTAAAGCTACGGGGCCTAAGGGGATCCCCGTCGAACTGTATGAACTAAACTCCAACAGACTGGCCCCCTACTACGGGTCTATGTTACTGGACAGTAGGGAGAAGGGGTTGCTGCCATATGGCCAGTGGGTGGTGACTATAGTAGTAATATATAAGGATGATAAGCAGAGAACTAGCTGTGCCTCATATTGACCGATATCACTGCTAAATGTGGAGCCCAAGGTCCTCGCCAAGTTACTGGCGACGCGGCTGATCAAAGTAATCACCACACTGATACACCCAGATCAATCGGGCTTTATGCCTCATCGAAATACTGCCCTCAACCTGAGAAGACTATACAGTGTGTTGGGAAGAGCGTCCACTATATTGGAGCCGGCTGTGATAGTCTCGTTGGACGCCACAATGGCCTGACATGGTTGAGTGACCCTATTTTTTCGGGGTCTTAGTCAAGTTAGGCTTTAGAGAGGACTATTGTAGGTGGATTCGGCTTCTGTACTCAGACCCAATGGCCCGGTTGGTGGTCAATAACCGCGAGTCCCTCAACTTTTGCCTTAGCAGGGGTACCTGGCAAGGGTGCGGTGCCCCCTGTCTCCACTCCTGTTTGCCTTGGTAGTGGAACCGCTGGCGGCTTGGATCAGGCAGAATCGATCCATCCGCGGAATGCGATGTTTGCCAGACTGGGAGGACAAGGTGTCGCTATATGCGGATGACGTCCTGCTCTATCTCACAGGCCCTAGGGGCTCATTGTGCTGCTTCCTTGATGTACTGGCTATCCATGGAAGGTACTCAGGATTTACCGTAAATTGGCTCAAGTCGGTGGTTTTCGCCGTAAGTGGTGGTGAACCACCAGTGATACCCAGCGGCTGCCCAGTTTGAGTGGTGTCGGACGGGTTCTGCTACCTTACAATATATGTGACCTTAGATTCTGCGCTTCAGTATGCGAGAAATCTGGATCCACCCCTGCAAAGGCTCAAGAATGATGTCGCACACCGGATAGCCTCTGGAATTCTAAGGGGTTCGATAAATGGGATATCATAGGGATATCCCGGATCAAAGACGCCTGGGGGGAGGGTACTATACATTAGTTTTCAGCACTGCAAGCACAATTTAAATTGGCTTATACTGAACGTTTTCGTTACCTGCAAAACTGCCACGCATTATTAACTCACGTGCCCGTTGGCTCGTCACTCCTGGAGGCCTCCCCTCTTGAGGATAGGGTGCTTAATGGGCATCTCCCTGAAAAAACGATATCTCTCATATATAAGAAGCTAATTAACAATATGGAGGATCCACTGTTGGCACTAAGAGGGAAGTGGACCGGCGATGGTCTAGAACTAGATGATGAGCACTGGCGATCTCCTCCCCACGAGTGGCCACAATTCCGGCCAGGCTGCGGCTAGTGCAGCTTAAAATCTTGCACACGATTTATGTTACGGGTCCGGGCCTAGTTGGTATAGGAAGGGCGGAGAGCGATGAGTGTAGACTGGGAGGTGGGATTGTTCATGCACATACTGTGGAACTGTCAACAGATAGAACGGTATTGGGCTGATATCTATGGCATGTTGCGATCCGTGTTGGGGTGAATCTGCAGACGGAGGTTCACAGATGTATATTGAATGTTTGGGAACCCTTAGATCTTAACGCCTACACTACACAGTGGGCTACACTTGCATTCATCGCGAAACGTAATATCGCACAATTGTGGGGAGCCGGTCAGCCACCTCGGATGGGGAAGTGGAAGGAAGACCTGGACTGGTGTATATTCAGAGAAAAGTCGATCTTCATAGCGAGGGGATGCCTGGGGAACTGGAGCAAGATCTGGGGAGCGTGGAACCGATATAGAGGTGACATCTGTCTCCCAACAAGCTGTCAGAGGAACGCGGATGCTCTTGATACCCCTTGATTTGTCTCATGTAATATCTGTAAATTATTTTGAATGAATGATTTGTGTCTGTGATGGAAGTAACAACCGGCTTGTATTTAATTTGCTGTAAATTGGTCGAATTGTTTAATAAAAAGAAACATAAAAAAAGAGAAAATGCCAAAAATGGGTAGAGCTGGCCCTTGGGACATTTACCCAATTGGTTAGGGTGTACCCAGGAGTCATTCCCACCAGGCATTAATATGGCACCTCCAGGTACATACTTCAGAACACACCGGGACCTGAGGAACAACAGAAGAGGCCTTGATCTGCTCCGGAGCTGAGAAGAGCACCGAAGAACTGAACCTGCTCTCTCTTGTACACAGGACAAAGAAGTGCACTCCAGGAGTCATATGGCTGACCTCTTGTTCAAGCTAAAGGGACGTATCAAGATACAAGAGGCCTTTTCCTGCAACTACTCAGCTCACCAGTAGCTACTGGACCTGGACTGGACCCTGCTGTTTGGCCTCTGCCTGACACCCTGTGAGTATCTAAGTGCCTCCCCGAGGGACTTTAGAATTGAACTCCTGTGGTGAATTGGGATCTTAAAGGAATAAGATCAGAAGGTAAAATCTATGATAAGGGTGAACATGACTGGGGCGTCTGACCCATGCTGCATCGCTGTCAGCATCAAATTGCACCTAAGTTCCAGTCTACCTCTACCATTGGCATGTATGCTTCATTGTGCTATTCCTCTTTTTTTAAAACATGTCTCGGTTCCACTTTTTGGATTTCTGTCATTTTTATCTTATTTGGTGGATTCAAGTTTACTCTATTCTTCTAATTAATTTGGGGATTTTTTAGGGGCTTATTGGGATTTTGGTCTAAAAGCTTATGACCACAGGTCAGAGGCTTTCCGACAGCATCCTTGATTTAAAGTCTGACTGCCTAATTACAATTTAGGCGGTCATAGTTTAAACTGGCCAGTAGGACGGTATGGCTCCCGACGGGCACAAGGAGCCGGTCGAACAGTTGGAAGCTGCACATAATCCCATATGTCGACGGTCGGTCGGTTCCCACACCGAAACTGTGTTGGGCAGACTCAAGCCAACCGAACATTATAATTAGGGCTTCATTGTTTTGCATTTTGACTTTATTACTGTTTTGGTGCTGCATAATACTCTACACTTTGACCTAAGTTAAGTCAGATAGTTCTGTACCAAAGCTAGCAGAGGTTTGATGGTGAATTTAGTGATTTTAAGGGTTGCACCCTGACAAGAGTTGTGATTGTTCCTTAAGATGGGTGGTCACCTGCTTCAAATAATGGATGCTGTAATGTAATAAAGCAGCATTGACCAAAAAAAAGGATCATAGGAAATACCATCCTTTTGAATAGATGATCTGTGAATTTATTTAACCATCCATAGAATATCAAAATGTGTCAAAAAGTATATTAACACATAGTTCTAAATTGAGTAGTACTATTGTTTTCAAACATGTGGAGCAGCAATAGGTAGCCTAACCCCTTCGTTCTAAAAAAAAAAAACACCTGTGCTTTACATTGTGGAACTGTGTTCTCCAGGTTTAAATGAACACCACAAATCTGCAATTGATAACCTATTTGTCCTATTAGTATTTGATTATTAGACCGTATGGAAAATCAATGATGTATTTTGATTTATTGCTCATGCCAGTAAACCTGCAAACAAACAGATATGCCAATTTGCAATGACTCAAATGGTGAATTACATATTAAAAGATATTATTATCCTAAAGGAATTGTTGCTTGAATTAGGTATTATAAATGAAAGCGAAAAATATATTGATGTTCATAAATACAAAACAGGTGCATCACAAATCTTTGTAGAGGTTACACTAGAAAAAGGAATGGAAATAGAAACGGTGGGATACTTCTTCTCTTTACCTAATGTAATGCACAAGCAGCTTTACTTGGTACAATTTTAATCAACACTAGCACATATGTTTAGCTGATACAAAACGGTGACCTTTTGAAAAATCAAGGACCTTTGAATACATTCCATCATCATGTTACCTGTCATGACAGATTCGAATGGTAAGTCTACGCAAACCACAAAAAATACTATTTTTTCAAAGAGCTGAAAGTATAGCACATGTAGATATGGTAAATATAATCAACCACCTGAGAAATTAACTTCTAACATCACTCGTCAGGGGTAGTAAGCGCTATATAAATGCAAAAATGCAAACATATATCATCCACAATATTATGTGGGGGGAAGGGGCAAGATCCAAACATAAAACAAGTGCACATATTAATGTAACATTTAAAAAGAATGGGGAAATAGCAATCCAGATGGCCTGTCTTTTTATGGAGTGATTCAAATATGTGATTGGTAATACATTTTAAGCCAGAAAAAGCCAAATACCATTTTTTAAGGTACAAGGAAATAAATAGTAGGTATGCAAAAGCTCAGAACAGAATTTTTGTTGGGATAGACATTTGGAAATCAATGAGACAAACAGCTTGAGATTGCATTAATGTTGTATTTACTGAGGCTCATAGACAGTTTTTAAAGACAATCCTCGAAAAAAGAATTTTCCCAGTAAGGGAGACTTAGGGCCTCATTACGATGCTTTCCGACCGACTCCTTGTCGGAATGGTTTCAGACCAACCGATCGATTATGATGGTTCCGAACACCGTTCGGTTGGACTCCCATTGACTTCAATGGGAGCCTGTGTTCCGAACAACAACACAGGCTCCCAGTGAAAAAAGGGGTGGTTGCGGAAAAACCTGCACCCATTGGCAGGCACCCCAAGGTGCCTGCCACACTGTGTATTGTTTGAAAGACGTGGTCCATGGGTACCCCCACAGGCCCCAACTAGATTCCTCCAGGAGAAGGGGGGCCTGCTACGGGTCCCCAAAATTGGTTTCCAATAGCCTTTTTATGTCAGACAGACCGAGTCGGAAAGGCTGTGGGAATCTGACATAGTAATCGGTCAGTTAGAAACACTGCCAATTGAGCTGTACGAATCAGCTCCGGCAGACTCGGAGTCTCCGAATCTTGTTTAGAACCGAGTCGGGATGACCGAACGTTTACTTTTATCGTAACCGTTTGTTCGGAAATGTTTCTGAGTTGGTCGGAATCATGGGTTCTGAGACGGGGTAGGTAAATACAAATGCCATTCGGAGCCTTTCCGACCGACATTATGAGTCCCTTAGTTGTTTAGATTGGATAAATATACCTGCTGATGATATGAGCAATTTATGGAGAGGTGACACTCAAAATTAATGTTTTTAAAGCATTTACGCAGTAGTCAAGGGAAGTGGGTTGAATATCAATTAATAACAGAGGACAACAATCGTAAATAATGGTATACGAATAACAGATGTTTCAAACAAAATATTTCGGTAATGAGTAGAATTACAATACTTTTGTGTAAAAATCAACAGGCAAGGTAGACCATGTAGAGCGTCCCACTTGGATCTGAATGCCACATTGTTAACATTAAAATCATAGTTGCTGTCAAAGTTGTTTTTTTTAAATCATCTTATATTTGGTCTGAATTATAAAACCAATATTCTCCTTTCGCTATGCATCTAAATACAGACAATGTATATTTAATAAGGGTCAATGACACATGGCTACACTTCATACCGTGTATGGCTTGGAGGAGTTCCTCTATTTGTTAATTTGGATTATTCTTAACTACTATTTCTCCAATTTATTACATTTTCATATTGGTACATGTCTTCTTCAGCAGACATGATAGATCCAGCTCAATAACTCTTGCACATTTGAATGCTTTTGTATAGCCAAATACTGCAACGTGTGAGGTGTCACAGAAAAATATTATTTGTGAGCCAAAATATTATATGAAATTTAGCTCCACACTTCACATCCACTGTTCCGTAAACTGTGATAAATATGAATCCTTCTAATTCCTTCCCTGTATTTACACTAAAATGTCTGGTAGGCTTTTGAGCAAATTTTAAAAAATCTAGGTAGTATCTGCACAATTAAAGTAATGAATAATAATTCTAATTATACCAGGCAGCATCAAATAGGTTTATTCAATTCAGCCTATCTCAAGTGACGGTAACATAGTAGTTCTCCCTTGTTCACTCACACTACCCTTCGTCGTTTTCATTGGTTTATGAGATTCACCTCTAATATAGTGATTCACATGACCTGTACACAGTGTATAAAGTAGTTAAATAAAAAAGGATAAACTGAAGTTATGAAAATCTGACAAATTTGGATCTTTGTGTAAAATACCTAGACACCAAAAAGCTGAAATCCATGTTTAAGGCATAAAATTGTTGAATAAATAAATGATTTGCATGATAAATGACTTTTCAATGGTATGTCCAAAGTGTACTTACAATTGCATTGTTATATTGTTTTTAAGACCCCAAGGAACTGGTTTTCAATTTTATAGTGAAGTTTTTCCCAGCAGATCCTGGACAATTACGGGAAGAATTAACAAGGTACAGTTGGCATTCATTCTTTGACATATTTTGAATATAACATTGGTCTGCTGGAAGTGACTCCATCATTCCATTTTGATGTTGTCCCATTTAGCCATTTTAAAACAATGATTTTCTTTAGCCTCTATAGATGTTATTTAGGAACTGCAACAGACGTGGGGCTCAAGACAGTATGGCACCTTTTTCTATTTGTTAAAGGTCTACGGTTTCCTCAAGTGTGTTTGTGTTCCTTCGGATGGAATGTGTAGGAACTGCTTTTTCCATCCAAATTGCATTTTAGCAACTATCTTTTAAGAACAAAGAATGATCTGCTCTGTGTATTCATTTACAAGGCAAACACCCTCTGAAACAGTATAGTGATGGGGAAGCCAATGATGATTCATGTTTAGTACGTTAACAATAAGCCAGATCAGAGTTCCATGACCTTACAAAGGAATTTTGCCATTAGCCTTTTTCCTCTATATGGTCACAGAACTCCTAAGTGACTTACAATATTTATGTAAATTATGGCAGATGTAATTTATCTACCATATCAGCAAGTTTTTAGTTTCTACAGCATTGCAAGCATGCATCCAATATCTCTAGCAGGCTTTAGCTACCATAAGAGATTTGCTTTAATGATCAGTAGAAACAATAGGCCATTTTTACTGAGGTAAGCTTATAATCGAAGATCTCTGCATGTGTACATTTGCAACTACACTAAGACAGAGATCTTCTCACGGATGGAATGCGCCATTTCTGTGCAGAGATCTCTGCCTAGCTTTAGACTTGAGTCTCTTGACCTTCAAATGAGAGGAAGAAGATTTCTACAACCACATTTATGGTCTTAAAGTTACAAATAGTAACTTCCGGCTGTTGTGGAGATCTTCACCACTGAGGCAGATTCCTTCATTTAAAAAGTGATATGGAAAATGAATTTGTTTCAAGAATGAAAAACAAATGAATTCGTATTAATTTAACTATAACAATATAAAAACTTTCTCTTCAACTAGGCCTATTACACTAAGAAGACACAGCACACCAGTTCAAAAGCTTTGCATTCCATTTAATTATATTTTAAATTAATTTCTTATATTTAAATTTCTTAATTAATTTATAATGATTGCAGTGTTAAATCCCTCTTCTTATAGTTTCAGGTGTATTTCATGGATTTATGTTAGTTTTTAAAAAAAATCTATTTAATTTAAGTGTGTTACCATTTAAATTAAATGCTATTAAAATGTAATAACATACAAATATTTTAAAATACATTCATAATAATATATGAGTTATTTTAATTCATTTTATGTGTGTTCCTATATGTTGTTAGTGATATTTCCTGCCTCTATTGAACTTGATGGTAGTGTGTTCCAGTCCTACGGGTTGACCATGTTTGGTGTTTGACTTACTCCAAGGCTTGAATGAAGTATATTTAAACCTATTTTGTCATTAGTAATAATGTAGCCGAAGTAGGAGTATATTTTGTGAATTTAACTTGTGGTTTGTTCTGTATTGGCATGTTCATCTCTGAACCCCTCCTTTAATTTTTCAAAATCCTACCCATCTATTAGTAATGATTCCCCATTTTTCCACCACTCCTACTTAAGCTTCCCACACTTACTACTAAAACCTATACCTTTGTGTGTGCAGACCTCTGCAGTCATGGCAGAGATTACTACAAAAAAGCTAAGTGGTGTGAAGGAGGAGATCTTTGTCCAGAGGTTTGTGAATTACACTTTGGAGTAGTAAAGTAGTACTATTTACATACTCCAAAATGGAATTCGTGAATAGGGTCCAATATTCTCAATTATGGACTAAAATCTTCAGACAGTACAATATTCTGGAAATAGTGGCTAGTAATGTCAAAATATTTTATAGTGATGGTGGACTCTGATGCATCACAAGTACAGAATCTTGCTAAATCCAACCATTCCCTTTTTTTATTTTTTTATTTTTATTGACAACACAGCAATGGAAAAAGGAGAACAAAATAATTCCGAAAGGAAGACTAAACATAACAGCGCTGTAGCAGAATGGGTAGATACATAATCGCTGCAATAAGTAAAAGAAAGAAAGAAGGGTACAAGAACAACAATGCAAAAACAATGAAATAGTCAGATGATACAATCTTGTGATCACATAATCAAATAAATTCAAACGAATTCAAACAATGTAAGCAGTACGGGAGATATATCCCTTAGGAAAGAAGAATAGACAAAAGAAAAGATTCAACTGAAATACAAGACCATTTACATAAAATTACCCCAGATTTTTTCAAATTTCCTTAGGGACCGGACACCTCTTAGCTTAGTCAAAGCCGCCTCCATAGAATGTATTTCATTGACCAATGACCACCACTCCATAATATGAGGGGGTTGCGGGGAAATCCAGGCACAAGCAATAGTTAATTTAGCACATGATAGTAAAATAGTGATTAGGGCCTGCTGGGGTAGAGGTACGGGATGTATATCTAATAATACTGTTAGAGCGGACAAGAGTGGTGGTTTACCCAGTTTCATTTTCAAAACCTTATCCAAAGCAGCCCAGAACTCTTTTAACACCGGACAGGAAAACAGCATATGTTCTAAATCAGCCCCAGCTAAATCACATTAAGGGCATTTAGTGCGTTCACTAAATGATACATTTTGGACCATTTAGATATTACTTCAGGTGTATAATATAGCAGACAGGTGGTTTTAAATTGTTGTAGCCTTAAGCTCGATGATTGAACGGAATTATTCAGATTGGAAAGAGATTTAGCAATCTGTTTAGATGTTATATTACGTCCCATCTTCGAGCTCCATTTCTCAGCTAGTTTACTACAATCCCCTGTCTTATAAGTATTGAGGCACTTATAACCTTCACTTATTAGGGATTTCGTCTTTGATGAGTAAAACAATCCCAAATGTCAGAATCTGAAATTTCTAGAATTCTCATCTTGTGTATCAAAAAATCATGAATTTGAATGTACTGAAACCTCATTGTGTCGGTCTGTTTATATAAGTTTTTAAGTGCCCCAAAATCTAAAAAGGCCTGAGAACCATAAAGGTCCACCAATGTTGTAATTCCATAAGCAGATCATATACTTGCCCTACCATCATTAAAAATTCCAGGAAGACCCGGATTTCCCCAAAGCCGTAATCTAGCATGAAAAAATGAAGTTACAAAAGGTCAAAATATTAAACCAAATGTTCGCAGTATCTCGAACAGTCTTAAATTTGACCCTTTTGTAGTGATTTGGGTCATTTAGCCTTAAGAGGAACATTCTGGAGTCTGAGTTTAACATAATGGTATGAAAAAAGGAATGAGTGTCAGAATTCAACTGAGAGCGTAAACGGCCTATAACGGTAGCCCAATAGTATAATTTAAAGTCTGGGAAATTAAGTACCCCTGGTGTCTAGTGAACCCTTAAGTAGCGTCAAGCATCTACGCACCTTCCTGTAACCCGAAATGAAACTGCTAAATAACCCGTCAAGTTTCTTAAAAAAGGAATTGTTAAGCGCAAGAGGTATAGAATGAAATAAATAAAGGAATTTAGGAAGCACTTTCATTTTAATCAGATTAATTCTACTGATGATGTTGAGAGGGAGTTTATGCCATTTTTTAAGTAACAAAGCTGTTGATTTTAATAGAACATCATAATTAATTGAAATAACATCCCAGATTTTAGATGAGATTTTGACCCCTAGATAGTTGGCAGCCTTACAGATTCCGTTGATAGTAACCTGTGGTTTATAGTTCACTACAATTTGTGTTTTTGTAATATTTAATTTGTAGGTTTGTGAATTACACTTTGGAGTAGTAAAGTAGTACTATTTACATACTCCAAAATGGAATTCGTGAATAGGGTCCAATATTCTCAATTATGGACTAAAATCTTCAGACAGTACAATATTCTGGAAATAGTGGCTAGTAATGTCAAAATATTTTATAGTGATGGTGGACTCTGATGCATCACAAGTACAGAATCTTGCTAAATCCAACCATTCCCTTTTTTTATTTTTTTATTTTTATTGACAACACAGCAATGGAAAAAGGAGAACAAAATAATTCCGAAAGGAAGACTAAACATAACAGCGCTGTAGCAGAATGGGTAGATACGTAATCGCTGCAATAAGTAAAAGAAAGAAAGAAGGGTACAAGAACAACAATGCAAAAACAATGAAATAGTCAGATGATACAATCTTGTGATCACATAATCAAATAAATTCAAACGAATTCAAACAATGTAAGCAGTACGGGAGATATATCCCTTAGGAAAGAAGAATAGACAAAAGAAAAGATTCAACTGAAATACAAGACCATTTACATAAAATTACCCCAGATTTTTTCAAATTTCCTTAGGGACCGGACACCTCTTAGCTTAGTCAAAGCCGCCTCCATAGAATCTATTTCATTGACCAATGACCACCACTCCATAATATGAGGGGGTTGCGGGGAAATCCAGGCACAAGCAATAGTTAATTTAGCACATGATAGTAAAATAGTGATTAGGGCCTGCTGGGGTAGAGGTACGGGATGTACATCTAATAATACTGTTAGAGCGGACAAGAGTGGTGGTTTACCCAGTTTCATTTTCAAAACCTTATCCAAAGCAGCCCAGAACTCTTTTAACACCGGACAGGAAAACAGCATATGTTCTAAATCAGCCCCAGCTAAATCACATTAAGGGCATTTAGTGCGTTCACTAAATTATACATTTTGGACCATTTAGATATTACTTCAGGTGTATAATATAGCAGACAGGTGGTTTTAAATTGTTGTAGCCTTAAGCTCGATGATTGAACGGAATTATTCAGATTGGAAAGAGATTTAGCAATCTGTTTAGATGTTATATTACGTCCCATCTTCGAGCTCCATTTCTCAGCTAGTTTACTACAATCCCCTGTCTTATAAGTATTGAGGCACTTATAACCTTCACTTATTAGGGATTTCGTCTTTGATGAGTAAAACAATCCCAAATGTCAGAATCTGAAATTTCTAGAATTCTCATCTTGTGTATCAAAAAATCATGAATTTGAATGTACTGAAACCTCATTGTGTCGGTCTGTTTATATAAGTTTTTAAGTGCCCCAAAATCTAAAAAGGCCTGAGAACCATAAAGGTCCACCAATGTTGTAATTCCATAAGCAGATCATATACTTGCCCTACCATCATTAAAAATTCCAGGAAGACCCGGATTTCCCCAAAGCCGTAATCTAGCATGAAAAAATGAAGTGTTACAAAAGGTCAAAATATTAAACCAAATTTTCGCAGTATCTCGAACAGTCTTAAATTTGACCCTTTTGTAGTAATTTGGGTCATTTAGCCTTAAGAGGAACATTCTGGAGTCTGAGTTTAACATAATGGTATGAAAAAAGGAATGAGTGTCAGAATTCAACAGAGAGCGTAAACGGCCTATAACGGTAGCCCAATAGTATAATTTAAAGTCTGGGAAATTAAGTACCCCTGGTGTCTAGTGAACCCTTAAGTAGCGTCAAGCATCTACGCACCTTCCTGTAACCCGAAATGAAACTGCTAAATAACCCGTCAAGTTTCTTAAAAAAGGAATTGTTAAGCGCAAGAGGTATAGAATGAAATAAATAAAGGAATTTAGGAAGCACTTTCATTTTAATCAGATTAATTCTACTGATGATGTTTAGAGGGAGTTTATGCCATTTTTTAAGTAACAAAGCTGTTGATTTTAATAGAACATCATAATTAATTGAAATAACATCCCAGATTTTAGATGAGATTTTGACCCCTAGATAGTTGGCAGCCTTACAGATTCCGTTGATAGTAACCTGTGGTTTATAGTTCACTACAATTTGTGTTTTTGTAATATTTAATTTGTATCCTGAGACTACTCCGAATCTGCTGGCCTCTTTAGTAATACCCTCTAGTGCTTCTACAACGTCTGTAGAGTAGATAGCGATATCATCCGCATAAGCGGTAATTTTCAGAGAATGAGATCCAGACCTAAATGGTACAATTCGAGATTGTAACTGAAGAGCAGAAAGAAAAGGTTCCATTGATAGAGCAAACAGCAGGGGTGATAAGGGACACCCCTGCCGGGTGCCCCTCGAGATAGCAAAAATTGGAGAAATCAGCCCAGCCTAACTAACACTTGCTGCGGGTCTATCGTATAAGGCTCTTAACCAACTTATAAAGTGACCCCTGATTCCGACGAAGGACAAGACAGACCAGAGATAGTCCCACCCCACTCGGTCAAATACTTTCTCAGCATCAAGTAAAATCATACCGAGTGGGGTGGACTTAGTCTCCGCTATGTCAAAAGCAGTTATAGCTGTGTTTATATGGGCCGTAGTATCCCTACCTATTACAAATCCATGTTGTTGGAAATTTACTATTTTAGGGATAAGTGGAGCCAGTCGATTTGCTACAATTTTTTGCGAAAACCTTGGCATCGGTGTTGATTTGTGAGATGGGTCTATAAGACCCACACTCATCTGCTAGCTTGCCTTTTTTCAAAAAGAAAACCATTTATCGCAATATTCCAGGAACCAGGGGCCTTACCGCTTTCCCCTATAGATTGAATTATCAGGGGGAAAAGGGGCATTAATTCCTCAATTCACAATTCGACTGGAATGGTATCCTCCCCGGCTGCTTTCCCCGGTGGTAGTGAGAGGATAGCTTGTCTGATCTCTAACGAGGTAATCTCTTCAGATAATTGATCAAATCCAGATGTGTTGTATTTCTCTTTAATGTTACTATCCAGGTAGTCTTGGATCTTCTCTATGCTAGGTTGATTCTCCGGAGTATATAATGTATTATAAAATTCCGCAAATTGGGCCCATATCTGTGCAGACTGATCGTATATAATATTATTGGAGCCCCCAATACATTTAATCAGGGTATATGCCCTATCATCCGCAACTTTATAAGCCAGTATTATCCCAATTTTATCTCCACCCTCGTAGTGGGAAATTTTCCATTTATGTAACTTGGCACTACTCTTCTCAATAAAAGTTGTTTTTAAGTTGGATTTTAAACGCCCTAGTGTTAATCCAAGTTCAACTAAATTAGGAGAACCAGTTCATAAGGCATCTGCCAAAAGCAGTTCTTGGGCTAGAATGTTGGATATCAGCTTTGTATTAGCATTGCGGCGTTCTGAGTTTTGCCTGAGGACAAATTGTTGCATGAACCCTCTAATGCTGACCTTGCAAGCATCCCATACAATTATGCAAGAAGTCGAATTAAGATTGAATTTGATAAATTCACAAAGATGTGATTTAAGCTGTGCTATGTATTCTACGTCAACCAATAAGTGACGGGGGAAGGAAAACACTCTGGGGGCCTCTTGAGCTTGCAAGTTATTGAATGTAAGTAAAATAGGATTATGGTCCGTGGTGACCCGAGGGCAGATCTCCATGAAACTAGTATATATTATGTTGTCTGAGGCCCAAGCCATATCTATACCGGAGCATAATTTGTGTGGCGATGAGTAATACGTATAACCGTGTGCTTTAGGATAGATGGAACGCCAAATATCCCTAATGTTATGTATCCTGCCAATTTCCAAAATAGCGGTCCGAACTTTGCGAATACGCTGGAAAGCACCCTGTCTAGTAGTATCTAGCTGATAATCCATAATACAATTAAAATCCCCCATAAGAACTAATTCCCCCTCCCATCCCAAAAGTTCTGTATTAACTTGGTCCAATACATAGTCTTCATCAGTATTTGATCTATAGATCACACAAAATACATATTTATAATTTCCCATAGATACTTGCGCAATGCCCACTGACCGTTTTTGTCTGAGTTAGTTTTAAGTGTTTCTGCCCGGATTCGCTTATCTTTGAGAATGGCCACTCCTCTGTTTGATGCCTGTAGCGTGGAGCTGATTATAACATCATACCCAAGTTGACTAAGTAGCTTCCTATCCTTAAAAGCAATATGCGTCTCTGATAAAAAAACAAATGTGGATCAAACAGTCTAAGCCCTTCAGAGACAAGTCATCTTTTATTCTTGTCGTTCAATCCTGCGACGTTCCAAGCCAAACATTTTAGCTTATACATTTCAAAGCATTAAATATACCAATTCTGACATTCTGCTCAATACATAAACAAATATAGCCGCTTCCCGTCATATTCAATAATATATCATGTAGTGTTGTTTTTTTAAAGTTTACCCCCTAGGACCACCACCCCCCCAGAGGAGCCACCCCCCCACCCCTCCCCCCTATCCCTCTCCCTTCTTTGAGAGGGGACCCCCCCTGAAACCTGCTGCAGCTGGAAAGGCAGCTACAGAGAGAGACAGCCTGGAGACTACCTACCGCCCCCCTATTTTTCCTAATGTAGACAAGAAGAGAGAAAAGGGGGAAAAAAATGAAGAGAAGAAAAAAGGGAAGAGAGAAGGAAGCAGGAAAAAAAAAAAGAAAATTCTAGCCCAGACTCCCTAAAACCCCGTGTGTGAGTCTGTGCTTAAGCCTTCAATAAAAAAGGGAGTAAAAGCAGAGCGTTAACATTAAACATTAACCAAATTTAGATAACGCGATCTCTGCTTCCTTCTCATCCGTGAAAAAATAAGTGTGATTCCCTTTAATAACCTTGAGACGAGCCGGCTCTTGTAAGAACACTTGTCCACCTATGAAATGAAATGAAATAAAAAGGGGTTTTATTAAGCGCAGCAGCTGCCCTGAGGCGTCCAGGCGCTAAGAACTAGGGTGTTGCCTTCCAGTGAGTCGGTCCGGAGATTATTCTAGCTTAGTTAAAAAGAAATGTTTTGAGCTGTTTACGGAAGCTCAGCAGATTGGGATTAGATCTTAAGTGGAGAAGGAGTGTGTTCCATAATTTGGATGCATTGTAGGAGAAAGACCGGCCTCCAGCTCTAGATCTCTGGATCCGGGGGACTTTCGCCAAAAAGGCGTGGAATGAACGGAGTTGTTTGTTGGGTTGGTAGGGAGAGATCAGAGAGTGACTGATTTCTGGACCAGATTTCCAATATACTTGGTGGGCAATGCACATAGATTTAAATTTGACTCTTTCCCTAACAGGTGGCCAGTGTAAAGCTCTCAACCCAGGCTTTATCGGGATTCTACGTGGAATTCCAAGCAGTGTGCGTGCTGCACAATTCTGAATCCGCTGAAGTTTTTGAAGACTGTACTCAGGCGCCCCAAGGTACAGGGCATTACTGAAGTCAAGGCGGGATTGGATTAGGCCCTACATGATTATCTGCTTGGCCTCAAAAGGAAGAAGCAGGAGGATTTTTTCATCATCCTAATGAGGCCAAAGCAGGTCGCTGACAATTTAGTTGCTTGTGTATTGAAAGTCAATGATTTGTCCAACCATACCCCAAGGGTCTTTATGTTGTCTTTGGGAGTGGGGGGTACGCCCAAGCTCATCGGCCATAACAGCTTCAGGGTGGAGGGGGCTGAGGAGCCAAGGAGCATAAGCTATGGATTTAAAGGGGTCAATGAGTTTCCTTAACTTCCACCTCCTATCCATGGCAGCTTTACTCAGATCCGAACGCACAAAAAGGGACAAATTATCAATAGTGACTGGGGAATTGGGACGTGCTTTCAGGGAAACTGCCTGTCATAAAAGGAAATTGCCAAAATGAATTAAAATAGGCCTGGGAAATTTACTTTCCCTGTTCCTTAAAACTAAAGGAAGGCGATGGGCCCTCTGAACCTGAGAGTCCTAATCCCAGTCCGTTAAGTCCGGAAGGCCTTGGGCAATAACTTGACAAGGTAGGCCTGTGGGTCTGATCCTTCCACACCTTCAGGAATGCCAAAAAGTCTCAAGTTCGATCGCCGTTGGTGATTTTCTAGATCTTCCACCTTCAGCTGTAACGCTGTAATCTGGGCATCATGTTGACTCAGGGTGAATTCAGTACGGGCGGAGCCCTCCTCAATGTGTACCACCCTCTGTTGGAGCTCATCGATATCCTGTGACATCCCCCCTAGTTTAGAAGTCATCTCTGATAAAGAGTTCTGCAATTTGTTATTGTCCTCCCACAGCTGTAAAAAATGATCTTGAGCCCCCAAAAGATGATTAGTTAGGGTTTTCAGTATAATATCAAGGGGAGAAATAGCAGAATCAAGTTCTCCGGGAATATCTCGCCGTGAGATTGTGATAGCTGTATCAGAGATAGCTGTATCAGAGATCGCACTTGATGTTGAAGAGATTAAGGGAGATGGGCCCGGAGGGATTGAAGGTGCTGTAGAAATGTTATATCTTGAGGTAGATTCAATAAGCTGCTGGTGAAGGGCTAGAGATAAGTTCGGGATCAGCAGGAGGAAAAGGCAGTGCAATCATCGGAGCTAAAGGGATAGTATTTGTGGGAAGTTGAAGATTAATACTATTATTCCCAATGCCCTTGGGTGAAGGGCCCTTTAACGCCGGAGAATGGCTTTTCGGGAACTCGAATACCGGTGGACTTGTGCCCGACAACCGAAGAGTCATATTTTTTACCAGCCCCTTGGCCTGTATCCATTTCCTGTGGGGGCTTTTTTCTGTGAGAATATCCTTTTTCGGGGCAGAGGCAGAGATTATGATTGGAAGACCCTCAGTGGTACCAGCTCTCCCTTTCTTGTTCTTCGACTTGGCCTTAGATTTTGCTTTTTCCCTGCGAGTGGCCAAAAACTTGGCAGTATCTAGGGAAGGGCGGTGGTGGAATTGACAGTTTCCTCATCGTCGGCCTCGACATCCACCTCCTCATATTCCTCGTTGGAACCCTCTCCACCCCCTTCCTCAACCCCCTTGGAAGGGGAAACAGAAATATCTTTGCTGATCAAAGTGACTCCTGTAGCTGCTAGCCCCAAACTTGTTACCTCCGGGGTCCTGCCAGAGTCAATATCAATGTCATCCTCAGACCCACTGGGATTAATCTTACCCCCAGCAGATGCAGCATCTTGAGAGCCCCCAGATGGATTAATCATAGCTTCTTCCTGCGTCTGCACAACGGAAGGACCAGCAGTTGAGGTAGAAAAAAGTGCGGTGCCCAGTGAAGCCACTGCTGAGGTAACATTGTTGCTACCGGAATCCATAAGAGCTACTTTGTTACTATTGTTGCCTGTGTTCATGCCGCTATTGCTATCAGACTCCGCCATGGTTAAACTGCCTCCTGCGCTGCCCATGAGAGACCCAGAAAGCTCTCTCTTGCCCTCCCCGTTAAGTGGCATAATACCGTTAATAGGGAGAACAGGAGGGCGCAAGAGTGGCTTACCGGCTCCAGGTGGCACCACGGGCAGACTCATTATATTCGTTGCGGAATAAGGTTGAGAAACCGCCAGGACAGCCAGGGAAGCTGAGGCAGCCACAGCGGGTGTAGGAGCCGGAGGAGCCAGTGGAGCCGCCGCGGACTCCACAGCCGCGGCTTTTGGTAACACGCGTGGTTCTTGGTACATTCTTCCGGGCCATTCTCTCCTGTGAGCCACGATCAGTCACCTCAGTGGACACAGTCAATCCGCCGAATGAGGCGGACACCTGGAATAGCCTTCCAAGCCGTACCAGCAGCCCCGATGAGCCGAGCGCCGCTCTGCGGGCCAACTGCGGAATCGTATGCCTCAGAGACTGTGAGGGAATGTAAGCCCGGCAAAACCACAGCATTCGTCACCCTCCGGACCGCCAAAAACTCTGCTGAAGCCCTGGAACCGCAGCGGATCACCATGCTGCAGCCCCGAGGATAGGCGGACCCACCTGCCCAGTCCAGGTCAGTTTATCCGGTTAATGTTTTTTTCCCCCTTTTTCTAAAATCGTCGGCACCAAGCGGGCTGAAACATTCTATCCTCCGCTTACTTTTCTCCCTTCTTGAAATTGCTGAGTGGCGTGAAATGGTGAGAGCTCCTGGCAAGGCTGCTGCTCTACGGCGTCCTCACTCCGCCATCTTGGACAACCATTCCTTAGTCTATAGATCCAACCATTCCCGCACAATTAGAATTAGAATCACCATATCAAATCAGACCACCCTGTAGGAATTTTTCATGAGGTATTCCCTGAAAGACATCTTTCTTACTGCTCTTCTACAACCTATATACATGCCGGCTAGAACTGTTAATAGATGGGTAGACCACAAAAATTTTAATGTACATCACCTAGACCTACCTCCACCGAAACCTCAAAGCTAGGAACCTACTCAGCATCATGAACAGCCTGGTGTTCATTGTTACCAAAATAAAAATGTTGCCACTTGTGAGAGCCCAAAGAATGTTCCGATTCATATGGCCTCACAAGGAGGAAGAGGAAGAGCAGCGTTAGCAGTCGGCAGACAGGTGTCCCAGAGCAGGTGCAGGAGCTACAGCAGGAGTGCAGTGGAGTGGAGCGAAGCGAGCCGAGAGTTGGCGCAGGGAAGAATCGGGGTCGAGCGGAGGTGGTGGGGTTCAGGACGGGGTTGAGCAGGTTGGTGTGGCTCCCCTGCCCCCTGCGTCGTCTGCTCCCCTCTTTGCTCCCCCGCTCTTCACCTCAGCAATTCCGCTGCTTGTGCCTGCTCTCCGCAGCCCGCAGACCGCAGCTGCAGCCCGTAGCCCGCTGCTCCCCGCCCACAGGTGTATCAAAAGGGGCAGCGTGGTGCCCAAACAGCAGGGGCAAGCAAACAAGCGAGCAAGCCGGGCGGCCGGCAGCACAGAGCCGCACTGAGTCAATCCAGTATGGGACGGGAGAGAGGAGAGCCGAGCCTCAGTTTATTAGCGGCCGCAGCAGTAGGCGGCAGGGAGAGCCCGGGAACCGCCAGCCCTGCAGGGTTCTCGGGCAGAAGGACAAAGAGCAGCCGAGCAACTCGGGGAGCAGTGCACCTTCGCTTAGGGGGGTCAAAACCAGGGGAGTAAGGGGTCCCAATGCACTCCCCATGAGACCTCCAAAAGTGCTCCAAGTGAAGTTGCCGGTGATGGCGGAAAGGCCATAAGAGAACTGCATTGTGGTCTCCCAAGCCACTTACAATACAGAGTGAGCAACAGTGGCCACTGGAGCAATAGGTGCTACAAAGAGCGCATACATCTTAAACACCCCGCAACCCTTCAGTCCATTGGCCTATAGGCCTTCAACAAACTTACACAAAATTTACCATCCTTAACCGAGATCTGAGATCTGTGCAGGGGGGCCGTGAGGTGGGAGGTGGAGGGAGAAAAGGGAGAAAAGGGAGAAAAGGGAAGGGTGCAGGCTCATCATATAGGATCACCAAACATCTTTACTCCCTCACCAGTATGAGATCTGGGAGAGTCAGAACAGACCCCATAATCAAGCGGAAAAAAGAAACCACCAATATTGCATTAATATGAGCGAAGGAACAATTGATACCTCAGATGAAGACCTAGCAGACGTGCAAGACAAAATTGTCAGGGCTTCCCCCGCCAAGACGTCACAGCCAATCTCACTCCTAAATAACTCCAAGATCACAGACTTTCTAATTTTACCCATAACATGGGCGTCGTCAGATCCGCAAGCAGATAAATTACATTGCCATCAGCACCAAAAGATTGTCAGTGGGCTCGTTACCGCAAGTTTCGCAGCCCCAGAGCAACACCTCAAGAGAGATCAGTCAAAGCTTAGGGAAAAATCCCATTAAAACGTTCAATAAATTGACAGTGAAAGCACAAATAAATACAAAGGAAACAGCAAACAACGGTAATGCCCACAAAGTGCCCTGTGCTGAACGTTCGGAGGTTCCGGGTACAATAACACCAAACGCGCCAGAGAATCGTCGTTCATTAAGTCTGGGCTCATACTTTGGCGCCATTGCACCTGATCATGTGGCTGACCACGTGGCTGACAATCCACCAGTCCTAAGAATGGACATCAAGGACAAATTGGACAAGAACTCTACAGACAAAGAAATCGCAGAATGGCACCAAGGCGAAGAGATGACAGCCAACGCTCACATACACCCAAAAAGTTCATCAAGCACAGAGGACTTAAGGCTGAAACACCATCAAAATGCCCTCCAGGTTCAGAAACACAGGAAATACCTGACCGCTCAAGAGTAGGCAGTCTCCCAATACACCACGTGGAAAACAATCAACCTTTGAATGGCCCGTCTGGGCTTTTTCCCCTCCATTACATCATTTCTTCACCAATCAAAACAACCAGCCCAAAAGGCCCTGATCCCAAGAAAACAATGGATAATCAAACACCCACTTCAGGAACAGGTCAGGGCGGAGACCCACTAGATTCAGTTCGGATCAAACTAGGGGATAAAGCCGGGTCCAGTCCCCAAACTGGCCGCCATCAAATCAACAATCTTCAACCAGCACTGGCTCCACTGTGGCCGCCATTCATAAGTATCATGGAAACTATCTCCTCAGCACTACTTCAACAATCCAAAAAATTGGAGTTACAGATAGATCTTCTACAAATTCTGGCATCCCACGTGGTGGGTATAGACAGAAAGATACTAGAGCTAAATTCTCTCATAGAACGGGTACAGAAAGACCCGCACACAATGTATCATGAATAAAGTGTTTTGAAACAATGAACCAACTTAGAGGTCTTCCGACTATTTTAACTGACATTTTGGAGGAAGTACAAACCAAATCAAAGGAGCGTCATAAGATCACTGAAAATCCCGGTATAGATAATCTTCCCGAACACTTGACAAGCACACTCAGAGTGGACTCAAGTGGGGACTCAATGGAAGGCAGCCTAACAAAGCAAACATCCACCGCCCAGATAGCAATCACCGAAAACACCTCATTTCAACACAAAAGCACTGACGACCCATTCAACCCAGGGAGAGAAGACAACTAACGGGCAACAAAAACAAACTAAACCTCTAACAAAACGAGAATGCAAGAGACTGAGGAAAGCCAGACAAAATAAGCCCCAAGGCAAAAAAACAACAGCACTGTCCATCAGTCACCTGAACCCAGACCCCCAACGGTCAGCAACTCAAAAACAAACCAGACCTTACCAACAACATCACAAGGAACGAATGGAAAAGAGTCAAGCAATAAAGACCAGGTAGAGCAAGAGGAAATTTGGCAGGATCCCACTCTACCTCTGCCCAGACAGTTACATCAACTGAACATCCCAGCCGCCACAACCCACAACAAGATTATACAAAAATGCAACCGGTGGTCTGCTCACCGGTACAGAAGCCACAAGCAGAACAAAAAAGTATCTTGCACTACTTTACAAAAATGGGCAAGGTGCAAAAAGAAAATTCTTCGGCTATTGAGCTGCAACAAAGTGCCTCCACACAAGGCCCGGAGCACTCAAGACTTCACCACCCGTGTTTAACACCGAACCTGCTGCTCAGCCCACCTCTTTAAATCAGGGCTAATCAGACAAGATGTCCAAAAAAAACAATCAAACCAAGCACAGGGATCATAAGGAAGAGACTGATTCAGCCTACCCAGTTGGCTCATTAAAACACGAAAAAATTCTGCACTATTGCTCCAGGGGGAAGCATGACATCCTCAATCGGAGCGGTATTCTAAAACTAACCAATTTGATTGAAACTCTGAGACATGTGAACTCAAACCATATAGAAAGTATTGAATTTAAGCCAATCTCAAGCACAAATGGGAGAGAAATGACAGTGGCAACATGGAGGGACCCCAGGGTAGCCAAAGAATTCTGGCAACAAAGAGAAGAATTCGCAAAATGGGGAATCGAAATCAAACCTGTAGCATTAGAAAGATACCCGGGCCCGTTATCCTTGCTGGCAGAGGAAAGATCACAACCAGATTGTGGAATTCTTTGGGGGGCAGTTGGTTACTCGGACAGCAACACGGAAGGATGGACCAATTTACGTATCATTCATCAAGGCTCTCCAGAAGGAACCAGGGAGAGCCGGAAAATTCTACCACCAACGCCAAGCCCCGCGGTTTATATGACAGAGGAAGCATGAAAACCAACCTTGAAAGTATGTTCATGGAATATAAACGGATTGGGGGCAAAACAAAAGACGCTGATTTATTAGCTTTCCTAAAAGAAATTGACATCATTCTACTCCAAGAGACCTAGTCAACTACATCCGATAACATAGACGGCTTCAAGGAAATCCAACAACTCACCATTAAAAGAGGCCTTTTAGGTAGGACCGCCGGAGGCCTATCGATTTATTTGAACACCAGCATTCCTTGGTCCTATGTTACCATTGACACAGGTCAAACATGGATCTAGTGCATCAAAATCAAGCTACCGTCAGACCCTAGCCCAGGACCGCAGGGTGCTCAAGAGGCTCGGTCTTTGATCATCTGTAACATCTACATACATCCGGAATCAAAGAAGAAATCAGAGAAAATCTTGACCCTGAAAGCACTCGTAAAATCTATACAATCCATTTACCCACAGGCAGGGCTGGTCCTGTCTGGTGATCTGAACATGTTTTTACTACAAAAGGATCACGCACAAAACATTAAACAAAACAAATGGAAGGGTAAAACCATTCCTCCAATAATATCAAACCATCGGAAAAAGGACAAGTATGGCCTGCAGTGTGCCCTAATGTTTGCAGACATTGGAATGATCCCTTTGAATGGCCGTTTTCCGCAAGACCAGCCAGCATCCCCAACCAGAATTGCCAAACAGGCTCAAGCGGTTCTTGACTACACCATAGTGGACCTAGAGGTACTACAAACAATCGTTACCTACAGAATAATCCACAAATTGGAGAGCGACCATAGTCTGCAATCAATCGAGCTCAGTTATCAACCCACAAGGGCACCAGCATGTAAAGACGTGATTGAATCTTCGAGTCTCTATAATCTTAAACGATTGGTAGGGAATGGAAGGAACGTTGAAGAAATTATGACACATGTGAAAAAAGTACATGTAGAAGTCACTGGGATGAGCCCTTTAGAATATCAGAAAAATTGGGAAAAGATGATATCAAGCCTATCTGACAGTTTTGGTCATCAAACTCATATCAACAAAGGAAAATCAAGCAAAATTCTCCAGGCGCCTCTGGGTTCAATAGCATGTAAAAAAAGAATTTAAAACCGAGAAATCAGAAAGCTATTAGGAAAAGACAAGACTAAGTGCGATGATTCCAAGCAACAAATCCATAACTTAAGGCAAAAATACAAAAAAGACGTTTGGTTAGAAAAGTCAAAACACCTCACACAAATTTGGCAACAACTGCTAGAATCCAGTAACTCTAATAACAACAGGAAATAATTTTGGGCAGAAATCAACAAGGTAGCAAATGGAGCGGCCCAGGCCTTCAATGCAAATATATTACAGGAAGACTGGATCCTACACTTAGAGCAAACTCAAAAGAATAAATTCCATGCATGGACTCCAGACCATCTATCCAACCAACAAAATGAAAAGCAAGACGCAGAATAAAATGTTGATGATGACTGGATCACGTCATCCCAAGTACAAATGGCCCTAAGAAAACTGAGGTCAAAAGGGGCACCAGGTCCAAATGGTTTGCCAAACGGACTGTTCAAACACGACCAACTCTTCTGGGCTGATTACCTAACCCCATTGTACAACAACGCCTTCCAAACAGGAAGCATACTCCCATCATGGAGAGGGAGCATCTTGCATCCAATCTTTAAAGCAGGGGTAAGCACAGACCCATCGAACTACAGGCTGATTGCTCTCATTGATGTGGAAGCCAAAACATACGCATCAAAACTCTTGAGAGCACTGGAAGACTCTGTCAGCTCGAACAAGGTTCTTCCAATCACCCAGACGGTGTTTAGACCTGGAACCAATACGTCATGCAATCTGCTCGCGTTAAACCTTCTTGTCAACAGAGCAAAGGAAAAGACAACAAAACTGTACACCTGCTTTGTCGATTTAAAAGCGGCGTTCGACACAGTACCAAGGGAGATCCTATGGCAAAAGATGGCCAATTGGGGAATACCACCGAAGTTGCTACGGGCCATTACAAACCTATATACATCAACCTGGGTTAAGATAAAGATAGGCAATGGTGACAGAACAACAGCAAAAATCCCCACCCACGTCGGCCTTAAGCAGGGATGTGTATTGGCCCCTACCCTTTTCAACATCTTCATTGCGGACCTTGATAAGTGTATCTCGGAGATACAAAGTGACCCTCCACAGCTAGCCCATCACAAAATATGGACCATACTGTACGCAGATGATATCGTACTTTGCAGCCAGACCCCTTTGGGTCTACAACGTTCCATCACAAGGTTGCACGCATACATCAGCGCACACGGGTTGCAATTTAACTCTAATAAAACGAAGATCGTCTGCTTCTCATCTCGGCCAAGGCGGCAATCATTCAAATGGCATATTGCAGCCAACACCATAGAGCAAAGCCTCTCTTACAAGTACCTGGGAGTAGTCGTCGACTCAAGGTAGGCATTAAAAGAACATCAACAGTACAGAAAAGCCCAGCCTAACAAACTTCAGTTTGCTCTAAATTTACTAAAAACAATACTGAAATGTCCATCCAACGTACACCTACTGAAGGTGATAGCGGCAAAGTTTCTACCATCCCTTACGTACGGTTCTGAGTTATATAGAGGCAAAGACGCTAACTTTCTGAATCAACAACAGTCAGAGCTGTTCAAATACATCTTTCGGATGCCAAGGTTTGCATCACAAGCGCAAGTATGCCTTGAATTTGGGTTACTAAATCAGCACCCAGTCAGGCAAGCTGCCATACTGAAAATGTGTTGGAAACAAAGAGCAGCACAAGAGGACACGCTGATGGGTCTTTGTTGGACTGAAATAAACAACCAAACAAATGTAATTAAAGCATGGAAATCAGCATTTGAAAAAGCACTGATAAACCTTAACATGCAAGAGGCATGGAACACCAATTTCACCTTCGAGGCTTTTAAAAAAGTAGCAAATGCTGCAGCAAAACAAAAATCCTGGATGATAGACAAAGCCGCACTAGCAAAGAAAAAACACAGCTGGATGGTGCTCGCCACATATGAGAGATGTGCCCCGCAACCTTATTTAGTCACCCACATAACTGCTTCCACCCAACAAATGTTTGTAAGAATACGGCTGGGAACTTACGTTTCTAAAGATCAGATCCCTGCATGGAAGCAAACATGGCCGACATCACTCTGCAGACTCTGTGGCCAATCAGATGAAACACTGATTCACATTTTGTGCATTTGTCCATCTTTGACCAATTTGAGATGCTATTATCTATTGTATATATTTTGTTTATTTCAAATCAGATCATGTCGGTCCGCTGTCATGTTAGCAATGAACAGTCACCAGCTGCAGACAGCTTGTAGGGCCACCAGATTTTTACAGGAGGCAAACATCTTAATATTGAAAACTGAAAAAATGGAGTCAATCGGCACTAATTTGAAGCTCTGAAGTGTAATGAACAGCAATATTGCTTTTTTAAAAAAAATAATAAGGTCATCATGGAATGTAAACGTACTTTTATTCAATGCCAGTTTGAATATTTTTTTAATTGTAACAAAATTGTAAAGGTTTTGATTAATCATACACAATAAATTATTTTACTTTACTTTGCTATGGCCTCACACCAGTGGAACAGTTGATTGAGGAAAATGTGAGGAGCCAAAGAACCATTTTTATCTCAGATCAATCATTCATCACACTATCATTAAAAGCAACATTGTCATTGAGTCCAGATCGAAACTAACTGGATGAGCAAGGACGTAGCTTCATTTGGTTGGAAAACCCCCAAATACATTTTTTGTTGGTCTTGGTCTGGCAGAGTCAGTCGAATCAGCTGTCTGCAGCAACAGTGAAACCAAGTCACTGTTGCAGCAGAGTAGGGGGGAGATGGACGAGCCAAGCCAGACGAAGTCAAAGTTCAAATATCATGCAAAAATATGATTAGGTTGCTTAAAAAAAGTGTATTCCTTTAACATGCGCATGTATTTCACTTAAGTACTTCATATTTTATTGCTGCATTGACAGACATTTATTAAACATAAACTGAAATATTCATGCCACCCTGTGCAGACGACAATGCCACCAGTGAAATCAAAGGCAAGTCACTTGTTATGTGTACCCCATATGTGGTCTAAATTCTTATTATAGATGGAGCAACATTATAGTGTTCTATATCAAAGGCAATAGGTTTTTGTACAGCGCACTTCCTGAAGTTTTTATTTATGATAAAGAAAAAAAGGCTCCTTGATAAAAAAGTATCTGTATGGGATTACACAATTTGTTCTTGCAGGAAGGCAAAGACTGACCCATCTCTTCTGGTTTTACATTGTTCAATTCATCTATTAGATGGGCTTCTCTGTCTCACACCAGGTTTACATCGAAAGGCTATTGCTTTGTTGTTAATTTTTTACATTTGAGGTTAGAACATCTTGGCAAGCACGATGCACATGAAATCTCAGCTTGTTTTGGTTTCAATGGTCCAGAGTGAGGTATCTAGCTTGAGATTTCAGTACCTCACCTACTCTAAGACTGGACCTGGAATTGCAGAGTGACTTATGAAGATTTGTGGGATGCCCAGGCAGGGTCATGGGTATGCATAAGATATGGCCCCTGTCCTTCAGTCACTGCATGTTAGACCTGGCATTCTTGGTGTGGTTCCCCTGTCTTTTTGCCTCTACCTCCCACAGTCTTGTCTGTGTGCTGGACTTAGTTTTTGCTGGTTTATGTACTATGGGCACTTTACTACTGCTGATCAGAGCTAAAGTGCAAGTGCTCCCTGTGTAAATTGGGATTATGATTGATTATCCATGATTTGCATATTTGGTTGACTGGTAAGTGTGAAACAGGAGCCCATATTACTATCGATGCCCAGGCTGCTGGCGCAAGTCGCCTCTTAGTTCCCATTCTGAATAGTTACCAAATAAAGAGACGGGCGCTGGGAGCAGGAATCACAAGAACAGAATTTATTTCTCATGAGGAGAGCCTGTCATTTCGGACACGAAACACAGTGTCTTTCAGGAGGTGCTCTAACAAGTGAGCTGAGACTCTGTCTTTTATACTTTACAAAACACTGGGCATTACAATCACGATATTGTGAAACAAGGAAAAGACATCCCCATAATCCTCGTGCCAATCCTACCCCACATGTGTTCACAATAGGGACCCTTGACCTGCTGATAAGAGGGGAGGGCAATCACGCAGCTGAGTGTTCCGTCAACTGTTTAGGATGTGTGCGCCTGATCATGGCCCAGGGGGTGGGGTGGCCAGGATCAATAGTGGGTCCTTTGAAGAGGAGTGACTTCATACAATAAGGGGCAGTAAATGGTATCTCCTGGCTCAGGCGATGGCCTCGGACATGTGTGGTCAGTCGGACTCGGGGGAAGGGGTCATCAAAGGAGTGGTATTCATGCCGCGTGGACAATCGAGCGCGGAGGGAAGGCTTGTCAACAGAGGGGCATTCATGGAAGGAAAGGAGGTGTTGGTCAGGCACGGCCGTGACTCCCAAGGACAGGGCCTTGCAGAAGAAGAAGGTTTATGACTTGCTCGTGTGAGGAGAAGGGAGGGGGAGCCAGGGTAGACACAAGGGCAGAGTCGCGTAGAGAGAGAGATCTTATGACCCGTACATGAGGGAGAGGGGGCAGTCAGGTGCAACTGGGGAGGGCTATGTCAGCTGAGGAGAAGGATGCCTCTTTAAGAGAAAATGGGGGGTTTGCGTGGGTCAAGCAGAAGGGCTGCCTTTCATGGCAGGGTCGCGCAAAGGGAGAGGGTTTCCTGGTTTATGTATGTGAGAGAGAGGGGAGGGTTTCAAATACACGCAGAAGGGAAGCCGGTGATTCTAATCTTAGGCGGGCGAAAAGGCCAGGGTGCCTAAAATGGCTGTCATGTACACATGGGTACAGAACTTTGCTGGCAGTGGGATGTAGTTAATGCTTTACGGTATTCATGGTACGCGCAGGGAGGGGAGTGGGAAAAGGGAAATGAACGTTGCTTATGTACATCAATATTTCAAATTTTCTACAGTCGCCCCTTTTTACATAGCAGAAGTTCATTTTCGTAATCGATGATGGTACATATAAACAGGCACGGTCGCAGAATTAGCATTGTCGATATTAGCATATGGCATATAATCATGGACAGTTGATGTGTTTGGCAGAATGCAGCACATAGGAGATTGCATTTGTCAAGTTCCTATAGTTTCAAAGCATTACATAGCATAAATGTTTCTGACTTAAAAAAAAATGTGACCAATGAACACTTTGACCAAGTAGTTGAGGGCGGAATCTAGTTCAATACACAAGATCTCTTCGTCACAGTGTCTTTTTAGTAGTGAGCCATCACTGGTAGGCTCTAGTCCGTGTACTTTCGTTGGCGCTGTTGAGCACCGGCGGTGGAGCTATAGGTCCAGCTCGGATTTATCCTTACGCGTTGCAGGGTGCAGTCAGTCCTCTGCTGTTAGACCACAGTCCTGTTCCCTAAACAATCCGTTTAGCGGCGCCTTACGCTCGGCACCTATATCTCCGTGGCAACACCCTATTCCCACTTGAATGCAGTTCTTCCTTTTGGCAATAAGTCACGTGGAAAAGAGGGCGTGTGTTGTTCAAATAGTCGATAGGAGAGAGAGAGAGAGAGCGGAGTTGGGTCAGAGTTCCTGGGACACACAAAAGGGACCAAGGGAGCAAAGGATAACAAGCAGGCAGGCCCATCAATCGGGCCAAAGAAGGGGGACGGAGACTCCAGGCACACGTGGGTTAGCAGACGGAGGGCTTCAGGTCGGCCCGTCATTTCTCATTTTCCACGTTGAAATTGCTGTCTCGTCCCGTATCTTGTTGCTCTGCAGCTCCACCTTTGGTCGAGGTCACATGTGTCTCAAGACCTGCAGCCAGGCTGTACGTCACATCCGACCCTTCTCCTCCGGTGATCGTGAATCTTTGAATAGGTACAAAACAAGTTTTTTTAGAGAACTGGCAGAAGAAGACATCTATGCATGTGAATTCCTCCCTCAATTCTACGCATTTGGGAGATACGCTCATCGGTCACAGTCAAAGGTCTATTACCAAGCAGTGCATATGTCAGCATTCCTACTGAGTTCATGTCAAGTTTATTCATCATCCTATTTATAACTCAAGTGAGGATAAATAAGATTCCCATCAACTGTGCATTTCATCATATTCAACATTTCGGAGCATTTCCCTTCAAGGCTGGCTAACCTTTTCAAACAGGGCGGGGGCGCTATCATCGAGAGCCAGGGTAAAACAGGTTTCTCTCGAGGGACGACAGTTACTCATGGTCATCATATTTATATCCGGGATAGCAGCTGGGGTCAATCAAGTGAGGCGGGGATGCTTCGGTTATTCGTGCTTGGGTGCAAAGGGGATGGGACAATCTGGGCATTGGGGGCCAGTCTGGACATTGACGTTTGTCTCTAACAATGATAAAAATAGGGTGCCATTGACATATAGTTCCCTTTTTAGGAGGGCCAGATTAGGGGACCTTAGTCGTCTCACCTGTCCTTTCTTTCTTAGCCAATTCGAGTTCATTCATTTTGTAGAAAGGAGAGGTAGTAATATGGCAAATCATAATCAATTTTAGTTTCGGTCAATTTTTCTGAACACCTTCGCGTTCAATAAGTATCCAATCAGACTGGTGCCAGTGAGGCACTATTTTACCATACAAAGGAAGAGGAAATAGGGAGACTCCCATAGAGAGTGAGAGCCGTCCGTAATCTAAACGAGCCATTTGGTACACGTATGACATGTAGAGAGAGAGAGATAGAGAGAGAGAGAGAGAGAGAGAGAGACGTGTACGAAAATAGGTCATTTAGTGCGTTCACAACACAGAACAGCAGAGGTCAGGTAACACGCAAATACAGACAGAGGGAAGACATAAATCCGCACATTACATACACACAAACTCAGACAAGGAAGACAGCACATGTATTACATATATATATAAGACATTCACGACAAAACAGAAAACAACAGGTGGCCAACAAAATCCATATTATATCCTACGTATCTTTACTATCCTATTTATCTACGTGCTTAGCTCTTTTTACCCTTCCCTCCTTTTCCCTCTCGCTTGTTATCTCTGTGAATGTTCTCAAGTGCCAATACTTACACCTCGGTTAGTCGATCAGAAATTAACCTGGTCACGCTATTTACCCATGGTTGGATCTTAAACCATTTTTCAGTTTCTTCCTTTGGTGGGAGGTTCTCCAGGCTGAGGCAACGGCAAGTATGGATCGGGAGAACAGTCGGACAGCTTGGCTGTATCTATAAGAGTGTGAGAAGGGGGGCAGTGCATTTTGAACATCAGCAACATTTCTAACTTCCCAGACGGGTGGTGCCGTGGTAACCCTTACCCACACACTTTTCTTTGTCCTTTCCCTACCTAGTCAAACGTCTAGTTACATTATCTAATGTGTTATTTCTAGTCAATTTTCGTCATACAGTACCCGTCAAGTTTCTATGTCAGTCCATCCTCCCAGTCGCTATGTTCTAAGGAGGAACAGTCATGTTTAAGTCTACGTCTTTTTTTAAAAAAAACTTATCGTCATAAGGACTATGCACATATTCCCTCCTTCCCTTTTCGTCGGTGGTTCGACCATCGCTCTCCCACACTTCAGCCGACGTTCTGACGTGACCTGCAGAAGGGAGGAGAAAGAAGGGGTGGGGGGCAGCATTCAAAGCACATCAGCATGCAGTAGTCCGAAAATGTTTTTACCTACCATATACTCGACCTATCTCCACGTACTGCATTTCTTTACCATCTCCGCATTTAAGCCCAGAGGGACCAGTAATGTCAGATAGATAATCATTGACGATCTGCGTATCTACATGAGTTACTTGGTCGCAACCCCTTTTGTTGGGTGCAAGGGTGGCGGTCAGGTGGCATTTCTGTGGTGTCGTTCTTAAGGGCGTCTAAAACACTTTTCCGGCTGCCTGTGACACATAATGTAGCTGCTAAATATCTGGTCCTTTTTAACCTTCCGCTTTCATCATATTTATTCTTCGCTCACAGTAGCAAAACATCCAAAACTCATTAGTGCAACCGCTACAACCATGCTTTCTTTTTCAAAATACTTTTAATAAAAAGTGTTGGTGTATAAATACAGGCCTACAACCCAGTGGACCGGCCACGGAGCAGGTTGAAACTGTACATAAGAAGAACGAAGTTGGTGGCAGTTCATTGCATAAAGTGCAGCAGTGCAATAAAATCGTATTAAACTTCCCTACAGAGCAAGCATGATGCATGTCAAGAATTCAGTTTTTCAATTGGTTCATTAATTCATTATCCAAATGCTCATTCGCTGTCTAAATTACACCAATTCATTTTCCAAATCATAATTAGTACCCACCCTAAATCAGTTCTTTGTCCAAACACATGATCAATATCTGTATTGCTTTCTTCTCTAAGCACATAATCACTATCCATCTTATCAACTTTCATTGTCCAAAAATGCACACGTATCTCAGGGCATCAAGATTCGAGCAATCCGGGTGAACAGGGAGTTTGAAAGTTTTGTTTCGTGTATCGGCGCCATTTTGGGCGTGGTCAGGCTGGTTCCAACATAGTCAGAATGTCTCCAATGACTCGTGGTTGGACCAGAATCTTCCGTTGGTAGTTCAAAAAGTTTTGCACAATGTGGTAACAGTCTAACATCAGTCAAAGAGTGGGGAGGGCAGCAATAATTTTCCTACCGGGTCATTCTGGTGTTCCCCCGGAACTGAACAAGTCTGTGCCGTGGCTGTATTTTAGCCATTTCCAAACCGAGGCTGGCGTCGGCAGGAGTGCGTCGATGTCGCAGTTCCCAGTGAGGGGGACGGGGGCGCCCATGCGGAGGGATCGGGGTGCCCCCCGGCTCTCATAGAATCTTCAAAGTTGAGGAGAGAAGGCATGGGGCGTGTGCCCGTCCTGGGCAAAGGACCGCTTTTCGATGTTGACCCTTTTTAAGTAAGAGCATTGGGGCGTCGCTGGAAGCCTCCACCTGGAGGGAGGTGGGGGAGGCTCGTTCGCGTCACCTCCCCCTTCCAGCGACCCCGCGCCGTTCTCCGGCTCCCGTTGTTTTGGTAAGGCCGTGTCAGGCGATGAAGATGGGGGGGGGGTCGGTGGCTGAGGCAAGACATCCCCCCCCCCCTTTTGACATGTGGCGGGACTACCTGTAATTGCCCAGGCGCTGACATGTGGCGGGACTACCTACAATTGTCCAGGCGTCGGCATGTGGCGGGACTTCCTGTAAGCGCCGCCGTCCTTGCTTCAGCTTCGGCCTTCTTTGCGGGCCGGATCAGGCGAGAGTGAGAGGGAGGGGGTGGTCGGTGGCTGAGGCAAGACAGCCCCCCCCCCGTGGCCTGCAGGGCAGCAGAGGAGAGGAGAAATGGAGAGGTCCTTATTATTCTTTGGGCCGCCTGCCCAACAGCCTCTCCTTCTGACCGCGGCCAGGCGAGCCTCGCATGCCTCGAGGCCTCGCCTTCCGGATGGGCGTAACCGCGGACCTGTTGCACTTCGGGAGCTCTGGAATGGGGGTAGGTACCTATTGAATTGTTTCTATTTCATGTGACCGTTATTTGGGCGTGGTGGGCAATGAGGCAGACATGTTTGGAGCAGGAGTAGGCAGCGTAACCTAGCTACCGCGTGGCTGTCTTGCTGTCAAATCCCCGCCATTTTATATTTCTTATTACGAACTTTTTCTAATGTTTCTTATTTTTAGTGAAGTCAAGAGCTCATCAGGGGGTTACTGACTTAGCCTGATTTCTTTTTATTTTTCCTTCTCTTCCTTAGCGTGTTTCGAGTTAAAAGTTTCTGTTAGTAGGGAACGGTGATCACTTCATATTTTTATGTGTCCTTTTCACTAGGGGGTACTTCTGGACGGACCAGACGAGTTCCCTCCAATAAATGGTCCGGGGTGGAACGAGATTATCGATCAAAAGGGGAACATATATTCCTTCATTAGGGTATCTTCCTGGACATACCAAAGGATGTACTTCCACTTACTAGGGTAGCCTCCTGGACGGACCAGATGATCTACTTCCATTAAATGGCCCATGAGTGGGGAGCATATGTCCTCCATAAGGGTAGTCTCCTGGGCGGACCATGCGAGCTACCCCCCAAATAACCAATCAGTGGGGAGTGGGTAGGACTGACAAATTCACAAAGGGGCATAACCTACCCTTTACTACTTGCAAAGACTAGATAGAATATTTCTACTCCACGTTGTTTGCAGGCAGAAAATACCTCAAACGAAACAATTCCTGGAACAACAATGTCCAGGCAACCAATCAATCAGTGGGGAGAAAAACAGGCATGACGGATTACAACGGGGACAAATGTCTGCATTACCTGCCCTTCGCTATCCAAAAAGGAAGACTGAATATTTCTACTCGTCTCAGTTTGTAGATAGGGAAGATCTCAAAGAGCAACAATCGATTATTAATCGATTTCAAACAATCAGTGGGGAGAAAAGTAGGCATGACGGATTACAACGGGGACAAAAGTCTGCATTACCTACCCTTCTCTATCTGCAAAGAGGGACGAACGTTCCTATTCGCCGCCGTTTGCAAACAGAGAATGTCTCGTTCTCAAGAAGAGAACCAATATTTCAAGTAGCATCCAAAGCTAAATGAACCAATAGCAACAATATCAGTATACAAATACCGATTCCAATACAATCAATCAATCAATCAGATGGATAAAACCATCCTACCAATCAGGCGCAAAACGCCCTACTTAATCTTACCCGGACCGGACCATACGGACAGTTCTTCGTCTTCCTCTTCCAGCGCCCGATTGTTCTCTTTCTCCATGCAGCATTCCTGTGGGATTCCAGTCAGGACAATAGGTCGCTCGAGAGAGGTCCGTTCAGAATCGGTGAAGTTCTTTCGATCGGCAGCCGGGCGAGGGCCCTCTCAATGCAGGTATACTCCGATCATTTAGATGTTCACTTCTTCGTCTGGATCTCTCTTACCGGACCTTATGTCACTGATGGACCCCGCGTTGGGACGCCAATTGTGAAACAGGAGCCCATATTACTATCGATGCCCAGGCTGCTGGCGCAAGTCACCTCTTAGTTCCCATTCTGAATAGTTACCAAATAAAGAGACGGGCGCTGGGAGCAGGAATCACAAGAACAGAATTTATTTCTCATGAGGAGAGCCTGTCATTTCGGACACGAAACACAGTGTCTTTCAGGAGGTGCTCTAACAAGTGAGCTGAGACTCTGTCTTTTATACTTTACAAAACACTGGGCATTACAATCACGATATTGTGAAACAAGGAAAAGACATCCCCATAATCCTCGTGCCAATCCTACCCCACATGTGTTCACAATAGGGACCCTTGACCTGCTGATAAGAGGGGAGGGCAATCACGCAGCTGAGTGTTCCGTCAACTGTTTAGGATGTGTGCGCCTGATCATGGCCCAGGGGGTGGGGTGGCCAGGATCAATAGTGGGTCCTTTGAAGAGGAGTGACTTCATACAATAAGGGGCAGTAAATGGTATCTCCTGGCTCAGGCGATGGCCTCGGACATGTGTGGTCAGTCGGACTCGGGGGAAGGGGTCATCAAAGGAGTGGTATTCATGCCGCGTGGACAATCGAGCGCGGAGGGAAGGCTTGTCAACAGAGGGGCATTCATGGAAGGAAAGGAGGTGTTGGTCAGGCGCGGCCGTGACTCCCAAGGACAGGGCCTTGCAGAAGAAGAAGGTTTATGACTTGCTCGTGTGAGGAGAAGGGAGGGGGAGCCAGGGTAGACACAAGGGCAGAGTCGCGTAGAGAGAGAGATCTTATGACCCGTACATGAGGGAGAGGGGGCAGTCAGGTGCAACTGGGGAGGGCTATGTCAGCTGAGGAGAAGGATGCCTCTTTAAGAGAAAATGGGGGGTTTGCGTGGGTCAAGCAGAAGGGCTGCCTTTCATGGCAGGGTCGCGCAAAGGGAGAGGGTTTCCTGGTTTATGTATGTGAGAGAGAGGGGAGGGTTTCAAATACACGCAGAAGGGAAGCCGGTGATTCTAATCTTAGGCGGGCGAAAAGGCCAGGGTGCCTAAAATGGCTGTCATGTACACATGGGTACAGAACTTTGCTGGCAGTGGGATGTAGTTAATGCTTTACGGTATTCATGGTACGCGCAGGGAGGGGAGTGGGAAAAGGGAAATGAACGTTGCTTATGTACATCAATATTTCTAATTTTCTACATAAGTCCCTAGTAAAGCGCACTGTGTGTGCCCAGGGCCTGCAAATCAAATGCTACTAGTGGACCTGTAGCACTGGTGTTCCCACCCACATGAGTAGCCCTGTAAACATGTGTCAGGCCTGCCATTGCGTTTTGCAAATGCAGTTTAAACTGTAATGTCGACCTAGAAAATGCACCCACTTTTCAGGCCCAAGCCTTTCCTTTTTACTACATGTAAGGCACCCCTGAGGTAGGCCCTAAGTAGCCCCATGGGCAGATTGTAGTGTATGTGAAAGGTAGAACATGTACATGTTCTGATAGTAAAATAATGCCAATTTCATTTTTCACTGTTGCACGGACTTCCTCTCCCATAGGTTATCAGCAAAGCTGCCTTTCAACATCTTACAAGTATAGCTTTCAATTGGGAATAACTAGAGATTTAAAGTTTGGGCTCTCTGAGCTCATAATTTAAAAACACATATTTTAGTGAAGGTAGTTTTTATTTTGTGTTTGAAAATGGCACATTTAGAAAGTGGGTATTTTCTTGCTTTACCATCCTGTGCTTCGGCCTGACTGTGGAATCAAAGTCTGGTTTTTACTGACAGCTGGGTTGTTTATGCATTCCCTCTAGACAGTCATACAAAGGGAGCTGAGGTGTGCCCTGCATATCCTGATTGCCGATCAACAGGCTAATGTGCCTTCCTGAGCTAGAGTGGTGGGTGGAGTTGTCACTGACACCTGAATAGGGGTGTGCCTGGCATCTGGCAATGCTGTCTGCACCCCTCTGTAGTGTGTCTGGAGCCAAGACAGGGTAAGGAAGGATCTGTTCACTACAAAGACTATTCTTTGAACTATGCGTACTTCAAAGTGGAAAAGGAATATAAGTATTAGATCTATAACCCCAGACTTTTAGAACACTTCTGGATCAAGTGGAGACTCTGCCAAGAGGAAGAACTAGAGTGCTATCAGGAGGAGTACTGCTCCCCTGCTCTGTTGCTTTGGTGGGTTGGCCTGCAGTTGCTGCTTCTGTCTTGGAGAGTAAAAGGACTGGACTTTGCTTTGGTATCCTGCTTAAGAAGTCCAAGGGCTTGCATGTGCTTGCTTCCTGTTAAGAATTCTCAGGGCCATCAAAGACTTCATCTGCATAATCCCTAAACTCTACTGCTGGGAGTTCTGACCTGCTAAGTGGTGCCAAATCCAGTTTTGGGCCCATGGAGGTGGTTCTGCAGCTTCAAGATGTAAAACTCCATGTGTCACCTTTCAAGCACCATATTTTCGGCTGCAAGCTTTCTGTGTGGGTGAAAAAACAACGCATTACCACGGTGCAGCTGAAAAATCAATGCAGTGCCTGTTCACAGCCCAAAGAATTGCCGTAGCCAGAGTCCAGAGCACTATGTCTCTGGACACCTGCTCCGACTTTTACGCAGGCCCTGCTGTGCGGCTGAAAGAATTGATACATCATCAGTTAATGGCTGAAAGAATTGACACAGCACCTGTTTCGCCATTTCCGCATCGACCCCACTGTGCGCCAAGTTTCCAAGGCATCGCCCCGCTGAAAGGAGTCACCTGCGGAAATCAACGCATCACTTCTCATGTGTGCAGCAGAACCGACGCCTCAATTTCCCTGAGACTCAAGAACCGACACATCACTGTGGCCTAGATGTATCATCGTTCCCATTTGCGATTTCTTAATAGCGATTTTTACTGGATCGCTATTAAGAAATCGCAAAATGGGATGTATGTTTAAAATCGCTTTTTTTTTGCGATTCCTTATTATTCCTAATTTGCGAATTCGCAAATAAGGAATAATTTCCCATTCATTCCTATGGGCCAGGAGGCCCATAGGAATGATTGTGAAATAATTCTCAAATTGCGAATTCGCAATTTGCTAATCGCAATTTGAGAATTATTGCAAGGGTGCAGGGGTGTCTCATGGACACCCTGCTGCACCCCTGAAACTTACATGTGTGTGCATATGGCCCACATACATGCCCTATGGGCATGTATGTGTGCCACATGCCACCTTCAAAATTGCTTAATTGTGAATTTTGAATGAAATTCGCAAATTAACACCAACCTGAAATTGGTGTTAATTTGCGATTTCTTAACCTGAATTCGCAAATTGAAATTGCTTCATACATGGCATTTAAGGAATCGCAAAATTGCGATTCCTTAAATGCTCAAGCAAAATAAGGAATCGCAATTCCTTATTTTGCTAATTTCTCATACATCCCAAAAGATGCAAAATGCCCGTTTGCGATTCGTTAAGGCCGAAATTCTGCGAATTTCGGCCTTAACGAATCGCAAAAGTCTTGATACATCTAGGCCAGTTTTCTGACACTTTCCTCCTTTGAGACTGTTTTTCAGTTTGGGTTTTGACTCATCAAAGGTACTTTGTGCTAAAATCAACATATCCATAGAGTTCTATGGATATAATTGCTTAAATCTATTAAAAGTTCAGAGGCCTCCCCGTACCTGCTTAGCTGGCCAGCTGCAATTGAACATGCCTAGACCTGCCTGAACCCTGCTGCTGGCCTCTGCTGGAATGAGTCATGATCCCCAAGAGATGTCCCCGAATCCTGGACCCCTGAGTGGCATCAGTTGAAGCTTCTCAAAGAAGAAAAGGTGAAAATCCTAGCATTGTGGTTCTTTGTGGAAGGCCTTGTTCACGCTGAAACTTTGCAGCCTGTGATAACCATAACGCAAAGCTCCAGTGATACCTGCTGTTCGTGCCAGCAGTGACCATCCACAACAAACAGCAACGGAACCTACACTTTGTGCTACAGCAACAGCTACAGTAACAACAGCCCGCAACAACTGCCATTGTGAACGTCCAGTGATGAACAGATCTTTGCACTAGAGCAACAACTCTCCTGCTCTTCACCCCAAAAGCCTCTGCCTCACAACATCCTCCAAAGCAAAGGAACTCTTTGCGCCAGACTTAAAAAGGCAACTTTTCAGTGGGACTAACCACTTCCCTGTATCAGACTCGCTCTGCATCTCGGTCTCTCTATAGTTGGGACTTTCCCCCAGTCTAGTGTGACCAGATTACAGCAAGTGTTTTCTCAAAAAATGTTAAAATTGAATATCTTAGGTTCAACTCATTGGATTTTTGTCATCCTGGTATCATTCTATTTATTAAACCTCTATTTTTCTAATTTGGTTTTAGATTTTTCTTGTGTTGTGTGTTCACTTTAAAACTGTCTTTGTGCTGCATAAATACTTTACAGATATGTTTTACTGCTTTGTGCCAAGCTATCAGAGGCTTAAACACAGGTTAATTTAGTGACTTTTTGAGGTTCATCCTGACAAGCATTGCGGAATTCTTGAGTGGGGCTTCCACACTTCTCAACTAATAACTTAATTTCTAACACTTAGTATTAAGTTCTTACTGCGAGTGTACATTTCCACAGATCCTGATTCTGCATATTAGAATCTTTTTGTTGTTGTTTTGTACTCTCATATGCCATTTTGTATGCATTTGAGTTGGACTTAGATAAGCAAACGTGTTGGAATTTGGCTTTAAGTGTTTTGAAAACAATGCATGAGACACACGAAAAGCCATTTTTGTTGTATTGTGTTTTCCAGGTATTTGTTCACTCTCCAAATTAAAAAGGATTTGGCGATAGGAAGACTTCCTTGCAATGACAATAGTGCAGCGTTGTTAGTGTCACATCTTCTGCAGTGTAAGTAAAGGTGAAACATCAATCTTTCTATTATTTGTACATCTGAACAATATTGAAAGCTTTTCATTTACACTTTCATATTGAAAGTCATAGATAAGGTCTTTCAGAGAAGTGAATACCAAAAATATCTATTACTTTCATCAAAAAATGTAAAAAATGTTTTGGTGCCTACAGGGGTCCCGCAGGGGTCCACACTTAGCCCCTTACTGTTCAATGTGTACATTACACCTTTGGTATATCTAGCTGAACAGTTTGGGGCTAAAATCTTAGGGTATGCTGATGACACCCAATTGTTGTTTACCTGGCCAGACGACAATCTGGACACGTCTACAGTCCATCTGTGTCTGTCCACGGTATTTCGCTGGTTAACACAGGCCCAGCTGAAGTGCAATGAGGACAAGTCTGAAGTGCTCTTTTATGGCTCCTTCCCCCCCTCATTTAAGAGCACACTTTGGCCTTCTAACATTCCCTGCCCAAAAGAGATGGGGAGACCAGCAAAAAATCTGGGCATTTGGTTTACGGAGGATCTCAGATTTGAGCATCACATCAAAAAACTTACAGGCACCTGTTTTGCCACTCTGAAAATGCTCCGCAAGTTTTTCCCCTTGCTCCCCAGGGAGGCCAGAGAGTCGGTTGCCAGAGCGCTCATACTGGCTCGCCTCGATTACGCGAATGCACTGTTCAGTGGCATTCCGGCATATCTGGTCAAACGCCTCCAAATTATTCAGAATGCGGCTGTACGCCTACTATTTAACATCCCCAGATGGAAGAGCGTTCGCACTGAGCTGCGCTCGCTTCACTGGCTTCCCGTAGCGCAACGCATTCTGTTTAAATCTTTGGTGTTGGCGTTTCGTGCAATTCATGACCAGGGCCCCTCGTACTTGAGAAAGAGATTCACAAGGTACATCCCGGCACGCACCCTGAGATCCGCCTCTCTGTTTAAACTGTCCCTTCCCCGTTTTAAACGTGCCAGACTGGGCGGCCAGTCGCTGTCTGTTGTGGTGGCTCGGGCCTGGAATGCCCTCCCTCTCCATCTACGTTCCACGCCGACAGTGGCTGCTTTCAAAAAACACCTGAAAACTCACATATTCAAGTGCGCAGTCTAGGAGGATCCCCCGATGTCTTGTTCTCTGCCTCTCTGTTGTTTTCCCCGCGCCAGGATACTCACCAGTAACAGAGCGCGTTACAAAACGGTTTATACTTATACTATACTTAATTTGTTTACAACAATAATCATGTTAGCATTCCCTTCAATCTCAACCAAATTTCAATACTTTAACAATTCACAAAAGTTTTTAGGCATTTACACACGGAAACTACAATAGTCTCTGGTTCCCAGAAGTATGCCTGGAAAACCGCTGTGTAGTTTTTGCATGTGCAAATGGTATAATGTTACATTTATACGTGAGAATATATTGTGCTTTCTGTGCCCAGAAAGACACAGTAAAACCATGAAACATACTTCAGCTACTTTATTTTTCAGTATTGCCCCATCACTCCAATATTTCCGATTCTGCAATGTAAGATCCAGTTCTCATTCCTTGAGTCCATATAGCAAACAGAACCAGCCAACACGTTTCGTCACAGTACAATCAAAACCGGCAACTTCCTCCAGGCTTCAAATTCAATGTGAAAGACAGCTTAGTACTTTCAAACTGCTGTTCAAGACACTAAGGGCCCCATGAGGATGGCGGTTGGATTGCCCCCGCCGGGCAATTAGCCCGCCATCCCTGTAGAAAAGACCCCCGCCATATTATAACGGCTGGAGGGTGCGAGACATGTCGACCGGGCAGAAAAGGGTTCAATATGGTGGCGGTGTCTTTCAGACACCGCCAGCCATATTAGAATTTACATGTTGCCACAGAAAGGCATGCAGAGTCTGCTTGGGGGGCCTGTCCGTTGCAGGCCCTCATTGACTCTGGGAGTGTGGGGGGTGCACATGGGGTGTACCTATGGTACCCCCTGCCTTTCAAAGAACAACATGGCAGGCACCGCGCATTGCCTGTCACGTTGTGCTTTGAAAAGCACAACATGCATTTTTAGCATTGCGGCGGCATTGCGGCGGGCGTTAGCTTTTAGCACCGCCCGGCACAATGTTAAAGGTACGAGATACGCCCGCCAGTGTGGCGGGCGCATCATAATGGGGTGTGCGGGACTGCCACTAGCATTGCGGGCGGTCCCATTCCCCACTGGTATGGCGGGCGGACAAAGTCTGCCCGCCATACTAATGTGCCAATAAGGGCCATATGTACGTCGATTTTTAGCGTGCGCAAATGCGTTTTACACCCGTTGGCATACGCTAAAAACCTTGGGTTCATGTTCAAGTCGCTAATCAATTAGCAAATCTTGCAAAATAGTTATTGAGACTTGCTATTAGGAGGGGGTGTTCCCTTCCTAATAGCGACTCATGAGCCATGTATGAATGTTTTGTGACTGCAATTGCGGTCACAAAACACTTGCAAATTACCACCTACTTCAAATAGGTGGTAATGCAATTGCAAATGTAAAGGGGTCCCCAGGGGAGCCCTTCTCCTTTGCAAATGCATGCAAAAAATATATCTTAAGGGCAGGCAGTGGTCCCAGAGACCACTGCCTGCCCTTAAAAAATTAAACAAAAACGTTTCATTTCAATTTTTTAAATGCATCCCGTTTTCCTTTGGGCAAAACGAATGCATTTAAAAAAAGAAGCTGCTTTATTTAAAAGCAGTCCCAGACATGGTTGTCTGCTGAGCCCAGCTGGCCACCATCCCTGGGAGGGCCAGCCATTCCCTATGGGGTTGCAAAGTGTGAGTGACTCATTAATATTAATGAGCCTCGCACTTTGCGACCCCATTGGGAATCGCAATGTGTGCCTCTGACACTGTTGTACATAGTAAATTGCGACTTGAAATCAAGCGCAAATTGTGATTTGCAATTTACCAGGGTCGTACATCTGACACCAAACATCCATGGTGAGTCACAGTGAATCCAGCATGCTACCATGAAAAGCAACTGCAAGTGCTATGTGCAATAACCTCCAAGTGTGGTCATACCGTAAGCAACAGATAATGTTATTGAATGATATATTACAAAATGTATGGACATTTAAGTATCATACAGAGTTAATCATAATCACAGCACTAATCCCATGATTAAATCTTAATCCACATGCATTAGATATGGGTGAAGATGAATCAATTACTACTATTGTACCTTTATATCATGATATAGTCTGTCTAACAGTAAGATCAAATATTAATTCTCACAGTCTTACAAATGACGGGCGATACTGAAAATACTTTATGCAAGGGAATTAATGCCAAGGTTAGAGAGTTTGGAGTGGTCACCCCTCCACCCCCCAGTTGCCTTGCACATTTTCTGTTTATAATTGAGGCTAGTTATGAGGTTAAAGGGGCGCGAGCCAACAGCTCTTATTTCCGCTCTATTCCTTTTATCATACATTTGCTACGTCTTCAAACCACGTATTCTGGTTAACGAAATGGATTTAAGTAAAAAAGAGAGATGAATTCACAGTATTAAGTGGAATACAAATTACGTTAGAACTGCAATTAATCTGATGTCTCCTTAAAAGTCTTCTCAGAGAGGTGGATAAGCGTTAATAACTTGGATTAGGAGGAGAGTGCAGTGAAGATATGCAGATGGCCTTACCAGGAGTTATTTGTAGCCTACATATTGTAAGACTGTTGCACACGTGAAGGGTATAAAGGGATCAGAGGTGTAAGTCTCGTTTCACACTCACTCTTTGAATAAGTGATTTGCCTAAAGACAGAAAGATGTTTCCATTGCATGCTGGAGTGAATGGAAGGAGAGTTGTCCAGACCTTCACTGGCATCCCCGGCTAAAACGTCACTCTGGTTTCCGGAACTATTCCTGGAAAACCCCCGTGCATTTTCACAGGTGCAAATGTGCATAATGTGCATTTACACATGATAATAGATATTTCTCACAGACCCCTGGAAGTGGCAGCAAAATTATGAAAGAAGGAGAGTTGTCCTAACCTTTATTGGCATCCCTCCCTTTAAAAGACTTGTTCCTGGACAGGTGGAGGCCATATGACGGACTCAAATGGATATTGATATCACTCAGCCTTATTTACAGTACGGCAGATCGGGTACTGTACAACGAACATGGTTAAGTACTGTGTCACCAAATTCCTGATTCGCACACTCTATTTTGCTTTGGTGGAACTCTTGTGTCCACCTGCAGGACTCTACACGAGTGGAAATCTTGGACAAATGGATCACAGAGACTGGTCTGAATACCGCAGACTATCTGCCCTATTTAGGACCCAAATTGCCTGGGAATCCTTGCTGGTCCTAAACAGGAAAACACAGGTATGCCCCCCTCATACTGGGAGAAAGCTCCCAGCATCTCAGGTACATTTTTTTTGTTTTACAAAAAATAACTCCCACATTGCAGATTTGCAAAATAAGTTGCTGTGGGCAGGCTAATTGAACATTGTACCCGCACAGCAAAGATACATTCAATGGCCCGGAGCCGCCTCCCCCCGCCCCTTAGCACCTTGAGACCCTCACGGGTGAATAGGGCGCTATATAAACCCCTTATTGATTGATTGAATGAATGTAAGTGCATTCCACCAGAGCCCTGTGTGACCAGAATGCCGCCCAAGGGTCTGAATAAGGCTGTTAGACTATTTGTGAATCTTAGGGCTTTTTTTAGAGTTTGGCAGATGGATTACTCCATCACAAATGTGGTGTATACCTTGCCCGCCATAAGATATAATGCACATGTAATATGGCGGGTGGGATAACCACCACGGTTGTGACAGAATATCCGACCCACAAGTTTCTAAATAAGGCCTTTAGTCTGCATTGCCTCTGAAGTAATCAAGTGCACGTTGTTGAAAGGACAAAGACTATGACTTTTTGGACCAGCCTAAGGTATACTCTACCACACAGTAACTATCCTGATGTGACTTGTTTTTTGGAAATAGTCGTCAAGAAAACTGCCCTTTTGCCATTTGCAGAAAATGTTTCAATTTAAAGCAATAACTTTCGCTTCTGCAGATTGTTTAATTTGAGGGGAACTAGCAGTGTCAATCTGGGATAGTGCAGTGTCCTCAGAAAGTGATTTGTCTAACTTGAGCAGGACCTCAGACCACAGGATCAGATCATCAGACACTAAAACCTAGTTCCACCCTCAGCACTTCTTTGATGGGAGCTTTGCTTGGTCGCTAGGTTGATTGCAAGGATATGTGTCACTCCTGTAGTCAGATTGAAAGAAAGGTCATAACAGTGGTGGCTTGAGAGTCCTGGTTGATTTCTTATACCCCAGGAGGAGAAGTAAGCATAAACGAGTGGGTCACTAGGTACATCTTCCCATTTTAAGAAGCTTTTATCGATTTACTATTACTTATAATGACTGCTTCTTTATAAAAACAGCATTAAGTACTAGTATCTCCTGAAACTTTTCACTTGTTTTCATCATTCAGGTAGCATTTTGCTCAAATTGCTGTATGCGCTATAACTTAGGCAAACACTGCAGCCTGCTGATTTCCTCGGGTAAATGATGGCTTTTCAAGGGACCAAAATCAGCAGTGGCAGCTGCTGTGCCAATAAAGTGCCTGGTGTCGACCTGACAGCAAGGATGGTCCCGCCCCACCCTCGGCTGGGCTGAAGTGGGCGAAGAAAAATTAAATGAAAATACCCTGTGTTAATATCATGTTATTTTTCATGTTTTTACTGCTGCGAAAGCAGTGGGGCGGTGCTCCTCCGTCTGAATGGAGGAGGTGCCGTTGAAAATCAGCAAGCTATGCTCCATTTTGCCAGCAGTAATTTTCTGATCCAATTATTTCAAAGACTTGAGTGTTGCATTCTGTTGGGTGCAATGGTCCCCTCATAAATAGGGTCTACTTATTTAACACTCTCTCTGCTAGTCTGATTCTCTACAATACCAACCACTAGAACATTTACAATATCGATAGATTTCAGTAAGAAATTAAACCTTAACTAACTGACACAGAAACAGTGAACTAATTGAAAAGAAACTAAAGTGTTGAGAATAATCAAAGTAGTATAAAAAGGAAAATAATACATCCCAAATGAATCGTGGAAATGGGAAATTAATATATCACAAAGGTTGAAATTAACATTGGAAACAGATCTTTAAAAAGTAGGAGGAATGAAGGACAAAAGGAGACAGAAAAGAGGAATAGAGGAGGAGTTTATTGTCTATGAAAAGGAAACGGCTTAGGATATTTGAGTAGTGTTATTTGTGTGTTCTCGTGAAGTTAGTCATTGGGTCAACAAAAAGCACATGGACGATGGGAACAATAGCGGAAGAACAGCTATTGTGTTGCTCTGTGTTGAATTCTGGCTGAAATGGTTTATTCTGCAATATATTTTGGATGCTAAATATCTTGAAAAGTAAAAAAGTATCTTGCTCTCAACTACATCTCCAAGGTTAGTTTTTTATTCTTGGAAAATTGACTTGTAGCAGGTATTGTTTTGAAGGTTTGGACTAAATGAAATACGTAAATAAATAATGGGCTTGTGATACTCCTGAACGCGGGTTCTGCTTTTTGATTCATCTCTCCATTGGCATCTGCCCAAGTTGGCGTCCAGGTGGCTCTACCCAGGCACTAAGCGTGAATGCTTTGTTATCACATCCGTGGGTGCAAGCCTCAGTGAGCCTGTGTTGCAACGGATAAGCAGGAGGAAATGGCACTGTTTGCTGATGAATCACAGTGTGTTGCAATAGGTTGCAGGGAACAATGCCACATTGAGACGCTGTATTTAAGAGATGCAAATAGCATTGTGACTAATCCGAGACGATAACAGAGCACTGGGCAGTTGACCACAGTTAATGTAAGTCACGATGTGCTTTCCTGGAGTTCCCTTTGAGTGTTAATTATACACATTTAGTCTTAAGATCTAGCTAGCTATTATTTTGTAATTTTCATGCGGTCACACCTAGTGCCTTGTACGGCTATCTGTGCACTGCAAATGCAATGACGCCCCTATCATTCTTCTCTCTTAGTTCCTATGCCAGTCCTTTAGATTTCTACAGTGCTCCAGATACACCTAAGTAGGGTTTTGCATTATACATTATAGCTAGCCATTTGTTTTAATTAAGCAGTGTCCCATATTTATGCAGAAATTATTTGATCCTTAGTTGTTCGTTATCAGGTGTGAGTAGTGTGACCAGTGCTGATTTTCCTTTGCATTCTGGGTTTTGTAGTCAAACATTCACAATAAGACACAAACTACCAAAATTGAATAAAAACCATATCTGGATGGGTAGCTTTCCTGCCACGGATTAACTTGATAACTTCTACATTTAATGGCAGGAGTTCTAAATCGAAAACTATTACTGGCCATGCAAATCCCATACAAATGAAATTCCATGAAAACTACACTGGAATAATAGCAGTGGCCTAGACTACCTTGCCCAGGCCAGCAAATGGCAGGTGAGCCAGTGATTCTCCCTGCACGGTGGGTAACAATGCCTTTAAGAAGTCTGCTGTGCTTCTCGCTTCACTGCCTCTTTGCTGTAGAAACAATGCAACTCTAGAAATAAAACTCTTTACAGGTCTCTCACAAGTAGACATATGCTCACCAGAAGACTTTCTCTCAGGCAAAATGTACAACTAGCTGCCACTGCACAGCTAGTGAAGTCATGCGCCAGCTGTATTGAGGAATCTGAGGACCGGAACCAGAAGTGACGAATCGCTGAGCTCCTGTTGTGGTGCGGGATTGAAAGCGGAGTGGAGCCGCACCATACCTATCTGACATGCCCCCAAAGGGAGGAGGTGAACCAGAGCGGGACCAGGAGGGGCATTGGGTGTAACAAGGCCCTGATCACAGGCTTTGACTACTGGCCAGCTCCCGGCTCAGCCCACGGGGAGCGCAGAGAAGAGGAAGGAAAAGCCTGCGATTACCTGTAAGGTCCCTAAGGTGGCAACTACTGATTGTGCATCGGAGCGGCTAGCCCCAGAGAGGAAACTGCCCCCGAACTTTCCCTCCTCCCCTTGATAGCTATGCCATGCAAAGGAAGCACAATTCAAGGCCTACCATTCAGTCTTGCCACACATAGTCACCAGAACCCCTGCTGTGTGCTGGTACACTGGCTACCCAAGCCCCGGAATAAGTGATTCTAAAAAGCAGGCCAGAATTTGCCTGAATTGGATCAAGCAAGGAAGGAGCCTAATATCTAAGGAGAAAGATTGTCATCCTCATACTCATTGGGGGTCAATACCCGAGTAAGGAAAGTGCAAATAAAATCCATCTGAGCCTGGTCAGGTTCTCAGCTGAACACAGGGCGGACATGGCACCCTAGCGAGGTAGCTGCAGGGTTAGACTCTATTCCGTGGGCACTGACCCGGACAAGTCCCAGTTCAGGGAGGCGGCCCAATTAGGCCTGGGTGCGGCTTGTTGCCTGGGTGAGCTTCCTGCTTCTGCAGAAGTCGGCATGTACCAGCATCCACCAGCAAGAACAAAGCCATGTGGCACAATACAGGAATCAGTTATCAACAAATATGGAGTAAAAACTTTTGACGGCGTAAAAAAAAGTAAGGGCCTTTATCCATCTAGAAATTGAACTACAGATTTCCGGTCAAGCTATAAGACAAGAAATGCTTCAAGAAGCATAAACAAGCAGGACCACAACAGAGGCAGACAATTACAAAAAAGAAACCAGAGGACAAAGGGAAAACCATGAGCAATGCCTACCCTCTACAAAGATCAATTAAAGCCTCTCATGCTTGTAGCAAACCAATATCCACCACTCCCCCAGCCCCAACGCCACAACAACCACCAGGTACTTTACTTCAGTCCCCACCTTGTGGAGAATTTCAACGAAGGGCCAGTCACAAGACAATTTAGCTCCAAGGCCCAGGTAGCGATGCTGACACAAACCCCTTCACTACTCAAGCTCCATGATTTCAATCTTTACCCTTCCACTCAGGATTCAGAAACCAACAGCATATTGGGAGGCCTGGGCTGTTCACCGTTACTCTATAAAACCAAGTATAAACTCGTACCTGGGTGCACCCAACAAAACTTCGTCTAATCTTAAATAAACACAACTCTGACAGCAGCTTTCAATGTCCTCACAGGGCAGACACAAAAACTGGGATTCCAAATGGATACGATGCAGGTGATAGCAACAGTTATAACGGGGATAGCAACCAAATCGGATATATTGGAGGTCAAACTGAACTCAAACAGCCACCTAACAACGATGTGCACATGCCTTCTTGTAGTGGAGAAACTCAGCACTTTGTCTAAAGTTCTCAAAGCTTTGATAACAGATTAAAAACAAAGGCATCAGTTAACAGCTGACCAGAAGAGCAATTACACAGAGGACAGGGTACCGGATCCAGCTCTACAAGCAGGATACTCCAACTTTACTACTCTCTACAATAAAAGTGCCAGCACTGTAGGAAAGGATACACCGCCTACCCAATCCCAACTGGTCATAATGGAGAACAGTATTTCCATTAAAAAGGACCAAATAACAGCCAGCAAAACACCAACGGCTGGTAATTTATACAGGGCGACCTTAGAAGAGACAACAGGGACGGGGCCCCTGCTTAGATGATGCAGCCAGAGAAGAACTTGACAAAGATATTACACAAAGTGAGGTTATAGCTGCATTGCGGGAATTAGCCCCCGGTAAAGAATCTGGTCCAGATGGGATCCCCCTCGAGGTCTATAGAGCTTTGGAATCCGAGATCGCTCCCCTTTTGGTAGATCTGTTTAATGGGGTTATGTATTCAGGAGTGGTCCCGGATTCCTGGAAGGAAACGATTATTATAATCTTTCATAAAAAGGGAAACCGAGTGAGAAACCAGGGTCCTATCGCCCGATTTCGTTGATCAATGTGGACACCAAATTATATTCTAAGATATGGGCTAAAAGGTTGGGCAGGGTCATTGGCGGTCTTGTTTCCCCATGGCAGCACGGGTTTGTCCCCGGTCGTGGTACGACGCACCATACATGTAGAGCAATCTCATTGTTTGATGAACAGGCTGCCGTGGGGGGGAGATGGCCATGATCCTGCTCGACGCAGAGAAAGCGTTTGACCGCGTTGCTTGGAGCTTTCTCTGGGGCATTTTGGCGGGGAGAGGATTTGGCGAGAAAATGATCAGAGCTCTTAAAGCTATGTATTTAGATCCGGTAGCAAGAGTGATGGTAATGGGCGAGAAATCAGATAAAATTAATTTGAAGAGAGGACCTCGCCAGGGCTGCTCATGCTCCCCCATTCTTTTCTCACTGTATATTGACCCTTTTACCCAGAAAATTTTAGAATGCCCTAGGATAACCCCTGTGATATTTAATGGCTATTCAAATACAATGTTGGCGTATGCCGATGATTTGGCTGTGATTACTACTAACCCACAGCAGGCGCTTCCTATTCTGGCTCAGATGGCAAAGGTTTTTGGCTCTGGTTCAGGGTATCTACTAAACAAATCTAAAACTCAGATAATTTGCTCAAAAAATATTGTTAAATCTGATTCCAGATTCGTGGATTCTGCCATTTACTTAGGGGTTACAATTAATGCGTCAGTGTATAGAATTGTGGAGGAAAATTATCCCCCCTTATTAAATCTATAGACGCTGAACTTAAAAGAATAGATGTGTTACATCTTTCATTGGTAGGGAGGGTCAACGCATTAAAAATGTTAATGTTTCCCAGAGTATTGTATTTGTTCCGGGCAATTCCCTTATTTATTGATGAAAAAATTATGAAAAATTTGGAGTCCTTATTTATAAGATTCATCTGGCAATATGGTAAGGTTAGGCGCTCCACCAACCTTATGTCACTACCCAGGGAAAGGGGTGGGATGGCACTCCCAAATGTAAGATTATATCATTGGTCTTGCCTACTGATTCAAATGTCTAATCTCTTTCAATGTGATCTGGGCACCGGGATGGAAAGTCTTGCTGCAGAGTGCCCCCCGCCCCCGATTTTTAAGATGCTGTTGGGGGGAAAGGCAACCGGTCTGTTGCTGTGTGAAGTTGAACGGAGATTTTATAAAAAGGCTCGACTTAAGACCTTATTAGGGGCATGGTTAGTTTGGAAATCTATCCTGAAATTCTTTAATGCCCCCAAGGTGAATTCTTATTTACATCTGAGTAACTCCAGTCTTTTTCCTCGGCTGAGAGCTGATAGGAATCTTCACGTCTGGAAGGGATTGGGGGTCAAGACCCTTGGGGACATTATGGAGGGGGACAGGATACTCAGGTTTGATGTTTTGCAGGGTAGATTTGGTATTCCAGCCAATATTTGGCTTCTCTATGGTCAAATAGCTCGAACCCTTAAGGTTTTAAGACCATAGCTGTCCCCCAAGGTGGATCTCCCTCTGGTCGAGGTATTAGCTAGAGGATGCAAGAAGATCAAAGTAGTGCATAATCTTCTTATTGAGAGGATTGAGGATGATATTGAGAGGACGGAGTGTAAGTGGGCAACTAAACTGGGGAATCCCAATGTCCACCTGGATCTTGCTCTCTGCATGAATAAAAAGATATTTCGGGCTTCCAACCTCCGGGCTCAGCATTATAAAACAATTTTTAACCTTTATCATACACCGACCAAATTATTTGCCTGGGGTGTAAGGGAAGATGATAGTTGTCCTAGATGTAATGCCGGTCAAGCCGATATATTACACATGTTTTTTCACTGTAATCGGTTGGTAACAATAAAGGACGAGATAATACAATTCTGGGAGGGGCTGCTAGGTCGATCTATCCCCTACCCTGATGCTATTGGGCACGGACTCTAATCTGAACTTAGGGAAGGACGAGGAGGCCCTCGTTTTTATGTCAGTTGCAGTGCTTCAGATTTTATTCTCTGCAGGTTGGAAAGATGTGACCGCTCCCTCCTTCCAGATGTGGCTATCCAGATTATTGGGTGTACATAATATTGAGTCCAGTCTATATGAATTGAAGGGGGCAAAAAAACGGGAGATGGGAAGACGTATCTGGGCCCCGTTACAGAGTGGAGAGAAGCAAGAGTCTGATAAAGGATGATAAGGTTCTACCTAAGATGTTCAGCTGGGGTGGCCCGTGGGAACAAGTTTTTAGCAAAGCGGTTTTTATTATTAACTATGTATTTATCTCTCTGATTGTTAATGCTGATTCTGTGTATATTGGTTTCAACTTTATGCTGGGCGTAAGTCCGTGCTTTGTATGTTTGTATCAAATTGATGTCTTTTTAATGCACCTTTTATTCAGATAAAAATATTAAAAAAAAAAAAAAAAGAGAGACAACAGGCACCTGTAATCCTCTATCTAGAAGAGAAAAAAACACCTGAAGAAGCAAGTAAATATTAACAAACAGTGGGGGTGGACAAAGGAGTTTCAAACATGGATAGAGGCCTCAATTAAGGTTAACACCTCCACCAAGGAGGCAACATTAGATATTGCCCCGCCATCAAAAATATCAATGCCACAGAAGCCAGATACCGCTCCACAAATAAGGACACCAAAAGAGCTATTCCCAAATTTATTGACACCAAGGCTTGAAAACAAACAGTCAAGGAAGCAATTAGTTTCACAGTCTCAGCTAACACTGTCCAAAGGAGCTACAATGGAGAAGGAGGGGCAGCCTCAAGCTAAAGACGATCTTACCCCCAACCCCACTCCAACAGATCCCAGAGGAACAGCAACCAGACATGGCAATTAGGCAGGCAAATACAAGTGCAAACAGGCCACCAGCAACGAGAAACACCAGGGACCTGATGTCATCTCGTATAACGTCAGATCATATTGACACAAATTGGTAAAGAGAAGCTAGCCGACCAGAAACACATGCTACCCCAAAACTAAACGATGAACAAGAGGTTTAAAGCCAGTATAAGGAGAGGAGAACACTCTAAAATGGATACTGAGAACAACATTATGATATTCACCCGAGAATACATATCTCGAGGTAATAAAGACATATTAAATAGGGCAAATATTTAACAAATTCTTCATCGCATACCACAGTTAATCCATCTCAACACAGAAGACCTACTGCATGTACAATTTAAGGTCCTATGCAATAAGGCAACTAGAGAACCAATGCTAGTCACATGGAAAACCAGCCCAATAACCCAAATGGTTATAACAGTGAAAGACCGACTAGGTAACCGGGGGATACATGTTCGGGAACCTGAAGCAGATAGATACGCTTACATACTAGTGGACCATCCTGATGTAAAAACAACACAAATACAAAAAAAGTTTATACTAAAGGGCACATTGAGAACAACAGCTGCGAAGCCACTTTGCAATTTAAAGACAAATGCCACTACGTGGTGTGAAATTGCTGAGGGACCAAAGAATGCAGACCTTATTAACAACTGGAGCTGGCTGGCGTCTACCTTAGGAGGCCGATTCATACAACTTTCCAAGAATTGCAATGCACACCGCTTGGACATCTTCCTTAATTTTGCCATTTTTATTCAACTGTCATCCATTCGAGTGCTCCCTGGATGGAGCGATTGCCCTGATATCACTTTCATTTGTAGTGAACCCCTGAGGTAGGGCTAAAACTAAGGCCTGAAATGCATTGGGTAACATCAATTTCGCAACTGAGGATGTTTATGTTTTTTGGCGTGTCCAGACATAGGCTCGGACTGACATATCTGTGGCGTGAGAAACTGTTGAATTATAAATGTCACATGGGTGAACAGAACAACAAAAATAAATAAAATCATAAAAAGAATTTGGAGTACACGGAACAATCATTGTTGAAATTGCAATAACAGTCGAAAATTTTCGTGATAATCACAATCAATGCTGTGCACCTGATAATGGAGAGAAACTCCTCTCCATCTCCAAAGATACCTCAGGAGGCCCTCACTTCACCTGTTCTTAGCACAAAGGGAATACAGGGCAAAATAAGGAGAGGAGCAGAAAACGTACTGAAAATAATATCTTGGAACGTCTTTGTACTGAAATCAACGTTGAACAATCAAGATGCATTTGAATTCTTGCAGTCCGTAGACAATCTTTGAAAACCAAGCTCATGACACCACTGCTAATTCCTGGATTTGCGGAGTTCCAACACCCAGACAAAAAGTACCATCCATTTGGGAGGCCATCAGGGGATCTATCCATTTACGTAAATGTGAATACATCATTAAAAGTAGTACAATCCCCTACATGCACAGACATGGTTCTGGCTTTAAACCTACAAGGATTGAAATCAAATGGCAGGTCAACACCGGTTTTACCACTAAACATTTACTTTAATTGCAAGGTTAGCCCCCAACAGGGCAAAATGTCAGAGCTGGTGGGAACACTGGTAGACTTATTGATCAACTACCCAAACTGCGGGATAATTATAGCAGTACATTTCAATATCCATAATTTGGATCAGACAAAGACACCAACTCATCGAGAGATCCAGCCGGCAACATGCTATACACATCAACCCAAGATATCATTTCAGAGAGTCAAATCTGCACTTCTTGCCGTCAAAAATCAACTATAGATTATATTTTCATGAGTAACCATCTTCAGCCATTAGTTACGGACTTCCCACAACCCCAGCAGCAGGTCAGCAATTACCTCCCCATATGCATTAAAATTTTAGTACAAGCAGTCAGTCAGTCAAATTCACTTTATTCGGTTAATTAAAACCATAAAAGCATACTACAGAAATATATAAAATGTTACAATTACACAACAACAACAAAATACAGAGGAAACAGTAGTGTGATCATGTACAAAACACATCATGGTAAAAAACGTAAAAAATATCTCAAGGTTAAAAAATGATCTAATTCATAGTAAACCTTTTTTTTCTTTATTCTGACTGCTGCTGTTAAGAACTAGCAATGTTAAAAATTTCCCACACGCTCGTCAGCATCTGTAAATTCATAAAGCGGGTCTGGCCTGTAAGAAACCTTTGCCCCTTATAATAGGTAAAATAAACTGCCTTCGAATGTGGATAAAGGGCTCACAAAATAGGGTAAAGTGCATGGAGTCCAGGGTCGAAAAACTATCACATGAGCAAACATGCAGATCCTCAATCTTTTTCCACACCTTCGGTTCGGCCAGCAGTAAATGTAATTGATTGAATCTAAATCAAACTAAAAGGAAGCAGTGATTGTGGCTTGTAACTAGATTTAAATAGGGTTCCGTGGTACTTGAGGTGGACAATAATTGATATAAACCTTTTTTTTTCTTTATTCTGACTGCTGCTGTTAAAAACTAGCAATGTTAAAAATTTCCCACACGTTCGTCAGCATCTGTAAATTCATAAAGTGGGTCTGGCCTGTAAGAAACCTTTGCCCCTTATAACAGGTAAAATAAACTGCCTTTGAATGTGGATAAAGTGCTCACAAAATAGGGTAAAGTGCATGGAGTCCTGGGTCGAAAAACTATCATATGAACAAACATTCAGATCCTCAATCTTTTTCCACACCTTCGGTTCGGCCAGCAGTAAATGTAATTGATTGAATCAAAATCAAACTAAAAGGAAGCGGTGATGGTGGTTTGTAACTAGATTTAAATAGGGTTTCGTGGTAATTGAGGTGGACAATAATTGCTGTATCCTCATCAATGGTTTTTTAATCTCACTGTCCTCCCTATCCATCTGTGCAACCTGCAAAAATGTATTTTTGGCCCAGAGTAAATCTGCTTTAATCAAGTGTTCTGGGGAATTAAACATTTCTGGCCTTCCTAAATCAGTAAGTACTAGGAGGAAGGGGACCCAGTGTAGACAAGGAACAATATACACAATTCAAAGAATTAATCATAAAACAACAATTAAATCTGCAAAGTTTTTATTCACTGAGGGATCAAGTGTAATGAATATACACAGCAAACGGTCAAATGTATTTAAGGTCATACAGTGCCCCAGGGAGGAAGGAAGGAAGTGATCAAGGTGAGGATGAGGAAGTGGTAGGAATGTGTGACAGTAAAATCAAACATTTAGAACAAAATTGCCAATTAGTTATATAGCCAAGTTAGCCAAAAAAGTAATGGCAACCATCATTGGAAAAGACATACTTCACAGAATACAATTAATCTAAACAATGGTGGTGTGAAGTTGACACAGGAGAAACAATTGTCGACGTTTCAACCCTCTTATCATTGCAGGAAATGTTTATATCCTTGCTGTGGGGTCTTCATCAGGACCAAGGGGTAGGGGCAGGCAACCTAATAAAAGTGGGTACAAGGAACTGAAGTTACTAGAGGGGTATAATTCCAGCCTCATAAGTAATCACATCGGTAGATATATATCAATGGAGACACAATGTATATTCAATCATTAGTTAAGGGTCATGGTGAGATTAATCTAATCATGATTGCATCCAATTATAACCCTAAAAGTAAGGGTATAGTGTGTCACGAATGACTTTGATCATGTCTAGGTAGGGTTTCCATTGAGATGGACATATAGGTACTAATGCCCAATAGTCTAGAACAATAAAATCAAATCACATACAGTTAGTAATGGACCCGAGCGTAAGGGTCAGAGAACTGGCACGTTGGGTGGAGGCGACACTGAGCCAAGGCAAGACACACCTAAAAAGTACTCTAGCTAGAATACCTGAGATTGATTTAAGGTGGAACTGGATAGACGAAGTTCGATGGAATCAGTAGCAAGCTTTTTTATGTGGCTCTGCCAAGGAATACTACTTGCATAATCAAGTGCTAAACAATCACGAATAATTTCCCTATTCATTCCTAACTCTGAATTCGTCTAGATACCTATCCACTTTAATAAGGGTGCCATGCTAATTAGGTCAGATACAAAGCCTAACCCAGTTTCTTGATGGATTATAAAAGAGGATGTAAACTTTGGGACATATAACAACTTTCTAATACATTTATTTTTAACTATTTGAATGTCCCTCGAATTCCTGTATCCCCATGTGTCAGATCCTTAACAAGCTATGGTGATAAATTTGTCTCTAAAGATGTTTAACATTGCTTGCATAGGCTTTGCCCCAAATCTTCAGGCAAAGTCAAGAGCAGCTATGGTGGATCTGGCCATAACATTTCTTTTAGCTTTCATTTGGGGAATCCACGGTCCCCTTTCATCAAATAAAACCCTGAAATAAGTGATCGAATTAACCCGTGGTATCAGACTGTTTTCATAAACAAGAGTCTTTAATTTCCTTGGATTACCCCCTAAAATCATTGTGTGCGACTTAGAAAAATTAACATGCAGGTCTAATGACTTCATAAAACGGCAAAGGAACTTAAAAGATGCTGGAGGCAAATTGCAGTTCTAGCTATCAAAGCAGCGTCATCCGCGTATAGGTGAGCCAGGATTAATCGCTCTCCCACGCGAGGGATGTCCTTACTTGCTCCTATTATCATGGTCTCCAAATTATTAATGTATAAGGTGAATAGGAGTGGTGCTAAAATGCATCCCTGTCTCACACCTTTAATAATAGATGTTGCTAGTAAGATGGCCTTTTTGATCGAATCTAACTGTGGCGGATAGGTCTTTATGTAAATCAGCCAGAAAATGTACAACATTCTAATCTAAACCTAGTTTTAATAACAACAGTCAGAGTTTAGATTTATTTACTCTATCGAAAGCAGAAGAAAGGTCAATAAAAGCTAGATAGAGTGAACCTTTCTTCACGATCGTATATTTCCCGGCCAGTAAAGAGAAATTTAAACACTGGTCCATGGTTCCTCTCCCTTTCCTAAATCCATACTGTTGGTTAGAGAGGATATTACAATCATTTAACCAATCCGTGAGTTTCCCAAGGACAAATCTACCTAAAACAGCAGAGTCTATCAATGAGATGGGCCTATAACATCGAGGGTCTCCGCCATTTCCCTTTTTGAAAACCAGGACTATAATTGATTGAGACCAAGACTGTGGTAGGCCAAACTTGCATGCCGCAGAAAAAAATTTGCAAGGATATAAGAGCATAAGAGAACATTATTTTTAAAAAGGTCCACTGGAACACCATCCGGACCAGATGCTTTGTTACTTGACATCTGGTCAATAGCAGCAGCTACTTCCCTAGTAGTAAACACTAGGGTGTAGTTTTCCACAACATAAGTTGTGCTTTGGGGCTCCTTATCCCCTTGGTCCCCATAAATATGTTTAAAGTGGTCAGCCACTCCACTTCTGGGATGTTGTAGTCCAACAAGCCGCTCTTGTTATTTTAAAAGAACGGTTTGTTGACAATATGCCAGAACTTAGCACTGTTTTTAATTACATCTGTGGAAATTAATTCACTCCATGCTTCCTCTTTAATTTCCTTTTTATGTGTATATACCGCTAGTTTATAATTTTTCCTAAGGTTGGCTATAAGGGGTTACTCATGTGGTATTTGTTTCAGAGTAACCATCAACTTTTGGTGAGCGGTAGAGCACACGTGGTCAAACCATCTCTCACCTCGGTTAGGGTATTCCTTACAGGTGGACATTAAAGCTCCAGCCACATGATTACATATTTTGAAATAGATTACAAGAATCTTGCTATCCAAAACTCTAGGATCATGGCAGAGCTCTAACTCCGATCCCGCTTTAACTTCAAGCTCCTTACAAAACTCATCTGGGATCACCTTGCACCATTTAAGACTAGGACCCTGATCTTTGGGTTTGATGGGTAGACTAGGGACACATCTGTCAGACTCAAAATTAAGCCCTATTCATCCAACCAAAATCAAAAGCAACAGATTGTGATCACTGAACTGAGACCATATGGCAGTAAAATGTTTAACTTAAGTTTCCAAGAATGAACCAATAAAAATATAGTCAATAGTTGTGTTCATTCCCCTACCTTTAAAAGAGGGTACACCAACCTCGCCACTCCCATTAGTAGGGTAAAGGAAACCAAACTCCGCCAGAATGTCATCAAGAAATTCACCTTGTTGCGTATGTTAAAAATGGGTATCCATATATTTCCCCAGACCTAAACTATCTGCAACCTGGCAATTTTTTTGACATAAATGAATATTAAAATCACCCAAGATTATTACTGAATAAAGTGTGACCTGTTTCTACTTATATGATTCGAGAAACAATTTAAGACTAGATAGATGCTCTATAGCATTAGATCTATCAAATGAGTTATAAAAATTCACAATTAAAATCCTAGTTGCACTAGTGAGAACAATTTCGACTGCTAGACAGTTTGACAAACCAAGATCCAATTTACGATGGCTACCCGCTACCTTTAATTATATTATGGTTCTAAGGCCACCTTTGGATCTGCCCGTTATAGAGGGCCTAGCTGACTTAACATATGTTACATAACCATCCAGCCCGAAAATATTGTCAACTTCCCATGATTCTTGAAGCCCAATAACATCATAATCCCTTAGTAAATCATTTCATAAGGGGTCATCCATTTCATTTCTTAATCCTGCTATGTTCCAACTCAGTATTTTAACTTGACTTGGCACTTTAGACCCATATCAGGATATTAGGATCCACCCACTGAGTGTCTACAACTTGCCCCTGTATAGGTGAACCACCCATCAATCAATCATTCCTGTCCATCTGGCTCAGAGGAGTGAACCTATTTGTTAGTTTTAGCCTGTGATTAACAGAGCTTATTCCTACATCAGTTCCCAAAATTAAGGGAGCAGCAGGATTTCCACCTAATCCATTCTGAGAGTAATGGTTTCCCCTAAGCCTAGAACTAAAATCCAGTTTATGCTTGTAAGTGTCTAATTGCTGGTTAAATCGGGGCATGAGGTTTTATGGTTGATCAACCATTTTGGGCGGGTATAAGAAGCCGAAGGGAAATACATTAATACCCTCTTCGCCCCCATAATTGTTGCCTTGAAAAAGCAAACCCGCAATATCCCCCTGATCAAAGTTGATAACAGCACAATCACCCTCCTTCTGTTTGGGGCAGGGACCTACCCACCCAACCTGTCTAGCCATATTAACATGTGAAGATGCTTTAAATCCTCCTTCAGAGTGCGAAGCACACCAGAATTTAACTTTACGAATGAGCTCATCAGGTGCTTCCACCACATTGTCCTTAAGAGGGGGTACCTTGGTTAAAACTGCAACTAAAGGGGTGGCTTCAGGCGGTAGACAGAGCCTAACCTGGTTAACCCTCCCCCGTTAAATTACACATTTGTGCCTTTGTACTTAATTCCAACTTCCTGGGTAACCCAACTTGATTATCACTCATTTCTGCTTTTTGGGTTGACTTTCCAGACGCAGTCCCCGAGTACGGCACTGTAGTGCCACCCTCCCCCATGGTAGTCACTTTGGTTACATGTAGAGTGTTCTTATCATGAGCGTTTTGCTACATTGTGTATTGCTATTCTACTCCCTGGTAATAGCATGAGGACATGACACACTCTCCAATTACCTTTCAAGACAGGATAGTTTCTTAATAATCCCCTTGGTTGCAAATTTCATATAGTCAATTATCTCAACTCTTAATGTACCAAAAGAGTGTCAATATGGGTTAAAAGTAGATCCATGTCCATTGTATTGTTTACAGGACGGATGGGCTGCCGCTCCTCCACAGTTAAACAACTTCTTCCCCCCTCCTGCGTTTCCAACTCCTTCTTGTTCAAGCCCAGCTTGGATCCCTTCTTTCTCTTTTTCCTAACCGGAGCCGAAACATGCGCCTTGACAAGGATTTTGTCCGGACTATCGACCACTCTACTTGATGGATCTAAGTCTAGGCTCACTAGAGAGATATTATCCTGTATTAAGCCACAATTTTCCTGATGGACCTCAATCAAATGAAGATTAGGAATCTCATCCGATGGGGGCTCCAGCTCATGGGGATGACCCTAATAGCCTCAGCTCCCAAGGCCAATTGGGCTTCCACGTTATAAATTTCGGATGTAATAGTACCCACAGCAGTCGTTAAGTAAGACATTATGGAGGCACAGTTGTGGGGGACTATTGCTTTTGACTTCAACATGTCATTGGAGGAAGCTAATTTACGCTTACCCATTCTGGCTCCAAAACATAAGAGGGAGGGCCCAGCCCGGCCTCTGTCGGTCGCTGACGGGCACAAACGGGCCCGTCCTTGGCCTGGGCTTTGAGCGGGTGTGGCCTGGGCATGCCCGCACGCGTCCCGTGCTGCACTGCAGGAGCCCGGTGATGAATTTAAGCCCGCCTCCTGGCGCGAGAAGCTGGCGTTGCTGGTGGTGGTGGCAGCAAGAGTCACAGGGAGCCTGGGACGTGTAGTCCGGCTCCGCTCCACTCCCTGCGGCCAAATCAGCGGGACGGCAGGACACAGCGCGTCAAAACAGCAATTACGGGCTTTCCATCTTGTAAATATGCTGGGCATATCAAATGGAGAAGAAATTTATAAATTACTATGTAGGTTAAAGTGGGCGATAATTGATATATCAAGTTTGACCGAATGGAAAAGCAACTACCAGCAAGTCAGCAATAACAACGCAGGGGAGAACATATTTCTAAAATGGTCACGCATGACCGCTTCTTTGTGCCATCAGCTGCTCAATGGATCCACTAGCCTTCATGTAATACACAATGAAAAGGAATGTTGTGGCCATCAATCAAATTGTACAACAATAACACAAAGCAAAAGGGCAATGAACCAGGCAAACTGCTGCTACAAGCCACTGGGGGGGAAGTGGCTCCATGCAAGTGGATCTTAAACAGAAAAAAGCGCAAGAAAAAGATTTGGTACTTTAAAAAACAACAACAACAATCACAATGGATATATGTCCACAGTTGTTTAAAACAAAGCAAATAGACAGAATTCTGGCATTTTGTCAACACACTCGATGGGCACGGACATGTTAGGCAAAATAGAGCCTCACATGGATTAAGCATTTGAATTCCCTATTTTGCAACCCAAGCAGTAGAAACTTGGGAATAACTGCCCGACATAACACCTTGGGACTAAAAACTAGAATAAGAGGAACAGCAAGTGACGACAGCAAGCAACGACGTATATAAAGTTTCAGATGTGCATAATCATGTGATAACAATACTAAAGAATATCAGTGACAACGGAGCCCCAGGTCCTAACTGGCTACATTGCCAGGTATTTAAAGAGGAGCACGACTTTTGGGCGTCCTTATTTACCCGGTTACTCCATTATTGCGCGCTCAATGCCACAATCCCAGAAGGCTGGATAGGATCCCTGTGAAAGGCTGGCTCAGTATATGATATACACTTATGTAAATGAACAACTTGCACTGATCCAGACAATCCTTATGGTGATTTTAGGGGTCATAGACAACTGTAGAAAGCGATCTATGCGGTAGCTGTGGAGAGTAGCCTTCAGGCTTAGTCTAGAAGTTGTGTAAAGCAGCTTGTTTTACCAGAACATAATCTTAGAGGTATAGATTAAGAGAAAAAGAACCACATGGTGTATTTATAAAAATATGTATTTATTATAAGACACTCACTAACTCATACAGATATCTTCTAGCCGCAGATATACACAATGCACACAATACTTTGCAATAGAAACAGGTAAGTAGCACAGAATACACAGTGGCGGCCAGGGGGAGACCAAACCATATACTAAATTTGTGCTATGCGAACCACGACCCAAGTCAAGACAATACGGAGAGGACGTAGAAATGCTGGGGACTACCCAAGGTGAGTATGTAGGAACCCAACGGAGGTTGTGTACAGTGCAGGAACACAACCACGTTTTCAGTACAAATCAACATGTAAGTCGCGGTTGCAATTTTAAAAAAAGCGGACCCTTCCTAGTGGACTCTGAAGAAACCCCGATGACAAGAGGTTGAAGAGCCACCCCACCAGTGGATACCTTAGGAACCACGATACCTGCTCCAGGGAAGCCGGATGCATAGGTGTGAAGTGGTGTTGGAAACCGTTGTGGAACTCAATGGGAGACTTCAGAAAGATGTCGCTGCTGGAGAAGGTGAAAGTGTCCGGTGTAGCCCAAAGGTGGATTTAAGATGTGAAGAACCTGACCAGGAGGCACGGAAGATGAATGCACACTGATGTCAGGTTTTGCAGGAGCTGACGGTGACCTTGAAACTGCAGCAGTGTGGACCAGGTGACACTGTGGAAGACTAGGAGCCATACACGAGCTTTCCAACATCAAATGTCGAGATTTGAAGGGTCAGTGTCCGGCAGGAACACCAACAAGCCTTGGCAACAGCAACCAGGGGCAATGTCAGGAACAGCAAGGTCCAGGAGACTCACCACAAGCAGGGGAGTCATGGCAGGCCCAGAGAAATCAGGGGAGCCCAAAATAATTCAAATGTGACGCTTGACAGAACCCACAGGCCGGAGGCACTAGAGTCGCAAAAGAACCTCGAGCAGGTACTAAAGAAGCAGGCTCACGGTGCATGTGGTGTGGTGTGGTTAAAGATTCTGGAGATACTTGAGGTTGGGGCTACTGTGAGCCTGAAGATCTTGATGGAAGGAAGCCTTCAAGCCTTTTCCACGGAAGTCTACAAGGTGCACAGGGGTTTTGTTCCTGCGGCTCAGATGAGGGATACTGGCCTCAAACTTGGTGAGAGGACAGGGCAGGCCTCGAGGGATGTGAAGAACCACCAACTGTGATGTTGATTATTTCAGAATCCGTGGGAGCTTAGGATCAGCAGACAGGTCAGCATAGTTGCGGTGCTTGCAGATGAAGGGAAGTGAACATTCACTTCAAAGGAGATTCCTTCTGGTGTCTTGGATACCTACATACCTTGGAAGGTTTCCTCTATGGAGCACAGGCACAGACGTTGCAGCAGACAAGCAGGGCGAAGAGATCAGGAGCATCAGGAGACTTACTGGTTGCAGCCATCATGTCTCTGGTCGACAGCAGCCATGTTGTGTTGTCTGGGTCTAGAAGACAGGTACCAGGAGCACTGAAAACCTAACGGGGGCCTTTATAGTTCTTGGAATCACATCTCCCACACTGTAAACTGTGTGGGAGGTATGATTCCAACATGTTTGATACCAAACACAATAGGGTTTGTTACAGCCAGTTTTGAGATGGTCATCGCAAAATGAGGTGGTGCACCTCTATATGTGATATGGCTGTCTCACTTACAACCTCGGAGAATGGACTCTGAAGGCATCAACAGGGCACCCTCACACTTAAAACCAAGTACCCTCTTTCAGGGTTACAAAGGCCTGCCTTCAGGGTAACTTATAGGTTTTAAGTGCAGAGACCTTAGATATATAGAAACCTATATCTTTTGTAAGTGGTGCTAGCACCAGTTAGCACAGGCTGCAACGGTAGGCCTGTAGTTACAAATTTAGTGGTCTCCCATGGGTGGCATAATACATGTGGGATCCCTGGTGTAGCTATACCCTGGGTACCTTAGTACCTTATACTAGGACTGATAAGGTACACCAGTGTCCAATCTGGAATGTACCTAAGTACTTGCAATAACAATTTAGGAGAGAAGCAAAGACTGGGGTACTGATTAGCGGGATCCCAATCAGACTAATCAGAAACAGCATTATATCAAATCAAGCTAAAGTTTGGGTAACCATAGAAGAAGATCCTACTTTCCTACAATCTCTATTACAACCGATCCATAAAAAAGGCAACACATTTGACCCTACTAGTTATAGGATGATAACGCTGCTGGACATTGCGGCAAAGGCATATGCAAGCCCCTTCTTTTACAGGAACTACAAAACTGGATCAGGGATGAAGACATACTCCCAGTATACCAGTCAGGTTTCAGGGCTGGCGAATCAACACTGGATAACGTGACAGCCATGGCCTATTTAATTGGTCAAGCTACATGTGAAAGACAACGCCCTCTTTTCTCCTGTTTCGTGGATTACACTGCAGCATTTGACTGTGTTAATAGAAACATACTGTGGGTAAAGTTACAAAACTGGGGGATCCCGAGTATGTTATTGAATGCCATTGTTGTACTTTATAGAAAAACTTGGGCACAGGTTAAACTCACGTCAAGCACTGATACAAAAAAGATGTTTACGGATCAAGGGCTCAAGCAAGGTTGTGTGCTGGCTACTTTTTAACTTGTACACTGCATTTAGACAATTTTTTAACAGCTGGAAACTTGTTTACTCCAAAAATAGGTCGGTCTTGGTCTTAATGCTGTATGCAAATGACATGGTCCTTACAGACCCTGCAAGTATGGGACTGCAGAGAGCACTAGACGTGCTAAGTAAGTACAACACTGCTAACAAACTAGTGCTAACGCCAGCAAAACAAAGGTGGCGATTTTTCTTTTTATGTTTGAAAGCTTTATTAAGGTAAAATTGGATATTACAATAAGGTGACATCAGCAAATAACAAGAGAAAAGGTTAAATGTTGGGAGAAACCAAACAGAAGTAGCCGATGGCACAATGAAAAAGCAAAGCATTTTGAAGATTTTTTAGGGGGAGGTAGGGGGGAAGGGAAGGGAGGTAAATAAAACCATGCTAATAACATAGAAGAATGAATAAAAATAAAACACAATGAATGTCGGCAATAAAGTACAGTAAATTCACAATGTTCAGCAAATACCTGAAATAAGAACCTTAGAAAAAACATGAATAAAGCTTAAAAAACTGCATTAGTGAAATTGAAAAACATCATAAACTGTAAGCAGGAGTACATATGCTCAAGGGGGTTTGAAATTATCAGAGGAAAGTGAAGAATATGTCTTTTTGGCGGATTGATCCAGATATAGGGTGAGAGGTAACCAGTAGAGTTCAACATTTCGAGAAGGTTTGCAGGAGGACGCAAAAGCAACATCAAGTCTATGTGAATGGCATACTAGATTCCACCAGCAGCTTAAGGACAGAGTATTCAGGGATTTCCAGTTAGAAACAATAGTTTCCATAAGGATGTAGAATTTCTTTGCAAAAGAAGGAGGGCAATGAAATTGAGATTGGAATTGAGGAAACGAACAGGGAGATGAACCATCAAAAAGATGACGCACCCAGATGATACCTTTCGATCTCCACGAGGGCCATGCGATAGGTCTATTATGT